>NC_056737.1:1188571121-1188721121 GCF_019279795.1 Protopterus annectens
TGTACACAGCACAATAGCAGATTCAATGAGGGTTATGCTACTCAACGCCAGGTGTTGTGATCACAACATGCATGCACTCACAGCACTCCTCAGGATGGACAACATCAACATCTGTGAATTAACTGAAATCTCTCTTAAGGCTCCTGAGAGCACACCAGCACTAGCAGACTACACCCCATACCACACATTTCAGCCACAGAACATGGACTGACAGACATGGAGGGGCTGTATCTATATTCATCAGGGATACCTACACCTCCAGGTTAGTGGGGCAGCATGATACCTCTGAGATCATCCATGTGCAGCTAACATCAGCCACAACTGCAATGTGGAATGTGGCCTGCTACAGATCACCCTCCATGACACAGGACCTCCACTCCACCTACCTGGAGATAGTGGAGAACATGACAGTCCTAACCCACACACTGGCATTGGACAATGTCAACTACCATACCTTTAAATGGGAAACGTACTCAGGTACTAACTTCCAGGCCCAGCGCTTCCTGGACTGTATCACCTCATATGCCCTGTATCAGGTGGTAACCTCCCTAACTTGGGATGGAAACTACTAGATGTAGTCATCACCAACATGGGCAACAGGTGCACCACAGTGGAGGTTAACCGGTCACTGGTTAGAACTGACCATAAACTATTCACTGTTTCTACACCCTAGCATCTCCCCCACCCACAGATACCACAGTGTATACCTTTCCTATAGCTAAATTTACACTATTAGTGACAGGGGTGGGGGGGGGGTTCAAAGCCCCATGCTAAGGGGAAACACTGCTCAAGATACAGACAGATTTACATATGCAGTCTATAAGCACCTACATAGATGTATGGATCGTGCCATCACTGGTAAACCAAGACTCACTCCTCCTAGACAAGGACATCGGTCTGGTGGACCTCTGCAATAAACAGGCTATACTCAAGAAGTAGGACAGTGTTCCAGACACACAGCAAATCCTACGAAGAGCAGACATCCATGACCACTATTATTATGATATGTAGGTCCCTCATGACATCATCCAAGGCTAAGATCAGCAGGAGAATATGCAAGGATTCGAAAGTTAACCACAAAGCCTTCTTTGGCTATGTCAAGGATCTACATGGTGACACACAGATTTGCACTGTGCCGGTGACATATATTACAAAATATGCTGACCCTACTGATATCGCCAACATCCTTGCAGATACATTTGGTGCATACTTCACCCCCTAAAGACACCCGAAAGGTACAGTATCCCAACCATCAGAGACACACAGATGGGAATGGCCCTCTATAACAGCAGAACACAGCATCAATGGAGGCAGATGTTGACCCAAACTGCATCTTGCAAACTGTACAAGACAACCTGCCCCTCGCCTAATTAAGCATTCCTACCTCAGCCTCTCCACAGGCTACATGCCCATACAATAGCTCATGGCAATGGTTATTCAATCCATCAAGGTGGAATCACAACTGACCATGGTAACTACCACCTCATTAACAATGACACTGGTAACCTCCGAACACGTGACCCAACCCAGGTCAGCTTGGTTGAGTGCAGTTCATGCCTACTGAACCTGTTTGATGTCTTACATACAGTCACCAAGACGTTAGATGATGGGGGACGTGGTTCACACATACAACCTGGATCTCAACAAGGCTTTTGACGCCATGCTCCACTCAGGTATTATTAAACACACCAGCCTGTACATTCACCCATACATCACAGGTTGGTTTGCCAACAGGCTTACACACAGAACTCACATGGTATGACTAGCGGTCTCCAGGTCCATCTCTTGAACAGTCATGACTGGTTTCCCACAGGCTCAGTCGTGAGAGCCCTACTGTTTGGCGTATACATCTCAGATGTACAGGCAAACACAGGTGGACTATGGCAGACCATGTTTGGCAATGATTGCAAACTGGGAGCCATGACTGATAGTCCAGCTGACACGGACATCCCTAAAGGGGCCTCACAGAGAATGTCACAGGGTGCCAATGACACGGCCTCCAGCCAAGTGCCACTAACTGCATGGTCATTCCATTGTGGAATTGGCACCCACATATTAACACATGAGTGGCAACCACTTTAATACAGATGAGGTAATGGGGTATCTGGGGACTAAGGTAGATCATGATCTCCCCTTTGACAATCATATCTCCACAGTAGTTAGGACATCCTTCTATGTAGGCCATCTGATTACTAAAGGATTCCCATCTAGGCATACTGGGGTTATAGTGCCCCTTTACTCATCGCTCATCAGTCCCATCATAGGTTTTAATAACCCATGTGGGATGTACCTCAGAGGACACATCCAACAGGTGGGGGGTCTACAAATGTACCTCACTAAGGGGAATACTGGCCTCCAACATATGGCCTATGCAGCCAGACTGAATAAACTCCTGCTTTACTCAGTGGCATCTCGTTTACCTAGAGATGATCTCCGCTAGCCAACACAGCCATGTCAAACTCAGTCTTGATGGATATGCTCCACCTATGGGAATCCATGTCACAGTGAGCCACACACTGTAGTGGGCTGACCTTGCCACAACAGTAACTGGAAGATGCTGGAGGGACAGCTTCCTGTCAAAGACACTCCCCATACTTTGGAACAACATCCCTAACTACATTATACAGAGCCCCTTACTAACACTCTGCAAGAGAAACCTTGAAGGGTGGATGGGGAACAGTAGATGCACCCCAGGGATCCCACCATTGGCTCTGCTCCACAGAGGAACAGGTAATGAATCAATGGGGTGGCAAAAACTGACAAATTTTGGCTGGCCTTATGAATGGCCTCTGGCAGTTGGCCAAGTACCTACCTATGGATCTATACATACAGTATCTGCATATGCTGATAGCTTAATTTACTGTTCAGGTGTTGACATACCTTGTGCCAATGGCTGTTGTGTGTGCAATAGTTGAGGGCTGCCTATGTTGGATGCACACAGTAGACTGCCTATACATGACAATTTACAGGTAGTCTTGTGTGTGTGCCATCCATTTTTACTGTGTGTGTAGGTGGAGAAAGGTGTCAGTCCCTAGGTGCCTACACTGTCAGTGTGTGTGCTATACATTCCCTCTTTGCCAAGGCATGGGCATACTGGGCACGCCTCCGTCTGCCTACTGGGGCTGGTTCAGGGTGTTCGTGGTCTGAGTACCTCTGTGCCTGTGGGGCCCTTGGCAATGGTGGTGGGATGTGAGGGCCTTCACCATTCTGTCCCTGCTGCAGCTGTTTCCATAGGACCATATTGTATAGCATGGCACACACTATGAAGATGTGGGCACATGTGCCTGGAGAGTACTGCAAAGCTCCACCAGATATGTCCAAGCAACGGAACTGTGATTTCAGCATCCCAAACACACGCGCTATGATGATTCTGGTTTGTGCGTGTGCCTCATTATGGCATTCCTGCATGGGTGTATGTGATTTCTGATGGGAGTTATCATCCACAGTTCCAGTGCATAGCCAGCATCCCCCACCAGGTGGCCATTTGGGATTCCCCCCTGGCAAATAACCGATACAGCTGTGAGGCATGCCGGATGTGGGAGTCATGATAGCTTCCAGGGCTGCCAGCACACACATCCATGATAGTGCCCTGGGCATTGCATATGACCTAGCAGTTGATGGAGGGGTATCCCTTGCGATTTATGTAGTGCCTACCCTGCTCACCAGGTGGTGACTTGATGTGTCTGTGCATGCAGTCTATTGTACCCAGTACCTCTGGGTATTCTGCCACATTGTGGAAGAGACGCATATTGCTGGCCAACTCCTCCTGCGTTCGGGGGAAGTATATGTGCTTATTGGCATGTAGTAACATGGCATCCAGGAACTGGTGTAGTACCCTGGATGCTGATTCCTGTGAGATCCCCATGATATCCCCAGTTGGTCTTTGAAAGGTACCTGTAGCTAGTATTCTCAGGCTTACACATACCTTTGTATCCACTGGGATGGTTTCCCCTCTGTTTGTTCTGGTTCTGAGGCATGGCTGGCACAGCTCCACAAGTTGTTGTAGGGTTTCTCTGTCCACCCTGTAATGCTCTACTATCTCCAGATCATGTAGCCCCTGGTAGGGTACCCTGGGACTGAACACTCTCCTCCTCCTCTGGTGCCTGCAGTGGTCATGTGAATCATCATCCATGCCACCTTCAGTCTCCAACACATGCTGCTGGATCAAAGCTATGGCAGCCCCTAACATGTACATAATAAAAGTTCCCCGTCTGTATACACCACTGGTGCAGAGTGTATGGGAATACACAAATGTGTGTGATCTGTTTTCACACTTTATAGTATTGTGCTATGGATGTTGCTGATGTAAGTGGGTGTGTAGGTTTTGCAATGAGTACTGCAAGTGTGGGGCCTTTACTGTGGAGATCTACTTGCCTGCCTTGATTAATCTGTTGCCCTTTAATTCACTTTTAGACCTAGATCCCCTCCCATTATCAGGCATGCATCCACCTGCCATCTTTCTTGTTTTGTACTTTCCCTATCCAGTCATGGCGAAATGTGCCTTGTAGCTGATATACTGCATATCGGCTTTGTTCTACTTTGACACTTTGCTGTTTTCTTTGAAGTACAGCCCCTCCCCTTCTCTGTTGTGCAGCTAGTTGCTTGCAGCCTTGTTAGCTGTTGTCAATGGCCCACTGTAGGCTCCTAGGTGTTAATTTGTCATTTGTACTCCAATTTCACTGCTGCAGCATTTCCTTATTTTTTTCCTATATCCTTCCTGTTTCAGCTGCAGTGTGCACTGTGCATACCCTTTTACTGGGTTTACGCGCATTTTCATCTCCGTTCACATGCATACTCGGTTACCTTGTGTACTCTCAGCTAAGCATAGCTATGGGCAATTCGACACACCCCTATCCTGCAGCTTTGATTAGCTAGGGGCAGACCGGTTTAGCAATGCTCCAATGTGCTTACAGCAATGGCGACACACCCCTCTTTTGATGTCATCTTTATCTCAAGGGTTCACCTCGGTGTTATAACGCTATGCTGTGAGGTGCATCCTTACACCAGCGGGGAATCTGTGATTCACTATTACTCCTCTCATTTGCATGGCATTGCCTACTAATCCCTAGCTACTGTGCATAACACTGTCACTGCCCTTAGCAACCCTTGCTCCATGAGTATGGTGTAGCATGCCTGCCATTACCTATTATGGGGAAATCGTGATATGTGTTTCATTGCAGTTTTATTCTATATTTTTATATATTCCTTGTGATCCCCTTTGCGCACTGCTGCCCTGCACTTCCACGTTGTGATAGTGCGACTATATATATTAAATGTTAATTTTATATTTTGTAAATTTTTTTAGGCTAATAGCTATATATTTATCCATTGGCATATATTAACAATATAATACATGTTGCACAAAACAGTCCCAACAGTAACCAGGTACCTCAGTAAATCGTAAAAAATCAATTCAGCAGAAGAAATAAAGCAGGGGTAAGGCTCCAGGCTTCAAGCAGTTTTATTGTTAAGTTACACGATCGCTTTTACCATTAGGCTTCTTCAGGTGTATCAAATAACACAGTTACACCTACATTTATACTGACAATCACATGATCACATACTAAAACTCTTAAAGACATATAAAAATATTTTACTTTAAAAACATAATACATATGCATAACTAACTTGCATATAACTATCTATATAATTGCTAAATATATATAAAAATGTTGCATATATTTGAACTATCTACGCAGTGGTCTGCTTTTTAAGATAGGTCTTAATAGTATGTGGTCATTCAGACCATGTCCATTATTTGCTCTTAGCCTCACTATCCAATTAGTTTCCAAATTTATGTTCTTACCTTGATATCACCACCCCTTAAATGTTCAAAGCATATACCTATCACTTTAAATGTAAAGGTATGCTGTACACTGGTCTCTTTAATATGTTTAGCTAAAGCATTAAACATGCTCTCCTTTTTTATGTGATATATATGCTCTCTAATTCTGTCCCTAAGTAACCTATCAGTTGTCCCTACATAAAATTTATGGCAGGTCTTACAAGTAGCCAAATAAACCACGTGGGGGGAATCACATTTAGCGCTAGTTCTAAAGGTGTATACTACGCCTGTATCAGGATGTTGAAATATAGTGCTTGTATCTATAAATCTGCAGAATTGACATTTAGTGCATGGTTTCATACGTGAACTATCATTCTGCGTAATATGATCTCTGGGGCTACATAATTGTCTTCTTAAAGATTTTTTGTTCTTAAAAGTAAATTGTGGAGATGTCCCTACCAATTTGCTTACTTGTTCATCAGAAGTTAATATATTCCAGTGTTTATTAATGACATCTGTATAACGTTTTATATTCCTGGAATAACTAAAACATAGCTTAAGAGGTTGTGAAATTTTAGATTTTATTTTCAGCATATTACTTTCCTTCTGTTTGGAAAAGTAAGGTTTAGCTCTACTATGTCTTAAATTTTGAACAGAATTCACACTTGCATCAATCACCGTCTGATCATAACCTCTTTCTAACAATTCTATTTTTGTTGTGTTTAGTTGTACCATGAAATCACCCTCTGTAGCATTTAACCTAGAGGCACGATACACTTGATTCTGTGCTACATTTCTAAATATAAATTGGGGATGCATACTATCCCTTTTAAGAAGATTATTTACATGGTAATCCTTTCTGTACATTTTAGTACTTAAATTTCCATCCAATTCTTGTATAACTAAAACATCCAGAAAATTAATTTCTCTATATGAATAGTTCAGAGTAAATTTAAGGAAGCTTGTTGTAGTATTAATATAATTTACAAAAATCTTAAGCTCTTCTAATGATGGGAGGGTGGCCTAATGGTTAAGGTGTTTGCCTTACAAACACAAGATGCAGGGTTTGATTCTCACAAGAAATAATTGGCTAGGCTTAAAATGGCTCGCAAGGGCAGTTAGCCTAGTACTAATCTATGAATCTATAAATGATCATCCCCATAGCAAAAACAGATCATCTACAACTCTACGACAGAACAGGATGTCATTCCTGTATTCACTCATCAACAAAATATCTGTCTCCCATCTTAACATCACGGTATTTGCGTAACTGTTAGCGCATGGCGTTCACATAGCAACGCCATGGCATTGCCAATAAATTCTATCTCTAAACACAAACACATTATTTTCCAATACCATCCTCAATAACTTTCGTGTTAATTCCATTGTATTGTAATCATATTTCCCACTTTCACTCATTAATTCAACCAAGCTATTGATTCCATAATGCTTAGGTATTGCAGTAAATAATGAGACCACATCAAGTGTTACAAGTAACATTTGCTTCTTATCAATACTTTCACAAAAATTATATAAATCTCTTACAAATTGTTCTGTAGCTTTCAGAAGGTGGTCAGATTGGTTTATAAGATTTCTAAGGGATTTTTCCAAATAAATGGATATAGATTCAGTACACCAGTTTCTACTGGCTACATTAGGTCTCATAGGGGGGGGGGTCCTTATTTTTATGTATCTTGGGTAGACCTTGTATCATAGGGATAGTGGGGCTGAGCATAAGCAATTAATTAAGTAGACTTTCATCTATAACATTCATACTAGCCATCTCCTTTAATTACTTATGGACATAACCAATCATCTTATTAACTTTTACTAAGGTGATAGATTTATAAAAAGCATCATCCTGTAATAGAAGAAACATTTTCTTATCATAGTCATCTCTATCTAAGATGACAATAAGTCCCCCTGTATCTGCTGGACGTATCATAATAGATTGATTCATCCATAAATTTTTCTATGCAATACATTCATCTCTAGTCAAATTATACCATTTCTTATGTCACTTTGTATTTTTTTTTCAAAAAAATTTTATAAACATCATCAATACAAACTCATTCAAAAGCAGTAATCAACGGATTAATTTTAGGAATAAAACTACTTGGCTTTCTAAAAACAGAGCCACTACTCATCTCATTACTGGCATATAAAACTTTTAACATTAAGTTCCTCGTAAATAACTTAATGTCTAAAACAACATCAGTAATATCAGAATCCAAAGTAGGAATGAAAGACAGTCCTTTTTCTAAAACTTTACATTCATTAGCTGACAATTCATATTTGGATAGATTTACGACTAACTTTTGTTGTTCAAAAAAGCTTTTTTGATACTGTATGGACTCATCATACTGCCCGTTTGTTTCCTTTTGTTCCTTGTTACACTTCTTCCTCTTGATTGCACCTGGTTCAATCGACCTCTCCCCCTGCTGACAGATCTGCTCCTTGAGGGCAAGGGAAATTGCAGTCCTGTTGGTTGAAGACCTCTTAAAAAAGTAGAAGTGGGATGAAATTCTTCATCAAATTCCCAACCATTTTGAATGCTTCCGTTCACCACGCAATGTATTTGTGCCTTAGTAGTGATAATTTTCCTTCGAACGGCTGTATTGTCAGTTGCCGTTGAGTCGCAACCTAACTCGGTTGCAAAACCACTCCCTACTCATTCTCCTTGAATCTCTTCTATATTGCGATTCTCTGCTGATGGCAAAGTGTTTTCAGTTTTGGTGGTAGCTAGAATAGAAGAATTAAGCTTGACAGACTCAGTTTCCATGTGTGAACTATTCACATTATGATCTACATTATTTGTAACTCTCAGCCATATAAAGACGTGACCCCCTAGACAAGTCCATTCTGTCTCTTTGTAGTTTCTTAATCTTAACTTGAGTCAGTCTACGACCATAAACTGACACATTGTCCAGTATGTCATTCATTGGTTTCATTGTAACAATCGAATCATACTTTTTACATAAGTCCAAGTATTTGCTTTTAATTACAGATATCAGTTTTAATTCTTCTTGTTTGGCAGCTTCTGACAATAATTTCAAATACCCAAGGCTTGTTTGTATATTCTATTTCTGCCATGCACATAACAATGAAGGTTCACAGTCTGTTTGAGCCAGCATTTTAAGAATTCTTAAGCCCCTGGGTATGATGCTTTCTGCTATACAAGTTTGTAAATGATATTTTTCAAATTGTACTCTTTTCAATTTCAAAAGATCTTTCTCCAGTAAAAACAACTCACTTTTCAGTGCCACGTAATCTATATTCACTATGTCATCTTGTTCTATTGCATTTTCATTGCAAAGCAAAGAATTCATTCTTTCGTTCACCTTCAGTACAAATTGATTAACGTTCCGGTCTGTCCATGTAACATTTAATTCAGGGTTATATTCCAATTCTATATTCTCTGTCCCTGTAAGTATTCCTGTTGCCATAACCATGGTTCCATTGGAATAAAAAATGAACAAATAAATAATGCAGAAAACAGCACCAACAGTAACCAGGTACCTCAGTAAATCGTAAAAAATCAATTCAGCAGCAGAAATAAAGTAGATGTAATGCTCCAGGCTTCTTCAATCAGTTTTATTGTTAAGTTACACAAGCGCTTTCACCATTAGGCTTCTTCAGGTGTATCAAATAACACAATTACACCTACATTTATACTGACAATCACATGATTTTATGGCAGGTCTTACAAGTAGCCAAATAAACCACATGGGGGTAATCACATTTAGCGCTAGTTCTAAAGGTGTATACTACGCCTGTATCAGGATGTTGAAATATAGTGCTTGTATCTATAAGACATTTAGTGCATGGTTTCATACCTGAACTATCATTCTGCGTAATATGATCTCTGGGGCTACATAATTAATTAATAAGGAGAGCATGTTTAATGCTTTAGCTAAACATATTAAAGAGACCAGTGTGCAGCATACCTTTACATTTAGAGTGATAGGTAGATGCTTTGAAAATTAAGGGGTTGTAATATCAAGGTAAGAACCGAAAATTTAGAAACTAATTGGATAGTGAGGCTAAGAGCAAATAATGGACATGGTCTGAATGACCACATACCATTAAGACCTATCTTAAAAGCAGACCACTGAGTAGATAGTTTAAATATATACAATGTTTTTATATATATTTACCAATTATATAGATAGTTATATGCAAGTTAGTTATGCATATGTATTATGTTTTTAAAGTAAAATATTTTTATATTTTTTTATATGTCTTTAAGATTTTTAGTATGTGATCATGTGATTGTCAGTATAAATGTAGGTGTAATTGTGTTATTTGATACATCTGAAGAAGCCTAATGGTGAAAGCGCTTGTGTAACTTAATAAAACTGTTAGATGAAGCCTGGAGCCTTACCTCTGCTTTATTTCTGCTGCTGAATTGATTTTTTACGATTTACTGAGGTACATGGTTACTGTTGGGGCTGTTTTGTGCATTATTTATTTGTTCGGTTTTTATTCCAATGGAACCAGGATTAAGGCAACAGGAATACTTACAGGGACAGAGAATATAGAACTGGAATATAACCCTGAATTAAATGTTACATGGACAGACTAGAACGTTAATCAATTTATACTGAAGGTGAGCAAAAGAACGAATCCTTTGCTTTGCAATGAAAATGCAATAGAACAAGATGACATAGTGAATATAGATTACGTGGCACTGAAAAGTGAGTTGTTTTTACTGGAGAAAGATCTTTTGAAATTGAAAAGAGTACAATTTGAAAAATATCATTTACAAACTTGTATAGCAGAAAGCATCATACCCAGGGGCTTAAGAATTCTTAAAATGCCAGCTCAAACAGACTGTGAACCTTCATTGTTATGTGCATGGCAGAAATAGAATATACAAACGAGCCTTGGGTATTTGAAATTATGGTCAGAAGCTGCCGAACAAGAAGAATTAAATCTGATATCTGTAATTAAAAGCAAATACCTGGACTTATGTAAAAAGTATGATTCGAGTGTTACAATGAAACCAATGAATGACATACTGGACAATGTGTCAGTATATGGTCGTAGACTGACTCAGATTAAGATTAAGAAACTACAAAGAGACAGAATGGACTTGTCTAGGGGTCATGTCTTTATGTGGCCAAGAGTTACAAATAATGTAGATCATAATGTGAATAGTTCACACATGGAAACTGAGTCTGTCAAGCTTAATTCTTCTATTCTAGCTACCACCAATACTGAAAACACTTTGCCGTCAGCAGCAAATCGCAATATAGAAGAGATTCAAGGAGAACGAGAAGGGAGTGGTTTTGCAACCACTGAGTTAGGTTGCGACTCAACGGCAACTGACAATACAGCCGGTCGAAGGAAAATTATCACTACTAAGGCGCAAATACATTGCGAGGTGAACGGAAGCATTCAAAATGGTTGTGAATTTGATGAAGAACTTCATCCCACTTCTACTTTTTTAGGAGGTCTTTGACCAACAGGACTGCAATTTCCCTTGCTCACCAGGAGCAGATCTGTCAACAGGGAGAGAGGGCAATAGAACCAGGTGCAATCAAGAGGAAGAAGTGTAACAAGGAACAAAAGGAAACAAACGGGCAGTATGGTGAGTCCATACACTATCAAAAAAGCTTTTTTGAACAACAAAAGTTAGTCGTAAATCTATCCAAATATGAATTGTCAGCTAATGAATGTAAAGTTTTAGAAAAAGGACTGTCTTTCATTCCTACTTTGGATTCTGATATTACTGATGTTGTTTTAGACATTAAGTTATTTACGAGGAACTTAATGTTAAAAGTTTTATATGCCAGTAATGAGATGAGTAGTGGCTCTGTTTTTAGAAAGCCAAGTTGTTTTATTCCTAAAATTAATCCGTTGATTACTGCTTTTGAATGAGTTTGTATTGATGATGTTTATAAAATTTTTTTGAAAAAAAAATACAAAGTGACAGTAAGAAATGGTATAATTTGACTAGAGATGAATGTATTGCATTGAAAAATTTACGGATGAATCAATCTATTATGATACGTCCAGCAGATACAGGGGGACTTATTGTCATCTTAGATAGAGATGACTATGATAAGAAAATGTTTCTTCTATTACAGGATGATGCTTTTTATAAATCTATCACCTTAGTAAAAGTTAATAAGATGATTTGTTATGTCCATAAGTAATTAAAGGAGATGGCTAGTATGAATGTTATAGATGAAAGTCTACTTAATTGCTTATTCTCAGCCCCACTATCCCTATGATACAAGGTCTGCCCAAGATACATAAAAATAAGGACCCCCCCCCATGAGACCTATTGCAGCCAGTTCAAACTGGTGTACTGAATCTATATCCATTTATTTGGAAAAATCCCTTAGAAATCTTATAAACCAATCTGACCACCTTCTGAAAGCTACAGAACAATTTGTAAGAGATTTATATAATGTTTGTGAAAGTATTGATAAGAAGCAAATGTTACTTGTAACACTTGATGTGGTCTCATTATTTACTGCAATCCCTAACGATTATGGAATCAATAGTGTGGTTGAATTAATGAGTGAAAGTGGGAAATATGATTACAATACAATGGAATTAACACCAAAGTTATTGAGGATGGTATTGGAAAATAATGTGTTTGTGTTTAGAGATAGAATTTATTGGCAATGCCATGGCGTTGCTATGTGAACTCCATGCGCTACCAGTTATGCAAATACTGTGAAGACAGATATTTTGTTGATGAGTGAATACAGGAATGAAATCCTGTTCTTTCGTAGATTTGTAGATGATCTCTTTTTGCTATGGGGTGGATCATTAGAAGAGCTTAAGATTTTTGTAAATTATATTAATACTACAACAAGCTTCCTTAAATTTACTCTGAACTATTCATATAGAGAAATTAATTTTCTGGATGTTTTAGTTATACACGAATTGGATGGTAATTTAAGTACTAAAATGTACAGAAAGGATTGCCATGTAAATAATCTTCTTAAAAGCGATAGTATGCATCCCCAATTTATATTTAGAAATGTAGCACAGAATCAAGTGTATCGTGCCTCTAGGTTAAATGCTACAGAGGGTGATTTCATGGTACAACTAAACACAACAAAATAGAATTGTTAGAAAGAGGTTATGATCAGAAGTTGATTGATTCAAGTGTGAATTCAGTTAAAAATTTAAGACATAGTAGAGCTAAACCTTACTTTTCTAGACAGTCAGAAAGTAATATGCTGAAAATAAAATCTATAATTTTACAACCTCTTAAGCTATGTTTTAGTTATTCCAGGAATATAAGACGTTATACAGATGTCATTAATAAACATTGGAATATATTAACTTCTGATAAACAAGTAAGCAAGTTGGTAGGGATATCTCCACAATTTACTTTTAAGAACAAAAAATCTTTAAGAAGACAATTATGTAGCCCCAGAGATCATGTTACACAGAACAATAATTCAGGTACGAAACCATGCACTAAATGTCAATTCTGCAGATTTATAGATGATGATGATGATGTTTCTTTCGGCTTTTCCCGGTTAGTGGTCGCCACAGCGGAACTCTGGTCTGCTAATGATTGGCAGTACATTTTGACGTGCTGGCTTGCCGGGCCTATTGCACAACCTTCAATGAAGGAACGCCCATTCACGCATGTCGCCACACAGAAGACGCTCTAACTGAGAATCGAACGGGCAACATCTAACTGTGAGGTGACAACGCTACCGCAGCACCACCACCGCAGTGTCCCAATTCTGCAGATTTATAGATACAAGCACTATATTTCAACATCCTGATACAGGTGTAGTATACACCTTTAGAACTAGCGCTAAATGTGATTCCCCCCATGTGGTTTATTTGGCTACTTGTAAGACCTGCCATAAATTTTATGTAGGGAAAACTGATAGGTTACTTAGGGACAGAATTAGAGAGCATATATATCACATAAAAAAGGAGAGCATGTTTAATGCTTTAGCTAAACATATTAAAGAGACCTGTGTACAGCATACCTTTACATTTAGAGTGATAGGTAGATGCTTTGAAAATTTAAGGGGTGGTGATATCAAGGTAAGAACTGAAAATTTAGAAACTAATTGAATAGTGAGGCTAAGAGCAAATAATGGACATCGTCTGAATGACCACATACCATTAAGACCTATCTTAAAAAGCAGACCACTGCATAGACAGTTTAAATATATACGTTTTTATATATATTTACCAATTATATAGATAGTTATATGCAAGTTAGTTATGCATATGTATTATGTTTTTAAAGTAAAATATTTTTATATTTTTTATATGTCTTTAAGAGTTTTAGTATGTGATCATGTGATTGTCAGTATAAATGTAGGTGTGATTGTGTTATTTGATACACCTGAAGAAGCCTAATGGTGAAAGTGCTTGTGTAACTTAACAATAAAACTGTTTGAAGAAGCCTGGAGCCTTACCTCTGCTTTATTTCTGCTGCTGAATATAATACATGTCTTTGGTCAGCTGTCATGGCTTCGATTTTATGTTTGCAAAAATGTAAACCATTTTCTACGGTTTACATTTCTGCATGTTTACACTACGCCTGCACCACTTCCTGAATCACTACATACCTTCATTTGCATGATACACTGCTGCACATGGGGTAATTAGCATACAAGGCTCAGGAGTTGTGCGGGCATAGCGTACACAGGTAGTGCACGTGGGAACAGCTCGTACCTGAATCGCTCGGTGGCCATCTTTGGTGTTAGAACCCCGATGCTACTCCTGCACCTGGCGTAAGCTTCATGAATCCCGGGGGTTGTTTTATAAAGATTTAAGTGGAAACAGAGCATGCATCATAAAAGCATAGCCAAGTGTAGATAAGCACAAGGGTTTTAAACTCAAGATGTTTGTAGACACGGCCACTTTATATTACTGGCCCAGGATACAACAAACTTCCTTTAACACTCCTACTGAAGCAGAGTTGAAAAACAGTCCCATAAACATCTGGGAAGTAATTGTTTTACTTATAGAGTGTGCCACTGCTGATTTAAGTTGCTGTTTACTGCTGTGGTCATTTTGCATTTGAAACTGCTCTATCTGGGTTCCACAGTGTGAGAAGTGACTACCGCTGCTGGTGTTTCTGGATTGAATTACTATTTGTTACATAGCAGTTTTAACTTTAATTGGACAGTTTGATCTTGTGTCCTGTTTAAACTTGGTACATTTATGAATTATCTCAGTGTTTATTTCTGTGCTGTGCTGTGACAGTTCAAACCTACCATGAATTCTTCTATCAGATTTAATTTAGAAAACAGTCCTATTAGATCTGGGAAGTGCTTCACTTGGTGTAGCAGGTTTACAAAATTTGTAACATGCTACCAGAGTACATGCAACAGTTGTATTGCACTCAACCCTTACTCTGTGGACTAATATGTCCTAGAGCTCGCCTGTACCTGTCTGTGTCTAGTTACACGTGGCAGCATTTTCAAGTGCCTTCTGTCCATTAGTGAATTTGGATTTAACATTGCTAACTGTTGCCTCCTCCTGTGTATCTTTCAAATGTGGCTGATTATTTCCTGCTGTGTTATATCGTATCCTTGCTGTGACAGCATTAGAGACTCTCCTGTATATCTACTTTTCTATACAGTATTTTAAAAGAGACATCTTCCTCAACAATAACCCAATTGGGTCAACATCAGGAATTCAAGAACTACAAACCACAAAAAAAAGAACTGCAGGTTTTTCCAGGGGACCCAGATACACTGCCGCCAGACCTGAAGGACCAAGGCAATCCAGCAACCTCCACCAAGGTGATGCAGATCCACAGAGATGGACACAAACCAACAAACCCAACTGGAGCATCACCAACAGGCCAGACCAAACTAAGTAATGAATGGACAACACCCCGCAGGCCACAGAAGGACTGCACTCCACTCCCACAAGGAATGCACACCCAGGAACAATATGAATCCCTGGCTTTGGGCTCACCCAGGAACCAACACCAACACAAGGACAGGACATGGCAGGTCAAACAGGATTTTAGGCACCTGTGGCACCCACCAGAGCAAGACCCACCATTACAGAGGACCCACAACAAAACTACCAGAAGGAACCAGAAATCATCTGGAACCACTCACAGAAACCACTCAGTGAAGCAGAACACAGCATACTAAGGAAAGGCTTATGTAGGAAAATGACCTCTTCTAAGGTCTTCCTAAATTCTAAAAATTGTGGTTATTTTTGTTGTCATTGAAACCTGGTTCCAGAGCAGTATCTGCACTCTGGCTGCCACAAATAACTCGTCTGGCCCTAGTTTTCCCATCAGAAAGAAACAGAAACCAAGCCTGTATCTATACCTCATCAAATTTGTTGGCTAGGATTCTCTTTCTCTGAGACTATTACTAGAATATGCCTGTGCAAGGACTCTGAGGTTTCTCAATACCCCAGAAAATACTATGAGTTGTTACAGAAGTATTTTCCAGAACCTACATCCATTCCTCCTGTTCTGCCTGCTTTAGAGGATGTGTGTCTTACTGCCTGCAGTTTTCTTGATAGTCGGCCAGCTGTCCCTACAAAGGCAGTTAGGATGTATAAAGTCCCTCAGTATTTTAAATTTTATGCAGTACTCCCAAACCTGACCCAGAAGCTATAGCCTTAGTTGACAACACTGCTGTGAAACACTTAGTTAATTCCAGTCCTACTCTTTCTAATAAAGATGGGAAATTATACCATGACCCCCCCCAAAACATGCACGCTGACTAAAAGGTAAATGGGTTTAATAATATTTCATGGGTCCAGAGATAAAGTGTATTGTTCTGCAACTTTGATTTTCAGAATTTTAAATTGTCAGGCTCATATGTTAAAGTTTTTCTGGCAAATTGTGAAAGTATGAGATATTTTGTATCTACAGTTTCTTCTTGATATGATAAATCTCCTTTAAATAACTCAGTTTCTTCTACTGCACAGGTCACTACTCATTGTTTGTAGTGTGTGTGTGTGTGTGTGTGTGTGTGTGTGTGTGTGTGTGTGTGTGTGTGTGTGTGTGTGTGTGTGTGTGTGTGTGTGTGTGTGTGTGTGTGTGTGTGTGTGTGTGTGTGCGTGTGTGTGTGTGAATCTCTTGATACTTCCTTCAGGGCTATGGCCACTGGTACTGTTTTAAGGAGGTTTGCTTGGCTGCATTCTCACAACCTCCCAGATGATGTAAAAAAATTCTCCCTTGGGTAGAGACTTGGTGTTTGGTCTCAATTTTTCAGATGTGATTTGAAAGTGTGATAAAAGGGACAAGCTGATCCTAGAAATCTCTAGGATTTTTCAGCCCTCTTTTTCCAAATTATCCAAAATATCTTCTTTTTTCATCCAATTTTAGCAAAAAAAAAAAAAAAAACCTCAGGTTAACAGAAGTTGTATAAGAAGTGACAAGGGGGCTCCAAAAAGAAGTCTTAAAACCCCCCAAAAAAGAAGAATAGTCCAACAAGTCAAAATAACTACTCAAGAGAACTAGTGATCTCTCCCAGCATGGCTCCCTTGTCTCTTTCAAAAAGTGTGAATCTCCATTTTTGTATTTAGCAACAGATTATTTCAGAAAAATGGGTTCTGAAAATCATTCATCAGGGTTATAGATGACAGTCAGAGTAAATTCCTCCTTTCCGGGGGGGGGGGGGTCATTCCTCATCCTATTGGTGAGACACTTTTGTTTCCACCTGTTCTTCATCACATGCTGTCCTAAAGAGTCATGGGTTCATAGGTGTGTACTAGGCTAATGACCCTGGAGCCTTTACAAACCTAGCCCATAGAAGTGCCCTGGCATTAGTTTCCAGTACTTCTATCCAGTAAAGCCACTGGAGTGATCCCCGGGGTGAACTTTCTATTTCCCATCCACTCATCAAGATTTCCTCTTGAAGAGGGCCAGTGAGGTGCTCTGCTTGACATGTATTGGAACCAGTTCCTCCTTTCTCAGGTAGGGGAGTTTTTATTCAAGGATGTTCCTAGTGCCAAAGAAAGAAAATGCTTGGAGACCAGTTCTGGATCTTTCTTTCCTGAACCCATTTACTAGAGTGCCTAAATTCAAAATGATGTCATTTCGCAACTTGTTACCTCTTCTTCCTCTTTCAAGTTTCCTGGTAACATCTAACTTAAAAGGTATTTATCTTCACATCCCTATTCATCCAGACTTCGGATGTTTCTTAAGACTTTATGTGTCCGGATCATGCTATGAGTTCTCTGCCTTACCCTTTGACTACCCACTGTACCAAGAGTGTTCACAAAGTGTCTAGCTACAATTATAACTCATTGCAGGGTACAAGACATCCGCATATTTCTATATCTAGATGACTTGCTTATCTTTGCAGAGTATTTTTCAAAATGTCAGGCATCTTTATCTTGGTAAGTGATCTCTTGGACAAACTGGGATTCCAAGACAACATGCAAAAGTCTTTCTACACTCCCTCACATAGAATTTTGTTCCTGAGATGTTGACTAGACACCTCAGTTTAAGGAGCTTTTCTTCCACACACAAAAAAATCTTTATTTGCATCTATCTCTAAGGTTTTCCACACAGACTTTGGTCACTGTGAGGAAATACCTCAGGATTTTGGGTGTCATAATATCCAAGACTACACATGAGAAAGATACAGTGATATCTGAAATATCTCTGGTCCCAGCATCAACACCCTTTTTATTTTCAGATCCTAGTACTGGGGTTTGTCAAAGAGAAATGTTTTTGTGGAAGCAACAGATATCCTTAAATCCAGGTCTCCCCTTGTCTGCCTGCTCCAAAGCAGTTACCACAGATGCTTCAGACATTGACTGGGAGCAATTTATGGAGAGATAAAAGTGCTGGGGTTGTGGGACACCAAGAACAGGTGCAAGCACATAAATATCAAGGACAAGATTGCCCTGATCAAGGCACTCAACTCTCTGAACCATCCTTGGTCCCCAGGACCTCTTCAAGTTGTGACAGGCAATACCACAGTTATGTGGTACATCAACAAGCAAGGGGGGAACCAGGATCTACCCTCTTTGCAGACTAGCCATGTTAGCTTGGGATATAGCTTCACAGCACAGTCTTAGTCTACAGGTATCCTACATTCCATCCGAGAAAATTGTGTGGCAGACAAGCTGAGCAGGACAAGGGCAGACCCTCACCAATGAAAACTAGATCCGGGGCTCTTCCAAGATTTTATCCATCCATGGAGAGTTCCAAAAGTAGACCTCTTTGCCTCCTCTCCGAATAATATACTGGCAAAATTATTTTCCAGTACTCCATGCAAGAAGGCCTGGAAGACAGATGTATTTTCTTTTCTTTGTACAGGAATATTCCTGTATGCATTTTCACCCTTTCTAATAATATCCAGGGTACTTCTGAAGATTCAGAAGGAATCCCTCAAAATCATTGTGCTGACTCCCTTCTGGCCCAGGTAACCATGGTTCCCTTCTTTTGGAAATGGCAGGCAATTCCACAGGCTTCCTTAGAGAATGGGTCTACTCACACAAGAACAGAGATGTTTGATACACCCCAACATCAATCATCTTCAAATGACTGCCTGGATGATAAGGTCGTAATTCCATTTAGGGACCTTTTTTCTGAATACATGCATCGGGTAATGGAGGCATGAAGGCTTGCTACTAGAAAATCACATATTAGCAAATGGAAAGAGTTTTCTAGCTGGTGCCAACAACATAATCAGCACTGATTCAGGGCTAGTTGTTCTGTGGTTTTACAATATTTGTCTAAAATACTATCCTATTGCCTTGGTTATTCTTCTGACAAGGTACATTTATCGGCCACTTCAGCATATCTGCCCATGGATCTTCCTCTTTGAAGGGAATCTCATGTGAAAATGTTCTTGAAATGGGTTTTGCATAAGAAGTCTCCAAGTAACCAGTTGGCCCTCCTTGGGATCTTAATTTTGTGTTGGAGAAACTAACTCTTGCTGCATTTGAACCAGCTAATCTGGCTGACATAGAAACAGGTTACTGATTGTTCTGATCTCTGCAAGAAGGTTATCTGAGCTTCAAGCTCTTATGATGAGTAAATCTACCTCATTTTCCGTAAGGACAGGGTTCCTTTGAGAACTAATGCTTCTTTTACACCTAACGTGGTATCCGAGTTTACTTTAAACCAAACTATCCATTTTCCCATTTTCTTTCCTAAACCTTAAATTGGGGGAGAAATGATACTCCATACACTGAATGTCCACAGACAACTCAGGTACTATCTTGACAGAACTAAATCTGTTCAGTCATCTGCTTAATTGTTCATTTCCCATGAAGGTAAGAAAAAGAGACAAAGTGTGTTAAAACAGACTATTTCTAAATGATTGTCTTAGGGTATTACCTATTGTTGCACTCACCAAAACAAATCTATACTAGGAAGGGTCAAGGCCCACTCCACCTGGGCCTGGTTTAATCTGTGGCTTATTTAGAAAAGGTTGGATTCTAGACATTTTCTAGAAGCTGCTACTTGGTCGTCTCTATACTTTTACAAAGTACTACTAGTTTGATTCCTTCTCTAGGTCTAGATAAAGCTTTGCTAGGAACATTCTCCAGGGGCTCCTGCACCCTTCTGCTTCCATCTTCCAAATATAGTTACCTATGCTAATCTATCCATTTAGCTAAAGCTACTGCAGCAGTGATCAATATGAAGAACATAGTACAGCCATGTAAGATGAGCTTACCTTAACGAGATGTTCAAATGATCACTGCTGCAGGATCCACTCCCTTCAGCACTCCAGACCAGTTTTTTTTTTTTGGTGTGTGTTTTATGCCAGGGTGTGTATATATATTTTTTGTTGTTCCTAGCATTGCCCTTTCAGGGCTCAGCCTCCCTCTCTCTGCTGTTAGGAAAACTCTGAAGGCTTCACAGCCAAACCTTTCTTTTAGTCAGCTCAGTTTGAGCTGCCTGACATTTTGGGTGTGTGGAAGGTACCATGAAGCTTTGGAAGTTGAGTGGCTGTTATATCTCTGGCTTCCACATCTACCATTCATTTAGGCCCAAAAGTATAGACAGTAAATCTGGTGTTGGTGAGTCTGTCTTTATCTGAAACACCACCACTTTTAATTTAATCAACACCAGGGCAACGGCCCTGATCGTCTCCTTATTCTAATATTAGTACACAAGACCTCATGCCACAACACAGACAGCTACAGAACCTTGTTCTTGACATCTGAAAATCATGAAAAACATTAATAAAGTCCGCTTCCATTAAACAAAATGCCTTCTTTTTTGGGATTTTAAATAATGCTCTATAAATTGTCACACCTACACCTCTCCATGTAAGATATCATTGTTAACTCTCTCAGTCAAATAACACACTCCTCACTACAGTCACTAACATGCTCCATCTTCTCCTAACAAATACAACCACTGTATGCTCCTTTGTCCATTGGCATATGCCTTCGCTGCTCAGATCAGGTCACTTCTATGTGTAATTCACTATACTGTCCTAGGACAGGCCAACAACCAATCCAACCATCTTCAGAGACTTCTTTAAGGTCAATCATGTTGTGCTCGGTGACGACTTTAGACAATTCAACAACACCACCATCCCTTGACAACCTTGATGGCCTTATAGCAAATACAGAAAGTGTATAATCCCATCTCAGTTCTTGCATAGAAGCTGATGTTCCAAGTCATCCCAAGTACAAGGTCAGGCTATAAATCAGCTGTACAATATAGAAAAAGCTCATAACCCAAAAGAAAAGTATAATAACTCAATGTTTGTTATGATCAACCTGAAAAGGGTTACCAAAGAAATCAGGAGCAAAATCAAATCCTGCAGAGTCAATTATGAACAAAACTTGTCATGCTGACAAAAGATAACCACAAACCGTTTTTTAATTATGTAAAGCACCACAGAAATATAAATAATAATAATAATAATAATAATAATAATAATAATAATAATAATAATAATAATAATAATAACAATAATAATAATAATAACAATAATAATAATAATAATAACAATAATAATAATAATAATAACAATAACAACAATAATAATAATAATAATAATAATAATAATAATAATAATAATAATAACAATAATAATAATAATAATAATAGCAATAATAATAATAATAATAATAATAATAATAATGAACCATTTACACTTCAAAATGTAATATGATACTCAAAAAATACCAAAGTAAAATGCACAAAGTGTTTAGTGATTATAAAACATTTAGTTCTTTATCTAAACTTCCTCTAATAAACAAACAGAACAAGCTTTTCGGCTTACCTCCTTCTGATATTCCAACATCATCAATTTACACTTCCTTTTTAAATACAATTCAGTTATTAATGTATTCTTACTTAAAGTAATATGTACACTTAAAATATTCCATTTCAGAATAAATGGCACTTCATTTCAGAATAAATACTTTGCAAATAGTGAAAAAATGTAATAAGTATTTCACGACTTGTACATAATTACAATAAATATTTGACATTAAGCTCATTATTCATTCCTGTAACTTGTAACATTTCAAACATAAAAATAAACCATGCTTCCTTTATAAAAAAGTAAATCTGCAATATTAATAAACAGTGCCGGACATTGGCACGCAATTATAATAAAAATTGTAATAAATCTTAAACATCTTAAAAAATTATTACACATTTTAGGGAATGTCATAACTGAAATCCAGGTTTATTAACATTTTATTATGTTTGTGTGCCAATAGCAGTTTCAAAAGGGTTAACTTCTCTATCGCCAAGCAGCAACCTGTGAACCATTCAAAGCTTGTATATAAATCTTAGGACCAAGGACAAGCAGCAACCTGTGAACCATTCAAAGCTTGTATATAAATCTTAGGACCAAGGACAAGCAGCAACCTGTGAACCATTCAAAGCTTGTATATAAATCTTAGGACCAAGGACAAGCAGCAACCTGTGAACCATTCAAAGCTTGTATATAAATCTTAGGACCAAGGACAAGCAGCAACCTGTGAACCATTCAAAGCTTGTATATAAATCTTAGGACCAAGGACAAGCAGCAACCTGTGAACCATTCAAAGCTTGTATATAAATCTTAGGACCAAGGACAAGCAGCAACCTGTGAACCATTCAAAGCTTGTATATAAATCTTAGGACCAAGGACAAGCAGCAACCTGTGAACCATTCAAAGCTTGTATATAAATCTTAGGACCAAGGACAAGCAGCAACCTGTGAACCATTCAAAGCTTGTATATAAATCTTAGGACCAAGGACAAGCAGCAACCTGTGAACCATTCAAAGCTTGTATATAAATCTTAGGACCAAGGACAAGCAGCAACCTGTGAACCATTCAAAGCTTGTATATAAATCTTAGGACCAAGGACAAGCAGCAGCCTGTGAACCATTCAAAGCTTGTATATAAATCTTAAGACCAAGGACAGAGTGGGAGGACCCATTCAAAAGTAAAGACTGAACAGTATACATGGCTTGAGCCTTCGAAGATGTCGTTTTAGTCATAGAAAGAGATCGTTAATATTCCTCATTTCAGATATAGGAATAAGAAAAATCTTAAAAGACTACTATGTGATAAAGGCTCTATGAACCCACGTTCTTTAATTCAATCCAATGGCACATACAGCTGTGGTGGTTGCAATTTCTGTCCCTTTATTGACTCTAGCACCATTTTCATACATCCTGTGAGTCTACATAAATATTTTCTTAAAGTGAGTGGTAATTGTATGACCAATAATGTGATTTACCTTGCTACCTGCTCGACATGCTGCTCCTTCTATATAGGAAAGACTAACAGATGTTTGAAGGATCGCATACGAGAACATCTATATAGTATTAGGATGGCACATAAAAGTAATGCATTGGCTAGACATGTCCTCGAGCTTGGAACTAGTCATACGTTCACATTCAGGATTGTAGAACAAGTCAGTGTCAATATTAGAGGAGGAGACATTAGGACACACACTGAAAGTAGAGAGAACATTTGGATTATGAAGCTAAGGTCTGATATTCCACCAGGGCTAAATGCTAAGTTATCAGTTAAACCTTTTCTAAAAATGAGAAGGTTGAACGTCCACTGATTTGTTTCTTACCATTAATATATTCATTTTCTTTGTATTTTTATATATCTTGCCTATGTCTTTAAAGAAATTTTTATGGCTATATAACCAATATGATTTTTATGATGATATATATGATTTGCACTTTACATTTCCATATTTGTATTATATAGCATATATTTTTCCTAGTACCTGATGTTTTTAAGATGTTTGATTGAGCACTAATTTAACGATTTTTAATTGAGAGTATTCCCGCCCAGCAGAATATTTAAACTTGTTATTAGCGTTGAGCATGAGTCTGAAGAAGCCATACAGGTGAAAGCGCTAACTCGTTTTTACAATAAAGCTGTTTTATTCGTTTATTCGTTTATCAGTGGATTGTGGAAGTGTTTTACATATCAGTGGAGCTGAAGGATTTTTTACCTTGGATATACTTTTAATTTGACTTTTTCTGCCGTGTTCACCTTCTCCTTACATTATTTACCCTTTACATTTTTTTAAGAATGTTTCATTTTTGTTTCATGTTTCCTTAAAGTTCTAACAAAAGTAATACCAGTAGCACTAGACATGCCATCTATTGCTTGTTACTGTGTGCATACTAACAAGTTCTTTGTTCTCCTAGGTAATGGCTTCCTGTTGAATGAAGTACAATGAATGCATGACTTTATATCATGATAAGCCCCCAGCAAAACAAATACTGCAAGTGGCTACATTTGGAGAGAATCTACAGCCAAGAGGACATTTGCTGGTGATTTTCTATCAGGGCCATATTAGTTGGTGACATTCTATCATGTCCAAATAAATCAAAAATGTACTATCTTTTTATTGAAAGCTAAAATTAAGAAAATAACTAACACTGTATAAGAACTAGACCAGAAGTGAGCAATTTACTGATAACGCCAAAGACTAACCTTTTATTTTGGGCATCAAAAATTACCTAAGTGAGAAGCACCACTGCGATTTATAGCTAGACCATCCTGTAATTGTTACAGCATATGAGTGCTACAAATCTGACTGCTAAAAGCATCTGGCTGAAGACAGATGCCTACCTATGGCATAATTCTAAAGCATACATCAACAGCAATCTTTCTGATGTATATTAGGGGGGGACTATATTAGAACATCAAAGTTTTACAACTTCAAATGTTCTAATATCAACCCCTATTCAGCAAATGCTGGAAATAGCGAAGCTGCAAAACACCGAATTTCTTCCTAGGGAAGGAATTCGGTTGGCCGTTACTGTGGCTTCGCTATTTCCAACACTGTGGTGGAAACTTTGGGATCAGGTAATTGTGCGATTGTGTGGACGCGAGGGTTAGGGCACAGGTTAGGTGAGTTAGGGTTAGGGCGTGGGTCAGGTAATTGTGCGACTGTGTGGCCGTGAGGGTTAGGGCGAGGTAGGTGAGTTAGGGTTAGGGCCCGGGTTGAGGTGAGTGTGCGATAGTGACGGACTTTAGGGTTAGGGCTAGTGTTAAGGTAAGTGGATAGATAGTAGTTTATGTACAGTTTAGTGTAGGGTTAGATGTAGGATTTTAAGTGTATGTGTGTGGATTGCTGTTTGTTTGGTGTGCTTGTGTTGTGTGTACGTGTGTTGGAACAATTTTTTTCCATGGGAAAAAATTTTCTGTTCTGCATGTTAAACATTTCCAGCGTTCGCTAAATAGGGGTTGATATTAGAACATTCGAAGTTGTAAAACTTCGATGTTCTAATATAGACCCTATTAGGGGTGTATGGGGAAGTGGAACCCACAATAATGACCATATTAAACACTGTATCTCATGTGTGTCAACAAAAGAATGTGTCTGGATCACACTGCTGGATGGCGTAGTGTTGCTATCACAGTATTTAAGAATGTGTGCTTCAGTACTAAACTATTGGGAATTCTTACCAATCTGAAATATTTAAGTAACAGAAATGTGAGAAAATGTTTGTGAAGAAAGGAGATGACTATCACCTTAACGAGTAACTGTTTATAAATAAGTCATTCATTGAGCCTAACAAAGTCAGAGTATAACAAAGTACTTGCTTATGACTTCAGTAAGTTGATAATCTAAGTGGAGCATATTCTTCCTTTATAGAAGTAATTCAGGGAAATTATATACAAAACACAACTGTAAAATATAGGCTATAAACTAGGTATAGCCTGCGAAGAGTAAAATTATAATACACCAAAGTACTATATGAGCATTTATATAGCTGCATGGAATCAGGAATACCAGACAGGATGAAGTCATCCTCCTCAAGGAAGAGTAAACCTGTCTGGTGTACATCTGCAATAAATAAACTCTATAATAAAAGGAAAAAAAATGCTGTCCAGGACCAAGAAGGAGCAGGTGCCCAATTGGAAGGAATGTCTCCTTAGCCTGAACAAGCAAACAAGAGCACTAGTGAAATCCTCCAAAGCAAAGTTCAAGTCCAAACTGGCCACATCTACTAAAGACAATCATAAGGCCTTCTTCACATATGTCTGCAATCTCAAGGGAAGCACCCAGATCTGCTCAGAACTGGTGGTCAAGGACACCACGTACACAAACACAGTAGATATAGCCAACCTGCTGGCATACAGGTTCAGTGAAAACTTCATCCCTCTGTCCCCATCAGTAAAACAGGATGCCCCCATTACCTGCCCTCCCTTATCTCTAGGGAGCAAGTCACCACTGCCCCCTCAAAGTCAAAAACATACAGCCTCCATGGGACCCCATAACATCACAGGCTGCATCCTACATGACCTCAGGCAGGAACTTGCAGCACCATTAGTCACCCTATTCAACCAAAGCCTGAGTACCGGCTTCATCCTAGCTGAGTGGAGAACAGCTACTGTCATCCCTTTGCACAAAGGTGGAGTGTGCACTGATCCAGGAAATTATAGACCCATCAGACTAACTAGCCTTATCTGCAAGGCCATGGAGCAGATTATCATATACTTTACTAACAAGGACATTGGCAACTTCCAGACACTTGATCCCACACAGTTTGATTTTTGTCAGGGGGAGGTCATGCTTGTTAAATTTCGTCAATTTCTTTGAGACAGTCACCAAGGCCATAGACGGGGGGAAGATGGTGCACACCGCCTACCTTGACCTGGTCAAAGGACTCAGCTCATATATTTCAAGATATGTAAAATTTTGCCTTGCTGTATATCGAATGTTAAACTGTTGTTCTCATATGCTGTACTAATACATTGTATATTGTATATTGTCTTTCTGTTTGGAGCTTTTCTCCTCGGGCCTCCATTGAAAACAGGCTACCTTGGCCCAATGGACTTTCCTGGTTAACAAACTGAAATAAATAAATAAATAATACTATTCTCCACTCGGGTATAATAGATAAACTCTCTCAACTAGGCATCAGTCCCTATATTACCAGATGGGTAGCAAACTGGCTCACTGATAGAACCCATCTAGTCAAAACAGGGGAAGCCACCTCAAGTAGTAGACCCGTAACAAGTGGTGTACCCCAGGGATCAGTCTTGGGGCCTCTGCTGTTTGAGATATACTTCTCTGAGGTGCAAACCAAATCTAGTGGGCTATGGCTGACCAAGTTTGCAGATGACTGCAAGCTGGGTGCTGTCATCAATTCCCCTAGTGATGTGGACATCTTCCAAGAGGGTCTCAACCAAACAAATGACTGGTTCCAGAAACATGGCTTCAAACTGAATGCCAAAAAATGCATCATCATCCCTTTTGGGGAGAGTGACATCCCCACAAATGATCACATTGATAATAAGGTCCTAAGCATGCAATCAGTCTTGAGGGACTTGGGCTCACAGGTTGATAGCAAACTGACTTTTGACCAGCATATTGCTTTCATTGTATGGAAAGCTTTCTACATGGCATACCTCAGTAATAAGGGTATCTCATCCAAGGACAAGGTGGTCATAATATCCTTGTATTCTTCCCTTATAAGACTCATTATTGAGTACAATACCACTTTCAGCATGTACCTCACAAAGCACATGTAGCAGCTGGAGAGAGTACAGAGGTTCCTCACCTGGATAATCCATGGCCTCAAACATCTACCCTACACAGATAGGCTAAAAGCCAGGCTAAAATCCCTGTCCCTCTACTCAGTCTCCTACAGACTCCTCAGAGGTGACCTCTGTCTGGCATACAAAGCAATCTCAGACTCCACCCTGACTGGACTGCTGCATATCCGCAAGTCAGGCTCCACTGAAATAACCCACATGCATGACCTCAACCTGGTCTCTGACATCAATAGGATTCGTTGGCGGGACAGATTTGTATCCCAGAGACTCCCCCTTTTGTGGAATAGACTCCCTCTCCATGTAAGGCAGAGTACCTCATTAACCCTTTTTAAGTGCAACCTGGATAACTGAATGAGGAACAGAAAATGCACCCCTCGGATTCCACCTGTGTCCCTGGTAGACAGTGGCATAGGGTGCAGACTTGTTGGAACATGAGCTAAATTCTTGGCTAGGCTTGTAAGGGCCTCAAGGCCAATAGCCTAGTAACTTCCCATGATCCTGTGATCCTATGAAATTAGTGCAATGAAGTGAATAGCTTTAGGTAGAAGTGTTTCCAGTATGTACTTCAGACAAATCACTCGTGGCATGAATCAGGACATATTCTTAAATGTTACCTCTGCTTTTTGATTAATCACTAGTGAACTCATTAGAAAATAAGAATATTGGCACGGGGAGCATGTTTTAATGTAACAAAGACACAAAGACATTTTTTTAGCTCCCAAATAAAGAGAAGGAAGAGACTTTGTCAAATCAATAAGACGTCAGACACCTTCTTGCTAATAGGCTGAATACTGATGTACTTTCTGATCCGCAGCCAAGGGCTGAGACAGTTAAAGGCTTTTTTGAGCTTTATCAAAATGTCCAGATGTGAATGCTGTACACTGAGTTCAAAATAAAATCATTGTAGCATGCAATATATATTAGCAGAGTGGTGTCCTGCATTATGCCATGCTGAGCCCCGGGAAGGAAAGTTAATCATTGTCATGATTCTTAACACTGTATAATGCAAACAGCACTGCCCTGTAAGACTTGCACATAATATAAATGCTATTAGGGTCATCACGTTGCTCCTCTTACCTTGATTTCTTCATTCAGTGAATTGCCACTGCCCAGTGTCTCATCTTTTAAAGTACTAAAAGCCTGTGGAAGTTCAGTACATCGTTTAATGAGGACTGGGTTACAACCATTCAGAAACTGTGCTGCAAAGAGTTCATCTGTTGTCCACTGTCTGTGGATTAAAGCTAGAGCATGTGAAAATAATGGAAGTAATTTATAATCTTATAACACATTACAAGGTCACACTATAACTTTGTATAAATGTACCACTAATAATATTCAACAGCTGCTACATAGCAAATCTGAAGATTCAGACCTGCCCTAAGTCATACAAGAATTCTTGCAAACTTTGTAAATAGCATCAAAATTTATAAAAGTTCTGTGCATAACATTAACATTATGATGTCCTGCACTATAACTAGCACAAGTAATAGTGTTGTCAACAGTTCACAAAAAATCACAAGTAGCTGTAACAAAGGCATTACACACAGTGCAAAAGGTATAATGGGCATGAATATTAACTATAGAGGCATGATATTAAACAAAATCAAATTTAAATACTTTTACATAAAAATTGTGGCTGTAAATATTGCAGCGTGTAGAATGTATGGTATTATATTCTGTAAAAAGGTGGGAATCCAGTATAACTGTTAGAAACTGAAATTATGTTGGCATTTGAAATGTAAACACATTAAAAGTATTAATCAGCTCCAGAGAATGCATTGCATTATTTATTGTCCCCCACTCCCTAGAGTTAGGACTATGGAAATATGAAAAGCATAATTCTAATTTAAAGAAAAGGGGAAATTCTGTTGAGAATCTTTTAAGTAAAGAAAAAAAAATGTTAGCCATTTAATTTATACATTACTTCTCCACTACATATTTCACATTCCTGCACAGAGATCAAGCTGAATTTCATAACTTGTACAGACATGCTCATAAGTAAATACTGGGCAATCAGTTTGCAGACTATTACAAGCCTAGCAAGTAGAACTCAGAAAACTGCCCCACTGTTTAAAAGACTATTAAAAGTCTGACATGGGACTGATTAATGCTGACATTACATGCTAATATTATACAAGCCAATATTGTTATAAACAAATATCAAACATTGTAAATATTTTACAATGAAGATAACTGACATTGGTGCTGTTTTCTGATACTTCTACTCATTTAAACTCAGTGCTTTCTTAGTAAGATGTCACACTTGAACAGATCTACAGGGCCTTAATGCCTAATTTTTAGTATGTTTCACTGTATTTCCACCTTAGTAATTATTGCTATGGTTTTCAGCATACTTAGGTGCTCACTTGTAGATTTAATCACATGTTCATTAATATTATGATTTGTTTTTTACACACAAACCTGATGAAGTACTTATTTGGTACGAAAGTGATCTCTGTTAAAAGTATTTCAGTTTATAAATTAATAATATTCATTCTGATAGATATCTAGTGGAAGATCTTTTTGTTAGTTAACTAGTTAGTCATTTTATTAGTGAGTTGTTTTCTTAATTAATAAAGTTTGGATTAGTAGGTTAGCCTGAATAAGCTGTTCTTATATATTTTAATTTGTCTTTAGCTTTTAAGTTTCAGTTCTAAGGTAGCACAGTCTCAATTTACAGTATGGTGTTAAGGGGGGAGGGGGACTTGGTTAAAGGCATGAGTTTAATGCTTTTATTGCTCTTAACAGAACCGGGTTCCTATTACCTGATCGAACATTTAATTTAGTGAATACTTAAATGTCGATCTGGTAATAGCGAAAACAAAAAAATGCAAATGGCCGATTAAACACAGGGAAAGAATTCCCTTGGCTGTTATGCGGATTTTGCCCCTTTCCCCGCTATAGAGCAATCTCGGAGCTGGTATTTAGGGCGTGGGGGACATAGCCCCCCACATCGTGGGGTGTGGGGGGAGAAGCTCCCCCACTTCATTTTGGTTTAAATTCTTGTTTTGTTTTGTTTTTGCAGCCGGGGGAATTCATTCCCTATATTAAGTCGGCGTTCGCTGTTTTAATTTTTCGATATTACCAGATCAACATTTAGGTATTCGCTAACCTAAACGTTCGATCAGGTAATATAGACGGACAGAATCACCCTCTTTAAACACTCCCTTGCTCCAAATAACCTGATTGTATACAAATAATGATGCCTTTAATTACACTCAGCTTGGATCATTTGTTTGGGTGTTTCAATAAAGGATATTCCATTTTTAACTCAACTGTGGACTACCTACTATTTTATTATTTTTGTAGTATGTATTTTAAAGTTTGATTTTTATTAGTGAAGTAGGTGCATAACATATCTCAAGGGGTGAACTTCACACCCTCCACACTTCAAAGTTTCTACTTAGTTTGTTTTTGACACAGTATAGGTTGCATACTGGGTTTTCTGAGAATTTGAGGCATACCACAGATTTTTCTTTTTGCAAATATGTGAAATCAAATGCAGAGCTCCAGACTACGGTAAGAAGAAATGAAAAAGTAATTAAATGGGCAGTGCAATGAACCAGAAGACGATGTTAGAGTGGAAAATACATAAGAAGATAGGAGATATTAAGAGAAACTCTTATGTAAATACGAGCATTAAAAATATAATGATGGGAAGAACACAGCATAATGTCCTGACTATAAGCATATTTCCTTCCTGAAGTTCACTGTGGGATTAATTCCAACACCAGGTGCAGGGGTTTATTTCCATTATTGACACTAGAGAGCAGTACAAGGTGAGAATATACTCCTGAGTGAGACATCCATTACTAACATTATAGTACGGTACAAGTTGAGGTTGTACTCCTGAGTGTGCCATCCGTTACTGACACAACAGTTCAGTATGAGGAGAGGATTTACTCCTGAGTGTGCCATCTATTACAAACACTATAGTGTGGTATATGATGAGGATGTACTTTTGAGTGTGCCATCCATTACTGACAGTATAGTGCAGTACAAGTGAGGATGTATTCCTGAGTGTGCCATCCATTACTGACACTATAGTGCAGTACAAGGTGAGGATGTACTCCTGAATGTGCAATCCATTACTGACACTGCAGTGCAGTACAAGGTGAGGATGTACTCCTGAGTGTGCCAGCCATTACTGATACTATAGTACAGGACAAGGTGAGGATGTACTCCTGAATGTATCATCCATTACGGACACTACAGTGCGGTACACAGTGAGGATGTACTCCTTAATGTGCAATCCATTACTGACACTATAGTGTAGTACAGGGTGAGGTTGTACACCTGAGTGTCCCATCCATTACTGACACTATAGTGCAGTACAAGGTGAGGATGTACTCCTGAGAGTGCCATCCATCACTGACACTATATTGCAGTATAAGGTGAGGAGGTAATCCTGAGAGTGCCATCCATTACTGACACTATAGTGCAGTACAAGGTGAAGATGTACTCCTGAGTGTGCCATCCATTACTGACACTATAGTGCAGTACAAGGTGAGGATGTACTCCTGAGTGTACCATCCATTACTGAGATACCATAGTGCAGTACAAGATAAGGATATACTCCTGAGTGTGCCATCCATTACTGACACTATAGTGCAGTACAAAGTGAGGATGTACTCCTGCGTGTTCCATCCATTACTGACACTATAGTGCAGTACAAGGTGAGGATGTACTTTTGAGTGTGCCATCCATTACTGATACCATAGTGCAGTGCAAGGTGAGGATGTACTCCTGAGTGTGCCATCCATTACTGACACTATAGTGCAGTACAAAGTGAGGATGTACTCCTGCATGTTCTATCCATTACTGACACTATAGTGCAGTACAAGGTGAGGATGTACTCCTGAGTGTGCCATCCATTACTTGAACTGTAGTGCAGTACAAGCTGAGGATGTACTCTTGAGTGTGCCATCCATTACTGAAACTGTAATGCAGTACAAGTTGAGGATATACTCCTGAGTGTGCCATGCATTACTGACACTATAGTGCAGTACAACTTCAGGATGTCCTCTTGAGTGTGCCATCCATTACTAACACTATAGTAAGGTTCAAGTTGAGGATTTACTCCTGAGTGTGCCATCCATTACTGACACTATAATGCAGTACAGGGTGAGGATTTACTCCTAACTGTGCCATCCATTACTAACACTATAGTGCAATACAAGGTGAGGATGTACTCCTGAGTGTGACATCCATCACTGATGCTATAGTGCGGTACAAGGTGAGGATGTACTCTTGAGTGTGCCAGCCATTACTGACACTATAGTGCAGTACAAGGTGAGGATTTACTCCTCACTGTGCCATCCATTACTGACACTATAGTGCAGTATGAGGAGAGGATTTACTGTTCAGTGTGCCATCCATTACTGACACTATAGTGCAGTACAAGGTGAGGATGTACTCCTGAGTGTGCCATCCATTACTGACACTACAGTGCAGTACAAGGTGAGGATGTACTCCTGAGTGTGCCTTCCATTACTGATACTAGTGCAGTACAATGAGAGGATGTACTCCTGAGTGTGCCATCCATTACTGACACTATAGTGCAGTACAAGGTGAGGATGTACTCCTGAGTGTGCCATCCATTACTGACACTATAGTGCAGTACAAGGTGAGGAAGTACTCCTGAGTGTGTCATTCATTACTGACACTACAGTGCAGTACACAGTGAGGATGTACTCCTGAGTGTACCATCCATTACTGAGACTGTAGTGCAGAATGAGGTGAGGATGTACTCCTGAGTGTGCCATCCATTTATGATACTATTGTGCAGTACAAGGTGAGGATGTACTCCTGAGTGTGCCATCCATCACTGACACTATAGTGCAGTAAAAAGTGAGGATTTACTCCTAAGTGTGTCACACATTACTGATGCTATAGTGCAATACAAAGTAAGGATGTACTCCTGAGTGTGCCATCCCTTACTGACAATATAGTGCAGTCCAGGGTGAGGATGTACACCTGAGTGTGCCATCCATTACTGACACTATATTGCAGTACAAGGTGAGGATGTATTCTTGACTGTTCCATCCATTACTGACACTAGTGCACTACAAGGTGAGGATGTACTCCAGGGTGTTCCATCCATTACTGGCACTATAGTGCAGTACAAGGTGAGGATGTATTTCTGAGTGTGCCATCCATTACTGACACTATAGTGCAGTACAAGGTGAGGATGTACTCCCGTGTGTGCCATCCACTACTGACAATATAGTGCAGTACAAGTTGTAGATCAACTCCTGAGTGTGCCTTCCATTACTGATAGTAGTGCAGTACATTGAGAGGATGTACTCCTGAGTGTGCCATCCATTGCTGACACAATAGCACAATACAAGGTAAGCATGTACTCCTGAGTGTGCCATCCATTACTGACACTATAGTGCAGTACAAGGTGAGGATGTACTCCTGTGTGTGCCACACATTACTGACACTAGAGTGTGGTACACAGTGAGGATGTACTCCTGAGTGTGCCATTCATTACTGACACTATAGTGCAGTACAAGGTGAGGATGTACTCCTGAGTGTGCCATCCATCACTAAATCTGTAGTGCAGTACAAGGTGAGGATGTACTCTTGAGTGTGCCATCTATTACTGACACTATAGTGCCATACAAGGTGAGGATTTACTCCTATCTGTGCCATCCATTAATGACACTATAGTGCAGTACAAGGTGAGGATGTACTCCTGAGTCTGCCATCCATTACTGATACTATAGTGTAGTACAAGGTGAGTACGTACTCCGGAGTGTGCCATCCATTACTGACACTGTAGTGCAGAATGAGGTGAGGATGTACTCCTGAGTGTGCCATCCATTACTAACACTATTGTGCAGTACAAGGTGAGGATGTACTTCTGAGTGTGCCATCCATTACTGACTCTATAGTGCAGGACAAGGTGAGGATGTACTCCTGAGTGTGCCATCCATTACTGACACTATAGTGCAGTACAAGATGATGATGATGCACTCCTGAGTGTGGCATCCATTACTGACACTATAGTGCATTACAAGGTGAGGAAGTACTCCTGTGTGTGCCATTCATTACTGACACTGTAGTGCAGTACAAGGTGAGGTTGTACTCCTGAGTGTGCCATCCATTACTGACACTAGTGCAGTAAAAGGTGAGGATGTACCCCTCACTGTGCCATCCATTACTGACACTATAATGCAGTATAAGATGAGGATGTACTCCTGAGTGTTCCAGCCATTACTGACACTTTAGTGCAGTACAAGCTGAGGATGTACTCCTAAGTGTGCCATCCATTACGGACATTATAGTTTGGTACAAGGTGAGGATGTACTCCTGAGTGTGCCATCCATTACTGACACTATGGTGTAGTACAAGGTGAGGATGCACTCCTGAGTGCGCCATCCATTACTGACGCTATAGTGCAGTACAAGGTGAGGCTATACTCCTGAGTGTGCCATCCATTACTGCCACTATAGTGCAGTACAAGTTGAGGATGCACTCCTGAGTGTGCCATCCATTACTGACACTGTAGTGCAGTACAAGGTTAGGATGTACTCTAGAGTGTGCCATCCATTACTGGCGGTATAGTGCAGTACAAGATGAGAATGTACTCCTGAGTGTGCCATCCATTACTGATGCTATAGTGCAGCACAAGATGATGATGCACTCCTGATTGTGCTATCCATTACTGACACTATAGTGCAGTATGAGCTGAGGATTTACTGCTGAGAGTGCCATCCATTACAGACACTATAGTGTGGTATAAGGTGAGGATGTACTCCTGAATGTGCCATCCATTACTGACATTATAGTGCTGTACAAGGTGAAGATGTACTCTTGAGTGTGCCATCCATTACTGACGCTATTGTGTGGTACACGTTGAGGATGTACTCCTGAGTGTGCCATCCATTACTGACACTATAGTGCAGTACAAGGTGAAGATATACACCCGAGTGTGCCATCCATTACTGACACTATATTGCAGTACAAGGTGAAGTTGTATCCTGAGTGTGCCATCCATTACTGATAATATAGTGCAGTACAAGGTGAGGATGAACTCCTGAGTGTGCCATCCTTTACTGACACTATGGTGCAGTGCGAGGAGATGATTTACTCCTGAGGTTGCCATCCATTACAGACACTATAATGTGGTACAAGGTAAGGATGTTCTTCTGAGTGTGCCATCTATTACTGACACTATAGTGCAGTACAAGGTGAGGACGAACTCCTGAGTGTGTCACCCATTACTGACATTATAGTGCAGTACGAGGAGATGATTTACTCCTGAGTGTGCCATCCATTACAGACACTACAGTGCAGTACAAGCTGAGGATGTACTCCTGAATGTGCCATCCATTACTGACAAGGTAGTGCAGTTCAAAGTGATTATGTACTCCTGAGTGTGCCATCCATTACTGACACTATAGTGCAGTACAAGCTGAGGATTTAGTCTAGAGTGTGCCATCCATTACTGACACTATAGTGCAGTGCAAGGTGATTATGTACTCATGAGTGTGTCATCCATTACTGACACTAGTGCAGTACAAGGTGAGGATGTACTCCTGCGTGTGCCATCCATCACTGACACTATAGTGCAGTATAAGGTAGTGTGCCATCCATTACTGACAGTATAGTGCAGTGCAAGGTGATTATGTACTCATGAGTGTGTCATCCATTACTGACACTAGTGCAGTACAAGTTGAGGATGTACTCGTGCGTGCGCCATCCATCACTGACACTATAGTGCAGTATAAGGTGAGGAGATACTCCTGAGTGTGCCATCCATTACTGACAGTATAGTGCAGTACAAGGTGAAGATGTACTCCTGAGTGTGCCATCCACTACTGACATTATAGTGCAGTACAAGGTGAGGGTGTACTCCTGAACATGCCATCCATTACTGACATTATAGTGCATTACAAGGTGAGGATGTACTCCTGAGTGTGCCATCCATTACTGATACACATACCTCTCAACTGTCCCTGATTTTCAAGGACGTCTCTGATTTTGACTCAAATCTTAGCTCTGTCCCTCTTAATCCTTCCTAAAACTAGTGACTTTTGGAGGAAAGGTGGTGAATTACACTTAATGAATAATGAAAATAATTAAGAGTTATAGACTTCTTTTACTTCAGAAAATGTGTATTAATTCATATGCTCTGATTCTTTCAATGTTTCAAGTTAATAGCACTAATATTTTAAAAGTGTCCCTGATTGTCCCTGATTTTTTCTTCACTTGCCCCTGATTCTGTTGAAATTTGCCCCCGATTGGTTGAGAGGTCTGCTGATTCCATAGTGCAGTATAAGGTAAGGATGTACTCCTGAGTGTGCCATCCATTACTGACACTATAGTGCAGTACAAAGTGAGGATGTACTCCTGCGTGTTCCATCAATTACTGACACTATAGTGCAGTACAAGGTGAGGATGTACTTTTGAGTGTGCCACCCATTACTGATACCATAGTGCAGTATGAGATGAGGATGTACTCCTGAGTGTGCCATCCATTACTGACACCATCCATTACTGAAACTGCAGTGCAGTACAAGTTGAGGATATACTCCTGAGTGTGACATCCATTAGTGACACTATAGTGCAGTACAAGGAGAGGATGTACTCCTGAGTGCCATGCATTACTGACACTATAGTGCAGTACAAGTTCAGGATGTCCTCTTGAGTGTGCCATCCATTACTAACACTATAGTGAGGTTCAAGTTGAGAATTTACTCCTGAGTGTGCCATCCATTACTGATACTATAGTGCAGTACAAGGTGAGGATTTACTCCTAACTGTGTCATCCATTACTAACACTATAGTGCAATACAAGGTGAGGATGTACTCCTGAGTGTGACATCCATTACTGACGCTATAGTGCGGTACAAGGTGAGGATGTACTCTTGAGTGTGCCAGCCATTACTGACACTATAGTGCAGTACAAGGTGAGGATTTACTCCTCACTGTGCCATCCATTACTGACACTATAGTGTAGTATGAGGAGAGGATTTACTGTTGAGTGTGCCATCCATTACTGAAACTATAGTGCAGTACAAGGTGAGGATTTACTCCTAACTGTGCCATCCATTACTGACACCATAGTGCAGTACAAGGTGAGGATGTACTCCTGAGTGTGCCATCCATTACTGACACTACAGTGCAGTACAAGGTGAGGATGTACTCCTGAGTGTGCCTTCCATTACTGACACTATAGTGCAGTACAAGGTGAGGATGTACTCCCAAGTGTGCCATCCACTACTTACAATATAGTGCAGTACAAGTTGAGGATGTACTCCTGAGTGTGCTATTCATTACTGACACTAGTGCAGTACAAGGTGAGGATGTACTCCTGAGTGTGCCTTCCATTACTGATACTAGTGCAGTACAATGAGAGGATGTACTCCTGAGTGTGCCATCCATTATTGACACTATAGCACAATACAAGGTAAGCATGTACTCCTGAGTGTGCCATACATTACTGACACTATAGTGCAGTACAAGGTGAGGATGTACTCCTGAGTGTGCCATCCATTACTGACACTATAGTGCAGTACAAGGTGAGGATGTACTCCTGAGTGTGCCATCCATTACTGACACTATAGTGCAGTACAAGGTGAGGATGTACTCCTGAGTGTGCCATCCATCACTGACACTATAGTGCAGTACAAGGTGAGGATGTACTCCTGAGTGTGCCATCCATTACTGACACTATAGTGCAGTACAAGGTGAGGATGTACTCCTGAGTGTGCCATCCATTACTGACACTATAGTGCAGTACAAGGTGAGGATGTACTCCTGAGTGTGCCATCCATTACTGACACTATAGTGCAGTACAAGGTGAGGATGTACACCTGACTGTGCCATCCATTACTGACACTATAGTGCAGTACAAGGTGAGGATGTACTCCTGAGTGTGCCATCCATTACTGACACTATAGTGCAGTACAAGGTGAGGATGTACTCCTGAGTGTGCCATCCATTACTGACACTAGTACAGTAGAAGGTGAGGATGTACTACTGTGTGTTCCAATCATTACTGGCACTATAGTGCAGTACAAGGTGAGGAATTACTCCTGAGTGTGCCATCCATTACTGACACTATAGTGCAGTACAAGGTAAGCATGTACTCCTGAGTGTGCCATCCATTACTGACACTACAGTGTGGTACACAGTGAGGATGTACTCCTGAGTGTGCCATCCATTACTGACACTATAGTGCAGTACAAGGTGAGGATGTACTCCTGAGTGTGCCATCCATCACTAAACCTGTAGTGCAGTACAAGGTGAGGATGTACTATTGAGTATGCCATCTATTACTGACACTATAGTGCTGTACAAGGTGAGGATTTACTCTTGAGTATGCCATCTATTACTGACACTATAGTGCCATACAAGGTGAGGATGTACTCCTGAGTCTGCCATCCATTACTGATACTATAGTGCAGTACAAGGTGAGTATGTACTGAGTGTGCCATCCATTACTGACACTGTTGTGCAGTACAAGGTGAGGATGTACTCCTGAGTGTGCCATCCATTACTGACACTGTTGTGCAGTACAAGGTGAGGATGTACTCCTGAGTGTGCCATCCATTACTGACACTATAGTGCAGTACAAGGTGAGGATGTACTCCTGAGTGTGTCATTCATTACTGACACTACAGTGCAGTACAAGGTGAGGATGTACTCCTGAGTGTTCCATCTATTACTGGCACTATAGTGAAGTACAAGGTGAGGATGTACTTCTGAGAGTGCCATCCATTACTGACTCTGTAGTGCAGGATGAGGTGAGGATGTACACCTGTGTGTGCCATCCATCACTGACACTATAGTGCCATACAAGGTGAGGATGTACTCATGAGTGTGTCATCCATTACTGACACTATAGTGCAGTACAGGGTGAGGATGTACTTCTGAGTGTGCCATCCATTACTGTCACTACAGTGCAGTACAAGGTGAGAATGTACTCATGAGTGTGCCATCCATTACTGACACTGTAGTGCAGAACGAGGTGAGGATGTACTCCTGAGTGTGCCATCCATTACTGACACTATAGTGCAGTACAAGGAGAGGATTTACTCCTAAATGTGCCATTCATGACCTAAACTATAGTGCCGTATAAGGTGTGGATGTACTTCTGAGTGTGCCACCAATTACTAACACTATAGTGCAGTACAAGGTGAGGATGTGCTCATGCATGTGCCAACCATCACTCACACTATAGTGCAGTACAACATGAGGATGTGCTCCTAAGTGCACCATACATAACCAAAATCATAGTGCATTACGAGGTGAGGATGTACCACTGAGTGTGCCATCCACTACTGACACTGTAGTGCACTACAAGGTGAGGAAGTACTCCTGTGTGTGCCATTCATTACTGACACTGTAGTGCAGTACAAGGTGAGGATGTACCCCTCACTGTGCCATCCATTACTGACACTATAATGCAGTATAAGATGAGGATGTACTCCTGAGTGTTCCAGCCATGACTGACACTTTAGTGCAGTACAAGCTGAGGATGTACTCCTAAGTGTGCCATCCATTACTGACACTATAGTGTAGTATAAGGTGAGGATGTACTCCTGAATGTGCCATCCATTACTGACATTATGGTGCTGTACAAGGTGAGGATGAACTCCTGAGTGTGCCATCCATTACTGACACTATAGTGCAGTACAAGGTGAGGATGTACTCCTGAGTGTGCCATCCATTACTGACACTATAGTGCAGTACAAGATGATGATGATGCACTCCTGAGTGTGGCATCCATTACTGACACTATAGTGCAGTACAAGGCGATGATTTACTCCTGAGTGTGCCATCCATTACAGACTCTATAGTGTGGTACAAGGTGAGGATGTACTCCTGAGTGTGCCATCCATTACTGACACTATGGTGTAGTACAAGGTGAGGATGCCCTCCTGAGTGTGCCATCCATTACTGAAACTTCAGTGCAGTACAAGTTGAGGATATACTCCTGAGTGTGCCATCCATTACTGCCACTATAGTGCAGTACAAGGTGAGGATGTACTCCTGAGTGTGCCATCCATTACTGACACTGTAGTGCAGTACAAGGTGAGGATGTACTCCTGAGTGTGCCATCCATTACTGGCGGTATAGTGCAGTACAAGATGAGAATGTACTCCTGAGTGTGCCATCCATTACTGACACTATAGTGCAGTACAAGATGATGATGATGCACTCCTGAGTGTGGCATCCATTACTAATAACATAGTGCAGTATGAGATGAGGATGTACTCCTGAGTGTGCCATCCATTACTGACACTATAGTGCAGTACAAGATGAGGATGTACTCCTGAGTGTGCCATCCATTACTGACACTATAGTGCAGTACAAGGTGAGGATGTACTCCTGAGTGTGCCATCCATTACTGACACTATAGTGCAGTACAAGGTGAGGATGTACTCCTGAGTGTGCCATCCATTACTGACACTATAGTGCAGTACAAGGTGAGGATGTACTCCTGTGTCTTCCATCCATTACTGACACTATAGTGCAGTACAAGGTGAGGATGTACTCCTGAGTGTGCCATCCATTACTGACACTATAGTGCAGTACAAGGTGAGGATGTACTCCTGAGTGTGCCATCCATTACTGACACTATAGTGCAGTACAAGGTGAGGATGTACTCCTGAGTGTGCCATCCATTACTGACACTATAGTGCAGTACAAGGTGAGGATGTACTCTTGAGTGTGCCATCCATTACTGACACTATAGTGCAGTACAAGGTTTGGATTTACTTCCCACTGTGCCATCCATTACTGACACTATAGTAAAGTACGAGGAGAGGATTTACTGCTGAGTGGGCCATCAATTACTGACACTATAGTGCAGTACAAGGTGAGGATATATTCCTAACTGTGCCATCCATTACTAACACTATAGTGCAGTACAAGGTGAGGATGTACTCCTAAGTGTGCCATCCATTACTGACACTACAGTGCAGTACAAGGTGAGGATGTACTCCTTAGTGTGTCATCCATTACTGACACTACAGTGCAGTACAAGGTGAGGATGTACTCCTGAGTGTGCCATCCATTACTGACACTATAGTGCAGTACAAGGTGAGGATGTACTCCTGAGTGTGCCTTCCATTACTGACACTATAGTGCAGTACAAGGTGAGGATGTACTCCTGAGTGTGCTATTCATTACTGACACTAGTGCAGTACAAGGTGAGGATGTACTCCTGAGTGTGCCATCCATTATTGACACTGCAGTGCAGTACAAAGTGAGGATGTACTCCTGAGTGTGCCATCCATTACTGACACTGTAGTGCAGTACAAGGTGAGGATGTACTCCTGAGTGTGCCATCCATTACTGACACTATAGTGCAGTACAAGGTGAGGATGTACTCCTGAGTGTGCCATCCATTACTGACACTATAGTGCAGTACAAGTTGAGGATTTACTCCTGAGTGTGCCATCCATTACTGACACTATAGTGCAGTACAAGGTGAGGATGTACTCCTGAGTGTGCCATCCATTACTGACACTATAGTGCAGTACAAGGTGAGGATGTACTCCTGAGTGTGCCATCCATTACTGACACTATAGTGCAGTACAAGGTGAGGATGTACTCCTGAGTGTGCCATCCATTACTGACACTATAGTGCAGTACAAGGTGAGGATGTACTCCTGAGTGTGCCATCCATCACTGACACTATAGTGCAGTACAAGGTCAGGTTGTACTCCTGAGTGTGCCATCCATCACTGAATCTGTAGTGCAGTACAAGGTGAGGATGTACTCTTGAATGTGCCATCCATTACTGACATTATAGTGCAGTACAAGGTGAGGATGTACACCTGAGTGTGCCATCCATCACTGACACTATAGTGTAGTACAAGGTGAGGATTTACTCCTAAGTGTGCCATACATTACTTACACTATAGTGCAGTACAAGGTAAGGATGTACTCCTGAGTGTGCCATCCCTTACTGACAATATAGTGCAGTCACGGGGGAGGATGTACACCTGAGTGTGTCATCCATTACTAACACTATAGTGCAGTACAAGGTGAGGATGTATTCTTGACTGCTCCATCCATTACTGACACTAGTACAGTACAAGGTGAGGATATACTCCAGCGTGTTCCATCCATTACTGGCACTATAGTGCAGTACAAGGTGAGGTTGTATTTCTGAGTGTGCCATCCATTACTGACAATATAGTGCAGTAAAAGTTGTAGATGAACTCCTGAGTGTGCCTTCCATTACTGATACTAGTGCAGTACAATGAGAGGATGTACTCCTGAGTGTGCCATCCATTGCTGACACAATAGCACAATACAAGGTAAGCATGTACTCCTGAGTGTGCCATCCATTACTGACACTATAGTGCAGTACAAGGTGAGGATTTACTCCTGAGTGTGCCATCCATTACTGACACTATAGTGCAGTACAAGGTGAGGATGTACTCCTGAGTGTGCCATCCATTACTGACACTATAGTGCAGTACCAGGTGATGATGTACTCAAGTGTGCCATCCATTACTGACACTAGTGCAGTGCAAGGTGAGGATGTACTCCTGAATGTGCCATCCATTACTGACATTATAGTGCTGTACAAGGTGAGGATGAACTCCTGAGTGTGCCATCCATTACTGACACTATAGTGCAGTACAAGGTGAGGATGTACTCCTGAGTGTGCCATCCATTACTGACACTATAGTGCAGTACAAGGTGAGGATGTACTCCTGAGTGTGCCATCCATTACTGACACTATAGTGCAGTACAAGGTGAGGATGTACTCCTGAGTGTGCCATCCATTACTGACACTGTAGTGCAGTACAAGGTGAGGATGTACTCCTCAGTGTGCCATCCATTACTGACTCTGTAGTGCAGGACAAGGTGAGGATGTACACCTGAGTGTGCCATCCATCACTTACAATATAATGTGGTACAAAGTGAGGATGTACTCCTGAGTGTGCCATCCATCACTGACACTATAGTGATGTACAAGGTGAGGATGTACTCCTGAGTGTGCCATTCATCACTGACACTATAGTGACGTACAAGGTGAAGATTTACTCCTAAATGTGCCATCCATGACTGAAACTATAGTGCAGTATAAAGTGTGGATGTACTTCTGAGTGTGCCACCAATTACTAACACTATAGTGCAGTAAAAGGTGAGGATGTACTCCTGAGTGTGCCATCCATTACTGACACTGTAGTGCAGTACAAGGTGAGGATGTGCTCATGCATGTGCCAACCATCACTGACACTATAGTGCAGTACCACGTGAGGATGTGCTCCTAAGTGCACCATACATAACCGACACCATAGTGCATTATGAGGTGAGGATGTACCACTGAGTGTGCCATCCACTACTGACACTGTAGTGCAGTACAAAGTGAGGATGTACTCTTGAGTTTGCCATCCATTAGTGATGCTATAATGCTGTAGAGGGTTAGGATGTACCCCTGAGTGCGCCATCAGTTACTGACACTGTAGTGCACTACAAGGTGAGGATGTACTCCTGAGTGTGCCATTCATTACTGACACTGTAGTGCAGTACAAGGTGAGGTTGTACTCCTGAGTGTGCCATCCATTACTGACACTATAGTGCAGTACAAGGTGAGGAAGTACTCCTGTGTGTGCCATCCATTACTGACACTAGTGCACTACAAGGTGAGGATGTACCCTTCACTGTGCCATCCATTACAGACACTACAGTGCAGTACAAGATGAGGATGTACTCCTGAGTGTGCCATCCACTGACACTATAAGGCAGTAGAAGGTATGTACTACTGAGTGTGTCGCCCATTACTAACCTTATAGTGCAGTACAAGGTGAGGATGTACTCCTGAGTTTGCCATCCATTGCTGGTTCTATAGTGCAGTTCATGGTGAGGATGTACTCCTGAGTGTGCCATCCATTTCTGATGCTATAGTGCAATACAAGGAGAGGATGTTCTTCTGAGTGTGCCATCTTTCCCGTGAGATGATAAACTGAATTGTAGGTAGCCCAGGTGGAGGTAAAAGATTCCACAGCATTTATCAAAAAGAGTAGGTTTTCTTTATTATTAACATAAACGTACACATTTAGAAACAGCAGAACAAAATCAACTTAAATAGATAGGCACATATGTACAAAATGTATTTACCATCTTCCAAATAATCACCTGCTACAACCAAAAGTAATATTCAAAATATCTTAAATTGCTCTGTTTCTTATATAATAATGTATGTCTCTGTGTCTCTGTTATTTTCTCTATATCTATATTCTTGCCATAAAAATAAAAGACATCATACAAATCCTGTCTACAACTACCTATTCCATATTAATATCTTCATAAATGACATATAAAATCATACCTAATGTAATATTCACAAAACACTCATACTTAAGCATTTTTGCAATACTAGCACAGCATTTTCTCAGGATACTGCATATTAAATGCATGTCCGACTGTTTCCCCAATCTACCCCCATGCTGCAGAGAAGGCCACTCTTCTGGCTCTACTTACATCTCTATGAAGATTTAACAAGAATGCTATTCAAGGAAAGCCTCCATGTGAGTCTGTCCAGTGATAACAAAGATTATATCTTACCCACTTAATTCATATACCCTTTCTTTTTCTATTGTTTATTCTGTTTCATGCATCCACCAAAAATAAATAAATAAAATTCATAACAAACTTAAAGCAGCCTTTCCACTTTCCTTCCAATACTGTGATATCTCTTTTCAATGTATTAATTTTCTTTGAAACATATTCATGGTATCACCTATTTTCCTAGTATCCTTTTACCTCTGCACATACTTTCTAATAGAAAAATATTTTATTTTAACTGACAGCTTAACAAAATGACTGTAGATAACATAAAGGTATTGTTCAATGCTAGGAGCCTTAAAAAAACAGCACTCTTTACAGGCACTGCTTATCCCAGTTTTCATGAATGCATAGATACATCTGTGATGCCCCTGCACTGTCCCAGTAATCAATGAGTCTCAATCCTCACCACTGGCAACAGTGCGGGATGAACACAATGGAAGGATGACAAGTACACACAGTAAAGTGCAATTTCCCTTAAGAGCAGACAGAGATCACAGTCAGTCTGGGGCTGATTTCTTTCTTTTTCTCCAGATCCCGAATAACACTCCTGACCGGCGCAGCTGTAGGGTTGAGAGCTCAACTGAGTGGCCAAGTTAAGACCTACAGTACCCTCTCTGTCCAACCAGTGCTTTGTGTCCCTGCCCAAGTAGCTAACACACACACACACACACACACACACACACACACACACACACACACACACACACACTTTGAGATTTGATTGGAATACAAACACACACACGCACACATACCTGGGAAAGGCTGGCACAGGTTTACTAGCTATGTCCCCTTCTGCCCAGACTATAAGGTAGTTTCCATTGCCACCAACCATTACTTATAAGATGCAATAAGGCCCTTACAAAGGGTGTCCAGTCCTTACTGTGTAATGTTACTATTAATCCAAGTGGTAGTTTTGCTCATGACTTGCAAGGCTATTTAGGAGTGGCCTGTACAGTGTCACCAAACACATATGCAAATACCTTAAGAACTTAAATATGTCTCACAAATATCAACTACAAAGATAGGTTTAAATATATTTAATAATAAATAATAAAGGAACAAGACAATACCCAGAAAACAAACACAGTTACTTCAGAGTTCAAAATCACAGGAAATATTTTAAAGCAACATTGTAGGACAGTCTCAAATAAATACAGAAACATCTAAAACTAATCTTTACTATATTCCTATCTATATATAAAATAGATACTATGCCCTGAATCTTACTTACAGCGAGTGCAGATGTAATGCTGATGAGTGGATGTTCTTGCTAGGTCCAAGACAAAATAGAAAATGCACAGTCTCCCTCTGAGAGAGTCCTCAAATTAAAATCAAAAAATCTTGCTGGGCCAACTTGCAGTACAATGAGAGGATGTACTCCTGAGTGTGCCATCCATTACTGACACTATAGTGCAGTACAAGGTGAGGATGTACTCCTGAGTGTGCCATCCATTACTGACACTAGAGTGCAGTACAAGGTGAGGATGTACTCCTAAGTGTACCATCCATTACTGACACTGTAGTGCAGAACGAGGTGAGGATGTACTCCTGAGTGTGCCATCCATTACTGACACTATTGTGCCGTACAAGGTGAGGATGTATTTCTGAGTGTGCCATCCATTACTGACACTATTGTGCAGTACAAGGTGAGGATGTACTCCTGAGTGTGCCATCCATCACTGAATCTGTAGTGCAGTACAAGGTGAGGATGTACTCTTGAATGTGCCATCCATTACTGACACTATAGTGCAGTACAAGGTGAGGATGTACTCCTGAGTGTGCCATCCATCACTGACACTATAGTGCAGTACAAGGTGAGGATGTACTCCTGAGTGTGCCATCCATTACTGACACTATAGTGCAGAACGAGGTGAGGATGTACTCGAGTGCGCCATCCATTACTGATGCTATAGGAGCAATACAAGGTGAGGATGTACTCCTGAGTGTGCCATCCATTACGAACACTATTGTGCAGGACTCCTGAGTGTGCCATCCATCACTGACACTATGAGTGTGCCACTCATCAGTGAATCTATAGTGCAGTACAAGGTGAGGATGTACTCTTGAGAGTGCCATCCATCACTGAATCTATAGTGTGGCACAAGGTGAGGATATACTCTTCAGTATGCCATCCATTACTGACACTATAGTGCTGTACAAGGTGAGGATTTACTCCTAACTGTGCCATCCATTACTGACACTATAGTGCAGTACAAGGTGAGGATGTACTCCTGAGTCTGCCATCATTTACTGATACTATATTGCAGTACAAGGTGAGGATGTACTCTTGAGTGTGCCATCCATTTTTGACACTATAGTGCAGTACAAGGTGAGGATGTACTCTTCAGTGTGTCATCCATTACTGACATTATAGTGCAGTATGAGGAGAGGATTTACTCCTGAGTGTGCCATCTATTACAGACACTATAGTGTGGTATAAGATGAGGATGTACTCCTGAGTATGCTATCCATTACTGACACTATAGCGCAGTATGAGGAGAGGATGTACTCCTGAGTCTGCCATCATTTACTGATACTATATTGCAGTACAAGGTGAGGATGTACTCCAGAGTGTGCCATCCATTACTGACACTATAGTGCAGTACAAGGTCAGGATGTACTCTTACGTGTGCCATCCATTACTGACACTATAGTGCAGTACAAGGTGAGGATGTACTCCTGAGTGTATTCCTGAGTGTACCATCCATTACTGACACTATAGTGCAGTACAAGGTGAAGATGTACTCTTGAGTGTGTCATCCATTACTGACACTATAGTGCAGTATGAGGAGGGGATTTACTCCCGAGTGTACCATCTATTACAGACACTATAGTGCAGTACGAGGAGAGGATTTACTCCTGAGTGTGCCATCCATTACTGACATTATAGTGCAGTACAAGGTGAGGATGTACTCCTGAGTGTGTCATTCATTACTGACACTACAGTGTGGTACACAGTGAGGATGTACTCCTGAGTGTGCCATCCCTTACTGACACTATAGTGCAGTCCAAGGTAGGGATGTACACTTGAATGTGTCATCCATTACTGACGCTGTAGTGCAGTACAAGGTGAGGATGTATTCTTGACTGTTCCATCCATTACTGACACTAGTGCAGTCCAAGGTGAGGATGTACTCCTGCATGTTCCATCCATTACTGGCACAATAGTGCAGTACAAGGTGAGGATGTACTGCTGAGTGTGCCATCCATTACTGAATATATAGTGCAGGACGAGGTGAGGATGTACTCCTGACTGTGCCCTTCATTACTGACACTATAGTGCACGATGTGGTGAGGATGTACTCATGAGTGTGCCATCCATCACTGACACTATAGTGCAGTACAAGGTGAGGATGTACTCGAGTGTGTCATCCATTACTGACACTATAGTGCAGTATGAGGCGAGGATTTACTCCTGAGTGTGCCATCTATTACAGACACTATAGTGTGGTATAAGATGAGTATGTACTCCTGAGTGTGCCATCCATTACTGACAGTATAGTGCAGTACAAGGTGAGGATGCACTCCCGAGGGTGCCATCCATTACTGATGCTATGGTGTAGTACAAGGTGAGGATGTACTCCTGAGTGTGCCATCCATTACTGACACTGTAGTGCAGTAGAAGGTTAGGATGTACTCTTCAGTGTGTTATCCATTAATGATGCTATTGTGTGTGATACAAGTTGAGGATGTGCTGTACAAGGTGAGGATGCACTCCTGAGTGTGCCATCCATTACTGACACTGTAGTGCAGTAGAAGGTTAGGATGTACTCTTCAGTGTGCTATCCATTACTGATGCTATTGTGTGGTACAAGTTGAGGATGTACTCCTGAGTGTGCCATCCTTTACTGACACTATAGTGCAGTACAAGATGAAGATATACTCCAGAGTGTGCCATCCATTACTGATAATATAGTGCAGTACAAGGTGAGGATGAGCTCCTGACGTTGCCATCCATTACAGACACTATAATGTGGTACAAGGTAAGGATGTACTTCTGAGTGTGCCATCCATTACTGACACTATAGTGCTGTACAAGGTGAGGATGTACTCCTGAGGGTGCCATCCATTACTGACATTATAGTGCTGTACAAGATGAGGATGACCTCTTGAGTGTGCCAACCATTACTGACAAGGTAGTGCAGTACAAGGTGATTATGTACTCCTGAGTGTGTCATCCATTACTGACACTATAGAGGAGCACAGGGTGAGGATTTACTCCTGAGTGTGCCATCTGTTACAGACACTATAGTGCAGTACAAGGTACAAGGTGAGGATGTACTCCTGAGTGTGCCATCCATTTCTGACACTATAGTGCAGTACAAGGTCAGGATGTACTCCTGCGTGTGCCGTCTATTACTGACACTATAGTGCAGTACAAGGTGAGGATGTACTCCTGAGTGTATTCCTGAGTGTGCCATCTGTTACTGACACTACAGTGCAGTACAAGGTGAGGATGTACTCCTGAGTGTGCCATCCATTACTGACACTATAGTGCAGTACAAGGTGAGGATGTACTCTTGAGTGTGTCATCCATTACTGACACTATAGTGCAGTATGAGGAGAGGATTTACTCCTGAGTGTGCCATCTATTACAGACACTATAGTGTGGTATAAGATGAGGATGTACTCCTGAGTATGGCATCCATTACTGACACTATAATGCAGTACAAGGTGAGGATGCACTCCCGAGTGTGCCATCCATTACTGATGCTATAGTGCAGTACACGGTGAGGATGTACTCCTGAGTGTGCCATCCATTACTGACGCTATGGTGTAGTACAAGGTGAGGATGTACTCCTGAGTGTGCCATCCATTACTGACGCTATAGTGCAGTACACGATGAGGATGTACTCCTGAGTGTGCCATCCTTTACTGACATGATAGTGCAGTACAAGGTGAGGATGCACTCCTGAGTGTGCCATCCATTACTGACACTGTAGTGCAGTAGAAGGTTAGGATGTACTCTTCAGTGTGTTATCCATTAATGATGCTATTGTGTGGTACAAGTCGAGGATGTACTCCTGAGGGTGCCATCCATTACTGACACTATAGTGCTGTACAAGATGAGGATGACCTCTTGAGTCTGCCAACCATTACTGACAAGGTAGTGAAGTACAAGGTGATTATGTACTCCCGAGTGTGTCATCCATTACTGACACTATAGAGGAGCACAGGGTGAGGATTTACTCCTGAGTGTGCCATCTATTACAGACACTATAGTGCAGTACAAGGTGAGGGTGTACTCCTGAGTGTGCCATCCATTACTGACACTATACTGCTGTACAAGGTGAGCATGAACTGCTGAGTGTACCATCCATTACTGACACTACAGTGCAGTACAAGCTGAGGATTTACTCTAGAGTGTGCCATCCATTACTGACAAGGTAGTGTAGTGCAAGGTGATTATGTACTCATGAGTGTGTCATCCATTACTGACACTATAGTGCAGTACAGGGTGAGGATGTACTCCTGATTGTGCCTTCCATTACTGACACTAGTGCAGTACAAGGTGAGAATGTACTCCTGAGTGTGCCATCCACTACTGACACTATAGTGCAGTGGAAGGTATGTACTACTGAGTGTGTCATCCATTACTGACTTAATAGTGCAGTACAGGGCGAGGATGTATTCCTGAGTTTGCCATCCATTGCTGGCTCTATAGTGCAGTACATGGTGAGGATGTACTCCTGAGTGTGCCATCCATTTCTGATGCTATACTGCAATACAAGGAGAGGATGTACTTCTGAGTGTGCCATCCTTCCCATGAGATGGTAAACTGAATTGTAGGTAGCCCAGGTGGATGTAAAAGATCCCACGGCATTTATCAAAAATAGTAGATTTTCTTTATTATTAACATAAACTTACACATTTAGAAATAGCAGAACAAAATGAGCTTAAATAGATAGGCACATATGTACAAAATGTATTTACCATCTTCCAAATAATCACCTGCTACAACCAAAGGTATTATTCGAAATATCTTAAATTGCCCTGTTTCTTATATAATAATTCTGTATGTCTCTGTAGTTTTCTCTATATCTATATTCTTGCCATAAAAACAAAAGACATCATACAAATCATGTCTACAACCACTACTTATTCCATATTAATATCCTCATAAATGACATATAAAATCATACCTAATGTAATATTCACAAAACACTCATACTTAAGCATTTTTGTAATACTAGCACATCATTTTCTCAGGATACTGCTTATTAAATGCATGTCCGACTGTCTCCCCAACGTACCCCCATGCTGCAGAGAAGGCCACTCTTCTGGCTCTACTTACATCTCTATGAAGATTTAACAAGAATGTTATTCAAGGAAAGCCTCCATGTGAGTCTGTCCAGTGATAACAAAGCTTATATCTTACCCACTTAATTCATATACCCTTTCTTTTTCTATCATTTAGTCTGTTTCTTGCATCCACTAAAAATAAATAAATAAAATTCATAACAAACTTAAAGCAGCCTTTCCACTTTCCTTCCAATACTGTGATATCTCTTTTCAATGTATTAATTTTCTTTGAAACATATTCATGGTATCACCTATTTTCCTAGTATCCTTTTACCTCTGCACATACTTTCTAATAGAAAAATATTTTATTTTAACTGACAGCTTAACAAAATGACTGTATATAACATGAAGGTATTGTTCAATGCTAGGAGCCTTAAAAAACAGCACTCTTTACAGGCACTGCTTATCCCAGTTTTCATGGAATGCATAGATACATCTGTGATGCCCCTGCACTGTCCCAGTAATCAAGGAGCCTCAATCCTCACCACTGGCAACAGTGCAGGATGAACACAATGGAAGGATGACAAGTACACACAGTAAAGTGCAATTTCCCTTAACAGCACACAGAGATCACAGTCAGTCTGGGGCTGATTTCTTCCTTTTTCTCCAGATCCTGAATAACACTCCCGACCGGCACAGCTGTAGGGTTGAGAGCACAGCTGAGTGGCCAAGTTAAGACCTACAACACCCTCTCTGTCCAACCAGTGCTTCGTGTCCCTGCCCAAGTAGCTAACACACACACACACACACACATTTTGAGATTTGATTGATATACAAACACACATGCGCACCTACCTGGGAAAGGCTGGCACAGGTTTACTAGCTATGTCCCATTCTTCCCAGACTATAAGGTAGTTTCTATTGCCACCAACCATTACTTATCAGATGCTATAAGGCCCTTACAAAGGGTGTCCAGTCCTTACTGTGTAATCTAAAATAAGAGCACTGGACAGTACTTGACCTGAGGAAAACATATTTTAATGTCACAGCAAACCCAAAAGGACACCAAATGTAAAACTTTTAACTCTGAAATCACAGGCAGTACGTTTTCATCCGCAACTTCACCAGAATACAGTCCAAAACCAAATTTCAACATAAAATAAGGTGCCCAATTTCATTAATTGCGTGGAATCAATGTTGACAGTAAAATAATTAACATTAATTAATAAAACATTCAACTTAAAACAGTATGAAATAGATATAAAATATAAATATGCAGTATAGTTTATATATAAACCTAAGATGCAAGATGCACCATAAATAAACCTATTGTGAATTTTAAAACCATACCTTAAATTAAAGTTTAAGACAAGCATACTACTGACTTGTTTCTGTCAACAAACCTACTAAAATGAGAACTATCAAATATAAACTTATGTATTAAAATATATGCAAACAAGTACAAGTCTTTCATATAAATAACCTGATGGAAACCTCAAAACATTTTAAAATATTTAAAAAAAAAATAAAAAAATGTAATAGAACAGCACTGTAAGAATGTATGAATATGTAATAATTGGCGAGTATAAAATTATGTAAAAAACATCCACAATAAACTAGTAAATATACATTGTTAAACATACAACTTTCAATTTGGCAGCCCACAACTTTAAAACTGGTGCCAGGGATATCGTATCATTTAAACCAGGCCACTTATTGGCTTCTAAAATCAACTGCCAATAAACCTCATGATATCCCAGTTGTGTTTCCCATGGTCCCCCTCTGGCATCCTTTTGGACCACTTCTATGACAAAAAATTTAAATGATGTGTGTCCACTAGTCTCACTGTGTTTAAATTGGGCATTCTTTGCATAACCCTTTTTAATGTAATATAGGTGTTCGTAAATCCTACGTCTTAAACACCTCTCAGTTTTCCCCATGTAAAAACATTCACAATTCTCACATGTCACAAGGTATACTACCCCTTTTGATTCACAATTACTATAAACAATTGCTGAAATATTTTTGTTACGTCTGGTACTGTACACCTCTGGTTTATATGGGGATATTGTGGGCAAGCTACACATTTTAAATTCTCACTCCTAACTTTCCTTTTGCCAGCACCATAACTTTCTAATATATTTGTTATATTTCTTCCTTTCCTGAAAACAAATTCAATATGTACATCAAAGTGAAGGTCCAAATCCGATAGGGCACTAAATCTCCCCCATTCATCCTTAAGGGATTCTGTAATTACATTACTGTCCCCATTATAGTCAAGCACGAAAACATTTTTGTACCCAAGATTTTTACTTGTAGTCACTTCACCCCCTGTTTTAACCTCTTCAGTACCTAGTATAGGTGCAAATCTATCATGACTGTGTAAAATCACTTCAACAATTTTCCCAATCAGGCAGGCAGGATAGCCCCTTTCCAAAAACATGTTCTCCAAAAGATGCACCTCCCTTGAGAAATCTGAATCCTCTGAGGTCAGCCTGCTACCCCTAACAAGCTGACCTTTAACAATACTTTTCTTTTGAGCAAATGGGTGTGCACTGTTGAAATGAAGGAATTAATTGCAGTAGGTGTCTTCTGTAAACCTCAGATTTAAATTCTTTTATTTTCCATATCTTTAATAATCTTCACATCCATGTAATCAATGGAATCAAATCCACATTTATAAGTGAATTTCAAAAACCTGGTGGTAGAGGCAACATATTGCATAAATTCAGCAAACTTGTCCATCCCTCCCATCCAAAAAATACAAATGTCATCCAAAAACCGACAATATAAAACCCAGTTTTCTTTGTATGTGGAATGAAACATATAATTATATTCCCACCATGCAATCACCAGGTTGGCATAAGTTGGCGCACACAGTGCACCCATTGCCACTCCTTTTTTTGACAATAAAACTCTCCTTCAAAGTAAAGAAAGTTATTTATTAATCAAGGTACTTCCGCGGTGCTTCAGTGGTAGCATTGTTGCCTCACAGCAAGAGGTTCTCCCGTTCGATTCTCGGCTTGGATTGGGAGTGCCTTCTTTGTGGAGTCTGCATGTCCTCCCCGCAGTCGAGTTAGGATTTGAAAGACATGCGTTGAATGGGCATGCCTTCATTGAAGGTTGGGCATCGGGCTGGCAACTCGACACCATAAAAAACAACTGCCAATCATTAGCGGACCGGAGTTCTGCTGTGGCGACCCCTAACCGGGAAAAGCCGAAAGATAAACAACAACAACAACAACTATTTCCATCAATGTGTTGATCAAGTAAATGTCCCTATCATTGAACTTACTATACTTCCTAGACCCTCTGTTAAAAATTCCAACCCTTCAACATGAGGGATGGATGTAAAAATATCGACCACATTGATTGTTACAAACATAATTTCATCAGAAAACAAATTGTTTCTTACCTTCCTAAGAAAATCCCAAGAATCCTTGAGCATATTCTGGGAATTCAAGGAAAGTTCTTTTAACTTTATGTCTAAATATTTAGCTATTGCTGCAGTGGCAGATTGATTAGCTGCCACTATTGGTCTCATTGGTGGGCCTAATGTACTCTTATGGGTTTTAGGAATGTCAACAATACTTGGCACTCTAGGCTCCCTGTTGTAGAAAAAAATTAAACATGTCAATATCAGTACTACCCTCCAATAATAAATCATTTAAAATAATAAATATTTTCCTACAAGCGATGTTAATTTTGTTTATTGAAACATTCGAATATTTGTCCTCATCCTGTAAAAGCCCCATCATTTTGCTTTCATATATTATGGAATCCATAATAACAGTACCCCCACCCTTGTCTGGCTTCATAACCCTAACAAACCTGTTTTCTTTCAGTGTATTCAAAACATAATTTTCCTCTTTAGATAAATTTGACCAAACTCTATTGTATGTCATCGCCATCCTGCGTCTATTTTCCACCAGACATTCAAAATGTTTTAACTGTGGGTGTAGTGGAGGGTTCCATGTACTCTTTCTCTTCAGAGAACCGTCATCCCCACTAGTTTGTCTAAATATTAATTTCATATTTTTCATCTGGACAAACATTTTAAGGTCGATTAAAACTTTACTAATGTCACATTTCTTTATTGGTACAAATTTAAAACCTTTTATAAATAAACTAAAAAATTATTCTGTGATGTCCAAATTACTATAATTAAAAATAGTATACCCCCTGAGAGTGAGCATGGTACCATTAGATACTATTCCATCAGATTCTAGACTTAATACATCCAAAACATCCCCATATGGGCAGTCTTCACTCAATACTTCTGGTATCCCCCTCTGTTGTTCCACCCATTCCAATTCCCCCAATGGTAGATTGTTTTATTCATCAATCTCTCGGACCTTCGAGGAGGTAGATACCCTAAAGGGTCAGCAATATCCCCAGGACCATCGTGTCTATCTTCATTGACCTCCACCCGCATGTTCCTCTGATAGTGACCAGAATTCTTATTCCCCTCAGTAATTCTACCCCTAAACAAATCTTGATCAATGTTAGAAAGGTCTGTAAAACTCCTGGGTCTGGGGTAATGTGTATTGTGTTCATATTCAGATACATCCCTTAACATTTTACGTTTTTTCCTATTAATAATGACATTTATTCTGTCATCAATTTGCTTTCTTAAATCAAAATACTTCTTTTTTCTTTTTAACAGTAAACATCAAGTCATTTAGTAAACAATTGTTGATTCTATTAATCCTTTAATTCAAGTTAACCATCGTCTTATCATTTTGTTTAAATATGGCACGCAAAATGTTAAAACCACAGTTGTCAAAAATTTCTAACAAATCCTTATGAAAATCAAAACCTTCTACCACATTGTTCGGGTATCTATACACCCTCAGTCCTTTCGGTACAACTTTCTTCCATAAACAGTCATTAAGGTAGGCATTATCCACGCTTAAAACTTTAAATTTATACAACAAATCATTTAATTTGTTCAAGTTGTTGGCATAAGTATCAGCATGTGCCTCACCAATAGTTTGAGAAGTGCTATCAAAAGAAACACTCTCCTTTAACCATTCCTCTAAATTAATAGAGCTACGTGAAGCGTTATTAGATAAAACAATGTCACAATCACCCCTAACTTCAACCACCTCGTCCATATCTTCTCCTTCGTTAAGAATACCCGCTGAACTCACATCTCCATGTTTTAGACACTCTGGTGTTAGTTTATGATCAAACAAAACTGTTTTTATAGAAGAACATATATCACCACCGCATTTACTCTTACAGTCACCAATATTACCCCTTACAGGTCCCGCCTCCTGATTTCCTGGAATTATAGATTCAGGGGCGGACCTTAAGAGAGAATGGCAAATTGGCTCCAGTAAATCCACTAACTGTGTCATCCATCCAACCAGGGTTTCCAATGCCCTACAACCGCTATTTCTGACTGAAATAGCTTTGGGTTCAACAATCAGCCCATCCATCCTCGAACACCACCAACAATGAATCCAAAAGAGGAAAGTGCCCAAACCAAAATTGCAAATCTAAAATAAGAGCACTGGACAGCTGTTGAACTGAGGAAAAAAAGAGTAAATGCGGTGGTGGTATATGTTCTTCTATAAAAACAGTTTTGTTTGATCCTAAACTGACACCGGAGCATCTAAAACACAGAGATGTGAGTTCAGCGGGTTTTCTTAACGAAGGAGAAGATATGGACGAGGTGGTTGAAGTTAGAGGTGATTGTGACTCTGACATTGCTTTATCTAATAACGCTTCACGTAGCTCTATTAATTTAGAGGAATGGTTAAAGGAGAGCGTTTCTTTTGATAGCACTGCTTAAACTATTAGTGAGGCACATGCTGATACTTATGCCAACAAGCTGAACATTAGGCTCACCAATGAGACCAATAGTGGCAGCTAATCAATCTGTCACTGCAGCAATAGCTAAATATTTAGACGTAAAGTTAAAAGAACTTTCCTTGAATTCCCAGAATACGCTCAAGGATTCTTGGGATTTTCTTAGAAAGGTAAGAAACGATTTGTTTTCCGATCAAGTTATGTTTGTAACAATCGACGTGGTCGATATTTTTACATCCATCCCTCATATTAAAGGTTTGTAATTTTTAACAGAGGGTCTTATGAAATATGGTAAGTTGAATGATAGGGACATTCACTTGATCAACACCTTGATGGAAATAGTATTAAAAAATCACTTTCTTTACTTTGAAGGAGAGTGTTATCGTCAAGAAAAGGGAGTGGCAATGGGTGCACTGTGTACACCAACTTATGCCAACCTGGTGCTTGCATGGTGGGAATATAATTATATTTTTCATTCCACATACAAAGAAAACTGGGTTTTATATTGTCGGTTTTTGGATATTTGTATTTTTTGGACGGGAGGGATGGACAAGTTTGCTGAATTTAAGTAATACATTGCTTCTACCACCAATTCACTTATAAATCTGGATTTGATTCCATTGATTAATTGGATGTGAAGATTATTAAAGATACAGAAAATAAAAAGTTTAAATCTGAGGTTTACAGAAGACACCTACTGCAATTCATTCCTTCATTTCAACAGTGCGCACCCATTTGCTCAAAAGGAAAGTATTGTTAAAGGTCAGCTTGTTAAGGGTAGCAGGATGACCTCAGAGGATTCAGATTTCTCAAGAGAGGTGCATCTTTTGGAGAACATGTTTTTGGAAAGGGGCTATCCTGCCCGTATGATTGGGACAATTGTTGATGAAGTGATTTCACACAGGCATGATAGATTTGCACCAATACTAGGTATTGAAGAGGTTAAAACAGGGGGTGAAGTGACCACAAGTAAAAATATTGGGTACGAAAATGTTTTCGTGCTTGACTATAATATGGACAGTAATGTAATTACAGAATCCCTTAAGGATGAATGGGGGAGATTTAGTGCCCTATCGGATTTTGACCTTCACTTTGATGTACCTATTGAATTTGTTTTCAGGTAAAGAAGAAATATAAAAAATATATAAGAAAGTTATGGTGCTGGCAAAAGGAAAGTTAAAAGAGTAGGAACTTACAAATATGGAGCTTGTCCACAATGTCCCCATATACTTAACAAACCAGAGGTGTACATTACCATTCGTAATAAAAATATTTCAGCAATGGTTTATAGTAATTGTGAATCAAAAGGGGTAGTATACCTTGTGACATGCGAGAACTGTGAATGTTTTTACGTGGGGAAAATTGAGAGGTGTTTAAGGCATTGGATTTACAAACACTTATATGACATTAGAAAGGCTAATGTAAAGAATGCCCTATTTAAACCCAGTGAGACTAGTGGACACACATCATTTAAATTTTTTTTCATAGAGGTGGTCCAAAAGGATGCCAGAGGGGGACCAGGAAAAACACTACTGGGATACCGTGAGGTTTATTGACAGTTGATTGTAGAAGCCAATAAGTAGCCTGGTTTAAATGATATGATATCCCTGGCACCAGTTTTAAAGTTGTGGGCTGCCAAATTGAAAGTTCTATGTTTAACAATGTATATTTACTAGTTTATTGAGGATGTTTTTTTTACATCATTTTATACTCACCATATATTACATATTCATACATTCATACATTCTTACAGTGTTGTTCTGTTACATTTTTAAAAATGTTTTTTTTTAAATAAAATGCTTTGAGGTTTCCATCAGGTTATTTATATGGAAGACTTGTTTGCATATATTTTAATACATACGTTTATATTTGATACATTCTCATTTTAGTAGGCTTGTTGACAGAAACAAGTCAGTAGTATGCTTGTCTTAAACTTTAAATTAAGGTATGGTTTTAAAATTCACAATAGGTTTATTTATGGTGTATCTTGCATCTTCATAGAAGTTCATAGTTCATAGATTAGTACTAGACTAACTGCCCTTGTGGGCCATTTTAAGCCTAGCCAATTATTCCCTGTGAGAGTCAAACCCTGCACCTTGTGTCTGTAAGGTAAACACCTTAACCGTTATGCCAGCCTCCCACCCCCATCTTAGGTTTATATATAAACTATACTGCATATTTATATTTTATATCTATTTCATACTGTTTTAAGTTGAATGTTTTATTAATTAATGTTAATTATTTTACTGTCAACATTGTATGCAGTTAATGAAATTGGGCACCTTATTTAATGATGTAATTTGGTTTTGGACTGTGTTCTGACGAAGTTGTGGACAAAAACGTACTGCCTGTGATTTAGCGTTAAAAGTTTTACATTTGGTGTTCTTTTGGGTTCGCTGTGTCATTAAAAAAGTTTTACTCGGATCAACGGCTGTCCAGTGCTCTTATTTTAGATTTGCAGTTTTGGTTTGGGCACTTTCCTCTTTTGGATTCATCCTTACTGTGTAATGTTACTATTAATCCAAGTGGTAGTTTTGCTCATGACTTGCAAGGCTATTTAGGAGTGGCCTGTACAGTGTCACCAAACACATATGCAAATACCCTAGGAACTTAAAATATGTCTCACAAATATCAACTACAAAGATAGGTTTAAATATATTTAATAATAAATAATAAAGGAACAAGACAATACCCAGAAAACAAACACAGTTACTTCAGAGTTCAAAATTACAAAATTTCAGATAGCTGGGCTGGCAGTGTCACATTTCTTCCTTCCCCAAAACTCAAGCTAGTTTTTCAAGTGACCCTTGAGAAACGTTGCTTGAGTGGATTGAGACCATCTGGAAATACCTTACCCCATTCCTTGTCCCAGGAGCCCATCTGCATCTGCATTACTACCCCCACTGTGTTGCTGCACTGTCATATTATATGCTTGCAACCCTGGGCTCCACCTTAGTAACTTGGCATTTTGCTGGCTGGCTCAATCTAGCCATGTTAAGGGATTGTGGTCAGTAACTACAGTAAATTTCCTCCCATATAGATAAGGCTGAAGTTTCTGCAGTGCCCACACTATGTTTAGGCATTCCTATTCTACAGCTGCATAGCATTCCTCCCTGGGTTGGAGCCTACAACTGACATATACCACAGGGTGCTCTTCTCCCTTTGAGGAAAGCTGGCTAAGTACAGCCCCCACCCCATGATTTGAAGCATCCACCTACACAACAAATTATTTTCTGTAATCTGGACTGGCTAACACAGGGGTTCCTCCCAAAGCTCCATTAAGCTTCTGGAATGCCTGCTAACATGGTGGGGTCCACAATACCTTATCTGGCCTGTTTTCCTGGTCAGGTCTGTGAGGGGAGCAGCCATGGCACTATAATTGGAGATAAACTTTCTGTAGTACCCTGCTGTCCCTAACAATGCCCTCACCTGCTTTTTGGTAACAGGAGCAGGCCATACATAAATGGCTTCCACTTTGGTAGGGTTCTGGCCTGATCTTACCACTCCCCATTCTATGTTCCAGGTAAGAGACCTCTGCCAAAGCCACTTGACATTTGCTGGTCTTAATGGTCAACTTTGCCCTCTACAGTCTGCCCACACCTCCCTAACATGCTGAAGGTGATCTTGCCAGGAATGGCTATAGATGGCAACATCATCTAGGTAAGCAAAGGAAGAAATGTCCTGCTCCTGCTAGGATATGAACTACCAGCCCCTGGAAAGTCACTAGTACATTTTTTATCCCAAAGGGCATCTTCATGACCTCATACAAGCCAAAAGGAGTCACAAAAGCTGACCTGTCTTTAGCACTGGGAGTAAAAGGCACCTGTCAGTAACCTTTGGTAAGGTCAGTGGTGGTAAGATACTTATCCCCACCCAACTGATCTAGGGCTTCATCTGTCCTAGGCATGGGGTAAGCATCTGACTCTGTGTGACTATTTAATTTCCTGTAGTCCACAGACAACCTGGTGCTGCCATCCTTCTTTGGTACCAGCACCTCTGGGGAGGCCCAGCAACAGCTGGACTCCTGAATTACCCTAGTTCCAACATCTCTTGTATCTCCTCCCTTAGAGTCTGTTTGACTCTCAAAGGCACCCTATAAGGGGCCTGCTTAATAGGCCTTTGGGGTCCTGTATCCACATGGTGCTGCACCAGGTGGGTGTACCCTGGTTTCCCAGTGAACATGTCCCCAAACTCCTGTAACACTGCTTGGATTTCTTGAACCTGGGTAGGAGATAGCTGCTGGGACACTGCTACCCCTTCTACTGAGGTGTCAGTCTGAGCCTCATTGAGGAGATCATTCACCAGATCCCCCTAAGACTCCTCCTGCAATCTACTGCAAATACTCAGCACAAGGGCCTCCCTATCATGGTAAGGTTTCATCATGTTAACATGGTACAATTGGCCCCTGCCTCCTGCCTAGCAGTTCAACCATGTAGTTAACCTCACTGACCTTTCTTACCATCTTGTAGGGATCTTCCAAAGCTGCTTGCAGCTTGTTGTGTCTGACAGGAATGAGAACCATCACCTGCTGCCCTACAGCATACTCTCTAGCTCGAGCATTCCTGTCATACCACATATTTTTCTGTTGTTGGGCTTCTGTCATGTTCTCCTGGGCTGAGCCCATGAGCTACCTGAGCCTTGTCCTGAGGTTTAGGAAAAATGCCATAGCATACACCTTGTGAGACTTGCACTCACCTTCCCACACATCACAAATTAAATCTAGAGGTCCCCTCACCCTACGCCCATACAGCAACTCAAAGGGTGAAAAACTTGTGGATGCCTGGGACACCTCTCTGTAAGCAAACAGATGGGGCAAATATTTGCTCCACTACCTCTTAAAGGATCTGCAAATGCCCATAGCATTGCCTTGAGTGTAGAGTTTAACCTCTCAACAATACCATTAGTCTGGAGATGGTAGGGGCTAGTCTTTAGGTGTTTCATCCCACGGTGATTCCAGAGACAATCCAGCAGGTCTGACATGAAGTTGGCACCTCTGCAAGTCAGTATTTCTTTTCAGAAACCTACCCTGCTGAAAATTTCTATAAAAGCATTTACCACCTTTTCTGCCTCAATGGCAGAAAGAGCCACTGCCTCAGGGCGTCTGGTAGCATAATCTACTACCATTAGGATATACATTTTCTCTGTGGAACATGGGGTACTCAGAGGCCCCACAATATCCATAGCTACTGCTCTGAACTGGCTCCTTAATTACAGTCAATGGTATCAAAGGAACTTTCACCATGTCTCCTGCCTTGCCTACCTTTTGGCACTGCTCACAGGTCCTGCAGTAACCTGTACACCTCTAGAAATCCCAGGTCAATAAAAGTTATGCATAATACATCTCTTTGTATGTTTTATGCCCATATGACCCGCAAAGGAATATCATGGGCTTTGGCTAGAAATGTCATATGGTAGGCTCTAGTCCTCCCTCAGGGGTCCACTCTCTATGCAGTGAGCCTTTGTCCCAGTATACAGATTCCCCCTTCCCTTGAGAATTGGCTGCCTCACTAGCTTTACTAGCTACCTCTCTCAGGCCTTGTAATGTAGGGTCTGAGAGCTGAGCCTGTCTCAACTGTCTCTTGGTAACCCTTCCCAGCTCCCCTTCCACAAGACATCTGGCAACTTATGACAGAGGTGCCTCACTGTCAGCCTGGGTTCTACTACTCACCTCTGCCCTTGTAGTCAATCTGTCCAAGGGAACATCATTACCCACAAGTCCTGGTTGCAAGTGTGCAGTCTGTCTGGGTCTCCCCCAGGCTACCAGACCCACATGCTTGTCTCCAAGCCTGACTGCATGTAACAGCATGTACACATGGTACTGCATTATCAAAATTATTCCCTATCAGGACATCTGCATGGATATCCTCAATCAGACCTACTTGCTTGCTTCCTTTTCAACCCCCAAGTCAAGGTGAACCCAAGGTGAAGCCAACGGTATTTGGAATGGGGTCCCTCCTAAATCTCTGACTGGAGTAGACTGCCCAAACAAGTAGTGCTCCTTTGTAAAATCACAAAAGAAATGGGTGAAAGCAAAATGAGTAGCACACCAGTAAATCCCAAAAAGTTTACTATAGTAAAGCGCTTTTCATTTGCTCTGTCAGCAAACTTCTTCAGACCTGGTCATTTTGCTTTCACCCATTTCTTTTGTGATTTTAGTTTGGTTTGTTTTATATTTTTGAGTTTGTTAGTGCTCCTTTGTAACCATTGCAGGCTTCACAATGGTAAGGTCAGAGGCTGTGTCTCTCTTAGCAGTGGTCTCTTTCCCAGAACTAAGATAGGATATAACCTCTTCTGATAGTTTGGTACCCTTGTTGTCTCAAGACAACGTACTGCTGGCATTCTGTCATTCCCACTTACTGGCTCTCCCCCTTTTTGTTCCCCACCTTGCCTCTGTGGACATCTATATGCTACATGACCCCACTGGTTGCATTTAAAATATTTAACCCTTGGTCCTGGATGTATTCCTGGACTACTGGCTTCCCCTTCTACTGGTGGACTCTGTTGGGGCAGTCTGGGCTGCTCACCATGGGTTCCCTTAGACCCATTAGCAGCAGTGGGGTCCCTTTCCTGTGCAATGATGCCCTGCTAGCTCGGTATAGATTCATAGGTTCATACTAGGCTATCTGCCCTAGGGCATTTATAAGCCTAGCCAGAGTGTATGTGGCTTTCACCACCCCTTAGGATGAGAATACTATACCCATTAGTTTGCTGTGCCTCTGTCCAGCAGTGATACAGAGATGATTCCCGGGGTAAACCTATGATCTTCCATCCACTCGTCAAGATTTCTCTTGAACAGAGTCAGTGAGGGGCTCTGCCTCACATGGACTGGGATTCTGTTCCATAGTGTAGGGAGTCTCTGGGTGATGAATCTGTCCCTCCAGCACGTCCTATTTATATCCGTGTTGAGGTTTAAGTCTCTTGCTCTCGTGGCTCTGGTGGATTTGGATTTTTGAGGTGGAGCATGTCCATTAATTCGGGTTGGACATGGCCTTGTATGTCAGGCACAGACCTCTGAGCAGACGGTATGCGTATACTGAATAGAGCTGGAGTTTCTTCAGTTGGGCATCGTATGACATATGTTTGAGCCCTTTATCCTTTTGGTGAGGAACTTTGGGGTCTTTCCAACTGCTGCAGGTGTCGGGTAAGGTACATTCGAATGGGCGTTGTACTCAATCATTAGTCTGATAAGTGAAGAGTACAGGGGTACAATGACCTCTCCTGATCTGGATGTGAATCCCTTCATTGATCAGGTGGGCAATGTAGAAGGTCTTCCTAACCACTTTGGCAATGTGAGTGTCAAAAGAGAGGTTACTGTCAACTTGGGTCCCCAGGTCCCTGATAACTTCTTCCGTGTTTAATGGATTACCACCTATGTGGTAATTAGGGGTTACCTTGTTTTTCCCAAAGGGTATGACTATACATTTTTGGCATTTAGCTTAAGGCCATGGCTCTGGCACGAGTTATCCATTTCTATGAGACCTCTCTGGAGAATGTCTGTGTCTGATGGAGTGTCAATTATGGTGCCCAGTTTGGAGTCATCTGCAAATTTTGTCAGCCACAATCCCCCTATGTTTGCCTGCACTTCAGAAAAATAAATGCCGAACAAGAGGGGGCCCAGGACTGAGCCCTGTGGGACACCACTCATGACCGGCTTAGAGTCTGACATGGCACCAGCAACTCTAACCCTGTGTGTTCTGTCCTTGAGCCAGTTTGCAACCCATCTTGTGACATATGGGTTTACATCTAAGCTGGTGAGCTTTTCTATGATGCCCGAGTGGGGTATTGTATCGAGCAGCTTTGCTAGGTCAAGGTAGGCTGTGTGAACTGCCTTACCCTCATCAATGGCCTTAGTGACTGTTTCAAAAGTCTACCAAGTTCAAGAGGCAGGATCTGCCCTTGACAAAGCCAAATTGGGTAGGATCCAGTGTCTGTAGGTCCCCAATGTCTTTATTTATGAGTTCCATTATGATCCTCTCCATAGCTTTGCAGACAAGGCTCGTCAAGCTTATGGGCGGTAATTTCCAGGGTCCGTAGAAGCACCGCCTTTGTGGAGTGGGACCACAGTTGCCGTCGCCATTCTTTGGGTACGTATCCTGTAGTAAGGCTAAGATTAAACAGCAGCCTTATGTGTGGGTTTACTTCCTCATTGAGTTCATGTAGCACACAGCCAGGGACACCGTCCGGTCCCATTGATGCTGTGTTTTTGCTTTAGAGAGCAGCTCTCACCTGGGCATCTGAGATGTTTGGGAGGCTAGACTCTGGTGGGATAGATATTTCTCCTTGCACTGAACCTGTCTGCCAGTATGTTGGCAATGTCTGTGGGTTCAGTGATTTTTTTATCATTTTGGACTAATTCTGAGCATATCTGGGAGTTTCCACCCAGGTTTCTAACATAGATAAAGAAGGCTTTATGATTGTCTTTTGTGTCATTAGCGATTTTTCTCTCAAAGTTGGCCTTGGATGATTTTATGAGTGATTTTGCTAGTATTGATCAGAGATGCCTTCCCTTTTAGGGATTTTGCTCTGTCATGTAGTAGCTTTCTCCTCTTGTTGTAGAGTTTGTTTATGGCTGGGGTCCACCAGACCGGGTGCCTGCTTTGGTGGAAAGGGTCTTGATTTTATTAGGGATTGCTTGATCCATACATTCCTAGAGGTGCTCGTAGAAGACATTTGTAAGGGTTTCAGCAGCGTGGGTTGTGGTTTCCACTGGCTCGGGGGCCTTGAAGGATACCACTCCAGTCTTAAGAAGTGTGAAGTTTGCTTTTGAGAAGTTCTTCACTGTGGTCTTTTTTGCTGGGGGTGGGATGTGGATCTCCAGTGAGATTAATTTATGGTCTGATCTCACCAATGAGGGATATACTTCCGGTGTGGAGCATTTTGTCCCCATGTTTGTGATGATCAGGTCTAGTATATTTTCTCCTCTTGTGGGTATGGTGACTAGTTGTTCCATAGCATTTGAGTTTATGAACTCAAGGAACCTTTGGGCTAGGGTGTTGGGGCTTGAGTAATGTTCCCAGTCTATGTTTGGGTAGTTGAAGTCACCCAATATGATGGTGTTTGGAGAGACATTCATACTCTCCAGTGTCTTCAGGAAGGCTGTGTGGGTTTCCTGAGTTTGAGAAGGTGGTCTGTAGCATGTTACAAACTGTAGGGCAGTTTTACCTATGGTTAATTGCACCTGGATGGTCTCTGGTGCTTCATGCATTGCCACTAACCTGGAGGTGTGGGTATCCTTTATGAATATGGATACTCCCCCTCCTTTTGTGGTTCGGTCCGGATTTTGGGGCGGGCATGATATGTGGTATAACCTGATAGTGCTGGGGTGCTCTCAGGAGCCTTGAACCAGGTTTCAGTCACAGCACAGACATCGATGTCCTCCATACTGAGGAGGGCTTTGAGGGCGTGCATCTTGAGGTTTAGACTTCTGGCATTGAGCAGTATTACCCTTAGTTTTTCTCCATTTTTGTTTTCTAGGGCGGTAGGTTTATCATTTGAGCCTTGCCTAAAAAAGGCACTATGGGGGTGGCAAGAGCCTTTGCCAATATCCAGAAGCCCAGGGGTGACAGGTGCAAGCCATCCCTTGTGAAACAGCGTGGCTTGTCAAGCATGTCATCCCAGGCAGACAGACATTGGATCCCCTTAGAATGACACCAGTAATTAAGCCAATTATTAAAGCTGATCTTTTTGTCTCTGTATTGTGGCATCATTCTTGGTGAGGGTAGGATACTGCTCAGGGTCATACCGACCTGGGCTACATAATCTGAGAGCTCCTCTAGGTCTCTTTTCATGTAGTCCAGGGAGGTATGTCTCAGGTCATTCACACCGGCATGGACAATGACAGAGTCATACTTGTACTTGCTGTGGAGTGACCCGAGTGCTTGTGTTATGTGGCGGATTCTAGCGCCTGACAGGCAGCTTACTGTGATCTTTTCCTTGTTCAGTCTGGTGAGTGGGACGTCAGTGTGTCTGACTATGGAGTCACCTATAACAAGTGTGTCTGGCATCGTGTTTGGCCTTGAGGGCTGTGACTGTTTAGCACACTGACTTTGAGAACTATGTGTTGCATGTCTTATGTCTTGAGGTGGCAGTTGCTTGGGTGTCTGCTTTGGAGGCCTCTGTAGTTTTGGTAGATTTTTGATCAGTGCCTCCGAGTATGTCTTTGTGTGTTTATGTGTTTGTTTTGCAGTTGTGATAGTTCTATGTGAAACTGGGTTTGTGGTGTGCGTGGTTTCCTTCTCCTCCTGTCTGGTCTTGCCAGTCCTGAGTTGAGAGAGCTCAGCCTCCAGTTGGGCTATATAGTTGCATCTCTCACATGTATTTGTGTTTTGTGGGAGAAGGAGTGGGTTATCTGTGTACATGAGGCAATTGTAACATTGCCTCAAGATGCCCAGATTCACCAGCTGAACAGGAGAGGCGCTAGCAACTGACCCTTGACATGCTAGAAAAAGTGGCGTTTGCTGTGTAACTGAGTCAGAAGGGACCTATAGGGAAATGGGTACTCAAGGGGATTCTAGGCTAATGTAGTACTTTGTTTAGTATACAAGTACTTTACCTATATAAAAATGCTTTAGGAGCAAGTGCTGAGCTTTTGAGATAGAGAATAGACTGTTTAGATTGCAAGTAGAGAAATTCTATTCTCCAACTAATCTGCAGCAATGCAATGTCTATCAGCTAACCAGATTCTCATGTCCTCTGGCAAAGTGCTAAGGGCTTGTTCTCTCACCAAAAGGTCTGCTAGCCCTTCAAAAGAGGTGAATTGACATCCACACACTCACCTATGAAAATAAGCGCTTAGTTCAGCAACATATTAACACCCACTTTCATCTGCCTTGCGTCTATGCTCACGAAATGTTTTCCTATAGGTTTCAGGTGTTAACTTAAAGCATTCTAAAAGACAGTTCTTTACAACATTATAATTTAAACAATCAGTATCAGACAATTTAGAAATAACAGTAACAGTTACATCTTTACCATGGAGTAAGGGGATCAGGAACCGTACCCAGAGCCCTTGATCAACATTATATTGTTTACATACTCTTTCAAACATATGAATGAAACTATCAGAATGATCCCCCTCTGTAAATTGTAGAAGAAATGTACTGACCTTTGTTGCTTCTGGGGTCTGGTTACTCCCTTCCCCATTATCTCCAGGACTCTGGTGAAGAGTCAGCATCCCCTTTTCATGTTGTCTCTACCTCTCCTTCTCCTCAGCCTCCAGACATTGCAGTTTCTCATTTTCATCAACCTCTAGACATCTCACCCTCTCTGCTGCTTCTGTTTCCAAATGTTTGGCCTCCAGCTCAAGTTTCTTTAACTCCAGATGGATTTTTAAGTCCTCTGTGGAAAGGTTGAGCTGTCAGTTTTCTGAGAGTTGTACATTTCCAAGGCCAGTCTGATTGTCCTACTGATTGCTATTCTGTGATGCAGCTGTGATGAAGGCTGCAATTATGTCTGCTTTAGTCTGGTTGGCATGAACCAGGCCTTCAGCCTGGCACATCTCAGCCAACTGACTCCTTGTCAGCTTGCCATACTCCTCTGCTGACATGCTTGCCTGCTGCCTCTGACTACCTAAGCTAACAAAAAATAAAACAATTGTGATATGAACTCTGAATGTTCACTGCATAGCTGATTGAGAGTACAAATACCTTCAATGATCACTGTAGACAGACTACAGGAATTCAATATCCACACCACTACAAGCCAATTAATATGTGGTGTGGCTATCTCACCACTGTTAACCAACTAATTTGTGATGTGTATATCCCACCACTGCTGACCAATTAATATGTGACACCCTGCACTGGCCCAGTAATCAAGAAGCCTCAATCCTCACCATTGGCAACAGTGAGGGACATACACACTGGGAGGATGACAAGTACTCACACAGTAAAGTGCAATTTCCCTTAAGAGCACATAGGACCAGAGTCAGTCTGGGGCTGATTTCTCCCTTTTTCTCCAGATCCCTAATAAGACTCCCCACTGGCACAGCTATAGGGTTGAGATCTCAGCTGAGTGGCCAAGTTAAAACCTCCAGCACCCTCTCTGTCCAACCAGTGCTTCCTGTCCCTGCCCAAGTAGCTGACTCTTACACACACACACACACACACACACACACACACACACACACACACACACACACACACACACACACACACACACTTTGAGATTTCATTGATATAAAAACACACATATACCTGGGAAAGGCTGTGACAGGTTTACTAGCTATGCCCCCTTCTACCCAGACAATAAGATAGTTTCCACTGCCACCAACCGCTACTTATCAGCTGCTATAATGCCCTTACAAAGGGTGTCCAATCCTACTGTGTAACGTTACTATCAATCCAAATGGTAGTTTTGACCAAGACTTGCAAGGCTATTTAGGAGTGGCCTGTACAGTGTCACCAAATATATATGCGAGCACACTGAGAGCTTAAATATTTCTCACAAATATCAGCTACAAAGATAGGATAAATGTATTTTGTAATAAACAATAAAAGGACAATATAATACTCAGAAAACAAATACAGTTACTTCTGAGTTCAAAATCACAGGAAACCTTTTAAAACAACATTGCAGGGCAGTCCAGGACAGTCTCAAATAAATACAAAAACATCTAAACTAATCTTTACTATATTCCTATTTATATCTGAAAGAGATACTATTCCCTCAATCTTATATACAGCAAGTGCAGATGTAGTGCTAATGAGTGGATGTTCTTGCTAGGTCCAAGACAAAATAAAAAATGCACAGTATCTCTCTCTCTCTCTGAGAGAGTTATCAAATTAATATCAAATGTTACTGCTGGGCCAGCTTGGATGACATCACTCTTTGTCACCTGACTTCAGTTCCCAGGATAAACAGAAATGTAAAAGAATTTTAACATCACTGTAATTACTTTTCTCCAAGACAATAGAAAAAACTCAAGACATCCTGTCTCCTTACTGCATTGAAACTAACTTTTATAGCACAATTGTAAAGCACTTAATTTCAACATATTGTCTTGATGTTTTGTAAGTTAGTCTTTGATGTTTCAGCAGGGTATGATGTGGTTACATTCTTGAAGCTCAGTACATAACATACAGTTCTGTATAAATCATATCAATATTCACAAATTACATAGAATTATTTACAAAATTCCAGATAGCTGGCCTGACAGTGTAACAACATCCATCATGACAGAGACCTGGCTCAAGACCATTGAAAGCACCTCATCAGGGCAGGGTTGCAACACCTACCATACATTCCATCCCAGTACACTAGATGAAAGCAGTAAAGGCAGATCTCTATGTACTGAGATGAATGAAGGAGGGGCACAGCCACAACTCTGTGCTGCGATTTCAGATGAATAGAGGCTTCTGAGCTTCCTAAAAACATAAGTTGCCTGTTCTATTGCTTATTTTTGCTATTTATTGCTTATTCTTACCATTTATTATACTTTTTATCATCTGCTGCCAACTTTTTAATGTATTGTATTACTATAAACAAATTGTACTATTGTACTGCAATTCTCTGCCTTACTGGGCCTGTTAAATCATTTTAGTTACTGTTTTCACTGTTTGTAAAGCCTTTTCAGCCATTTTCACTGTTTGAAAGGCATTAACTGGAAATGTTCTCCATTTGTTAAGCATCTATTTGTTCTGATTTTCCTGCCAAGGAGTGTATCATACAACTGTATTGTTTGCAGTTAAAAGCATACTCTAGAGTCTCCTTGCACTTTTTTGTTGTTTAAAATTTTTATTTAGTCTGTCACAGCTACTTTTCTGCCGTGGTAAACATTTCTGTAGTGGTTTCTGCCTCAGATAGTGTAGCTAGTAGCTGTAGCATAGTCCAGACTCAGGGTTGTTGTTTCTGGGCCTGGTTGATAGTTTGTAGTGGCTGTTTGTTCTGAGCATATTTTCTAGGCCATCTTGGATTAGAAAGGGCCCTTCTGCACTATAGTGAGAGGATTGTGCTGATTGGTCCCTGGCTGGTAAAGGTTGGCTAGTCTAGGGCTTAGTGTAAGCATCTCATTGGCTCTTTTGAGTTTTTTTTTTAAGTTGCTTTAGGTTTTAACCTTCTGGTATTTAATCCTCTTTCTTGACTGGGTTTTTGCTTGTTCATACTGAGCTGAACAGAGGAGGGGCACAGCCACAACTCTATGCTGAGATTTCAGATGACAAGAGGCTTCTGAGCTCCCTAAAACCCATAATTTATCTGTTTTCTTCCTGATTTTTACTATTTATTGCTTATTCTTACCATTTATTGTACTTTTCTATTGTCTATTGACAACTTATATTACTACAAAACAAAATGCACTGTTGTACTGCAATTGTCTGCCTTACTGGGCCTGTTAAATCATTTTAGTTAATGTTTTCACTGTTTGAAAGGTATTAACTGGAAGTTTTCTCCATTGGTTAAGCATCTGTTTGTTTCTTCTGATTTTCCTAACACTGAGTGTATCATACAACTGATTTGTTTGCAGTTAAAAGCATACTCTAGAGTCTCCTTGCTCTTTTTTTGTTTAAAACTTGTATTTAGTGCCTCACTCCTGTTCTTCTGCTGTGGTAAACATTTCTGTAGCGTTTTCTGCCTAAAATAGTGCAGCTAGTAGCTGTATCATAGTTCAGACTCAGGGTTGCTGTTTCCGGGCCTGGTTGTTTGTTTGTAGTGGCTGTTTGTTCTGAACACATTTCCAGGCCATCCTGGATTAGAAAGGGCTCTTCTGTACTCTAGTGAAAGGACTGAGCTGATTTTTCCATGACTGGTTAAGATTGTCTGGTCTAGGGCTTGGAGTAAGCACCTCATTGGTTCTTTTGAGCTTTTTTACGTTGTTTTAGGTTTAAACCTTCTGGTATTTAATCCCCCACCCTTGAGTGAGTTTCTGCTTGTTTGTTCATTGTGCAGCACTGTGGACTGCCTCACAACTGTGCACCATAGCTGGACAGATAATTTTGACATTTTTTCCCTTAAATACAGCTGTATTTCAATAGTGTAGTTCCTTATCGTTAGCACATTTCCAGGCAAAAAGGCAGTACTAGTGAAGTTGTGTAAGCACCCCAATGTAATAACAGCCTCAAGAGATTTTCTGAGGCCCCACTCTACATACTAGTGTAGCATTAAGCCTAGCCTCTGAGGTATTAACACAACTCTCCCAATAGTTATTCCTATGTGTGACCCCTTTCCCACCATATTCCTGTTTCTGACCATATAAATTCACCTAACACTATGAACAGGCAATTTATCACAGTTTCTCCAGACAGCTTGGTCAACATGGGCATCCTGAGGCAGTGTAGCAACTGCCTCATGTACACAGACAACCTTCTACTTTTAGTCCACACAAACTTAGCATGTGAGAGGTGCAATTATATTAAAAACCTTGACTCAATGCTCTCTCACACACCAGTCAATACATCTGACATTGAGAGGACTATCAACATGCACATCTCACCACCTACTCCCCCCAAACCCACATCACACATACCTACATACACGGATGTCCTCACCACAAACTTACCTAAACACCAGAGACCTCCCAAACACAAACATACACATAATATTTCCTCTGCAGAACACACTATGCACAATAGCTCATGCACCAGTTTCTCACCTGTCAAGCCCATAAGTCTAAACACAAAACCTAACATATTATTCATAGGACATTCTATCATGAAACACACAGATATCCCTCTCACCAGGCTGGATAAGGAGATGGTCATGGTTAGCTGTCTGTCAGGTGCCTGGATTCACCATATCACACATGCACCCAAGTCTCTCAACAACAGGTACCGTTATGACTCTGTCTATATGAAGAGAGACATGACTGAGCTCTTGGACTATGTGTCTCAGGCAGCTATGTCCTTAGCCTTAAGCAGCATTTTACCTTCACCTAGAATGATGCCTCAATAAAAACAGAAAATGACTGACTACAATAATTGGCTTAGTTTTTGGTGCAATTCTAAGGGGATCTAGTATCTGTCAGCCTGGGATGACATGATCAACAAACCTTGATGCTTTACCAGAGACGTTCTTCATCTATCACCCCTGGGATTTCGGTTTCTGGCTAAGGCTGTTGCCACCCCCATAGTGCCTTTTTTACACAGTGTCACAAGGACAAAACTGATGTAAAAATACCAACCAAAAACAGCCTCATGGTCATGTTGCTAAAGTTGCTAAATGCAAGGAGTCTTAACATGAAACTGCACTCACTGGAAGCAGTCCTCACCATTTAGAACACAGACATTTGTGCAGTCATGGAGATCTGGTTCAAGGCTGTGGAGAGCACCCCAGCCATACTAGGTTACACCTTCTCCCACACATTCAGACCACAAACTGAAAGCAAGAAAACTGAAGGAGATGGTGTATCAATATGCATCAAGGATAAATACACCTCCAGATTGGTCAAACAGTATGACACCCTAGAGATACTTCAGGTGAAATTAATTATTGGTTGGACACCTATTCAAGTCATTGCCAGCTACAGAAGCCCCTCCATAAATCAGGACACCCACTCTGCCTATTTGGATCAACTTGAGTATATCAAGATACTTTGCAACATAATAGTTTTGGGCAACTTTAACTACCGTAGCATTGACTGGGTGAATTACTCTTGCTCATACTCACCTGCCCAAAGGTTTCTCAACGTTGTCAACTCCAATGCCATGGACCAGCTTGTTGACACCCCCACCAGGGGCACCAACATCCTAGACCTGGTGCCTACAAATATGGGAGACCACTGTAGCACCCTCACTGTGAGTTCATCCCTGGTGAGATCTGGCCACAAATCAGTCTCATTTGAGGTAACTATCACACCTGACCTTCCCCTATCAGCCACTAGACTGAAAAACTTCTCCAAAGCAGATTATAATCTCTTACAGGATAGTATAAATTGCTTCATTGCACCCCCTCTCCTCAGACAGAACCGGTAACTATGCCAAGCTCTGCACCAATGCCCTATACTGGCTTTTGGTAAACTGGTGCCCTAGGCAAAAGGGCTCCACAGTACCCCCATACACCACCTTGTGCCCCAATCCTAGCATACCTATACCATCCATATTAATGGAAAAGCTCCCATGCTAGAGCGACATCCTAATCATCTGCCTAGTTGGCCTATGCCTAAAGCCGGCTATGGCTATACATGCACCTGCATAACTGCATTGACTTAGCAGTACCTGTTAGGTCCAAAACAAGCATTTCAAGGAAAAGAAAACATGCCTGGTGGTGATCACCATTAACAGGCTTTACAATAATAGGAAGAAACTGCTGTCCAAGAGTAAGAAGGAACAGGCTCTAAAATGGAGACTCTCCCTCTTCAGCTTAAATAAGCAAATAAGACTTCTTGTGAAGTCCTCCAAGGCAAACTACAAATCCAAATTAGCTTCCTCAACCAAGGACAACCATAAGGTGTTCTTTAGTTACATCCTTAACCTAAAAGATAAGGATCAGATTTGCACCAAACTGGTAGTTAATGGTGACACATACACTGAGCTGGTGGACATAGCTAACCTTCTAGCCAAAAGATTCAGTGAAAACTTCACTCACCTGTCCCAGCCACATGTACTTTATGACATCCCTACCACCTGTCCCCTACCTCATATCTCTAAAGAGCAGGTTATAAACGTCCTCTCTAAGGCCAAATACACAGCATCAGTGGGACCTGCTAACATCCCAGGCTGTGTCCTACATGGGCTCAAACAAGAATTAACATCAGCATTGGCTACTCTTTTCAATCACAGTCTACGCATCTGCTTCATCCCAGCTGAATGGAAAACAGTCACTGTTATCCACCTGCACAAAGGTGGTTCTTCTACTAACCCCGGGAACTAAAGACCTATTAGATTGACTAACCTTATCTGCAAAGCCATGGAGAAAATCATATTGGACCTTATCAACAAAGATATAGGTAATCTCCAAACACTAGATCCTATCCAGTTTGGATTTGTCATGAGGAGATCATGCTTGTTAAACTTGATGGACTTCTTCAAGACAGTCAGAAAGGCCCTGGATAAGGGGAAATATGTGCATAAAGCCTACCTAGACCTGGCCTAAGCATTTGACACTATCCCCCACTCAGGCATCATTGACAAACTCTCTCAGCTAGATATCAACCCTTATATTGTAAGGTGGGTTGCAAAGTGGCTCCCTGATAGAACCCATACATTCAAAATAGGGAATTCACCTCCAACAGCAGACCTGTTTCTGATGGTGTTCCACAGGGATTCATCCTGGAACCTCTACTGTCTAGATTTTATCTCTCCAAAGTACAAGCTAAAAGCAAGGGACTGTGGCAGACAAAGTTTGTTGATGACTGCAAACTGGGTGTGGTCATTACATTTCCAAATGAAATCAACATCCTTCAAGAAGGTGTTACATAAACAAATAACTGGTGCTAAAGTCATAGCCTCAAACTCAGTGCAAAAAATTGTATTATCATCCCTTTCGGCAAGAGCAGTGTTTCTGCAAATTACCACATCAATGGCAATACCTTAAGTATGCACTCAGTGGTGAGAGATCTGGGCACTCAGGTTAACAGCAACCTTGCCTTTGATCACCATGTCTCCAGAGTGTTAAAAAGGGCATTCTATATGGCATTGCCTCAAGAAAAAGTGAAGTCATCACCACCCTGTACTTTTTATTCATTAGAGAAATAACTGAGTATATCACCCCTTTTGGCATGTATCTTCAAAGCACCTGCAGCAATTGCAGAGACCACAAAGGATCCTCACAAAGAAAATTCAAGGCCTTCAGCAGCTGCCCTATGTGGATCAGCTGAAATCACTGTCACTTTATTATGTTTCATACAGACTAGTCAGAGAAAATCTCTGCCTTGCATATAAGGTGATCTCTAACCCTGCTTTATTGGAAATGCTGCATATCTGCAAGTCAAATGGTGCATGGGTTGCTCACTCTAAAGATGTGAACCTATTGTGTGACATCAATAGAACCTGCTGGAGGAACAGATTTGTCTTCCAGAGGTTACCAAACCTTTGGAATAGACTCCCACTTCACATCAAACAGAGCACCTCATTGGCCCTCTTCAAACACAATCTGGATGATTGGATGGGTAACCGTAAATTCACCCTGGAGGTTCCACCTGTGTCCCTCTTGGACAGTGGCAATAGGTGCTGATCTTAGTAACAAGGATAACATTTGAATAGGCTAGTAAGGGCCCTCGGGCCATAAGTCTAGTAACTTCTTATGATCCTATGATCCTATGTGTAAAACTATCCAGGCTCATGAGACAGGATAATGACCTGGCACTCCTCCACATCCAACTCATGATTAACAAAACTCTTTCTCACAACTTAACTAACTACAGATTCTCCTCTATGCCCTACCTTGGCCCATACCTTCTACATTACTAGCATTAGGCCAAACCCCATTCTTCTAGAAGAGTTCAACTACCCCTCTATCATCTGGGAGATATATTCATTCCTTCACGTGTACTCTCAGAAAGTTCTGGACTTCATAAATACAAACCTCTCTGGACCTGTTAGTCTGCACCCTAACCTGGGAATACAAAATCCTGGACTTGGTCCTCATCAGTATGGGACAGGTCTGTTCCCTACCACTTGTAACTTCCTCCCAGGTAAAATTGGACCATAACTCAGGCATATTCACCATAAAACTGAAGCTGGAAGCCTTCCTCAAAGACCTCAGTATTTAGATATTATGTAAAGGCTAATCCACTAAAACTGAATAATGACCTGGCTAAATTCAAAATCCCGCCAACCTGATGGCCACCCTGCTTATGTAGAATCATTTACCTGCAAATTATATGCACATTTGAATAGCTGCATAGATGCATTCATCCTCCTGCAATGTAAATACATGCCACATTTAAAAATAGCCCACTGTGGTGAAACCCAAATATAAACAAGCTGTAGAGTAAAAAAATAAATAATTGCACACGACAAAAATGTGACTCTTAAGATGTCAAAAACACTCCTGTTAAACATACCAAGGGACTGCAGTCCCTGATCAAATCAACAAAAGCTAAATATGAGGTAGAAATAGTCACACAGGCAAAGGACCACCATAAAGTCTTCCTGAACTCTGGTAGAATCCTCACAAACAATGGACAGCACTGCACAGCGCTAATAGTAAATGATGTCACAGACGCCGACCCTGAGTTATAGCCAATCTACTAGTAGATACATTTAGCTCTAACTTCACTCCCTCTCTCCCCTACATTCTCAGTTTACATGCCTGCATCAGTTTACCTTCATAGGTGTGAAAATACAATGGCAAGATTTGGGAATGTCGAATCACATAGTTGTGAATTCAAATGAGCGAATGCCAGTGTGCATTCACTCATTTGAATTCAGCATTCCGGGTGCAGATTGCACTACAGTTGTGATTGGGAAATGTACGCATTCCTTCACTGTAGTGCAATCTCAGAGTTAGTATATTAAATTAGCAGGGGGAGTGGGGTCACAGGGGGGCTTGCCCTCTTCATAACGGTCTTTGGAGATATCTGGAAATGGATGTTTCAAACACTTTTGACATTTCCAGATAGTTTAATTCATTGTTTTACACTTTCACTGTTTTCAGCAATTGAAAGTGCAGTTTCTGATATTGTGAGTTGGTTATTTGACCAGTCACATATTTCATTTGCAACTTAATGGAGGTAAACCACCTACATCTACAGCCCCCTTCAAATCTCAAAGAGCGCATCCTCAAAGCAGTTTCCAAGGCCAGGTACACTGCTTGTATGGGACAAGATAACACACCAGGCTGCCCCATGTCCAGCCTGAAACAGGACCTGGCTTTTCAGTATCAGCCTCCAAACAGGCTATGTGCCAGATAAATGGAGGCCAGTAAAAGTCATCCCCCTGTGCAAAGATGGGGTGTCAATGGACCCAAGTAATTATAGACCCAGAAGTAAAAACAGCCTTATCTGTAAGGCTATTAGAGGATCATTATGGAATTAGTAAATAAGGACATTGGTAACCTAGAAATTCTTGACCCAAGCCAGTTCACTGTTGTCAATAGCAAATCCTGCCTGCTTAACCTGGATGGCTTATTAGAAAAGGTTACTGAAGCAATGGATGAAAGAAACAGAACAGAGAGTATCCATGGATATTTAGGAGCCTGTTATCTCCACAGGCACCACAAGTAAGAGATACATATTGGAAGTTGTAGATGATGCTACAAAAGCACATTAAAGCTATGGCTCTTCCACTTATTGAGGAAGAAGTTGTAGCAAATGGTTCATTAGAAATGTACAGTGTGGTGGGTTTCCTTGGGAAATGCTGATAGAGAGACTAACCTCTTGCCAGGCCTACTGTCATATTTGTGCTGCAAAAGGCTTTTAAAAACTGTTCATATCATTCACAAAAAGCATTTTGGATGACATGTTTAACTGTCCTTTAACTGTCATCTCAGAACATGCTAAGAGCCCTCACAGACATGTTTAAGCAGGAATAGGACATATATGTACTCCATCTCTTCTTTGTATATACACAAGTGATCCAAGACTCTCCAGGTTTTTCACATGGTGAGGATCCCATAGAAGTAATTTGTGATGAGTGGAATGTTATTCACACAATAAAGCTGTTGTAGATCATGTTCTGAATTTTAAGGCTAAGGTAAAGGAGCTCATAGGGTTGGATAGGAGCATGGGGTACATGAGCAACAAAAAGCTTAGTATGGCATCCGCAAGAGATAGGGGGCGTGTACAGTTGGACCAAAGGGCATCATTTATTTAACAGAATAAGCTAAAGGTAACTTTGCACTGAAAGAATGTAAAACCCAAACTCAACCATGTTATTATTATAAAGTTATACCAGGATGGAGAGATGCTAGGACGTTTCCTGTGCAAGGGGATCAGAGAGGGATCTGTTGTAGTTTCTCAGTGTGACTTAAGTTGATACTTTAGAGAATAAGGTAGTTCTGTCACAGTAAATGACCCCTGTGCAGGTCCAGAAAATCTGAGCTACATTGCAAAAATTTGAGGATATTTTGCTAAGCCCAGGTGTACCCACCTAATAGAGAACCATGTGGACCAACAGATCCAAAGGCCAATCCAAAGGAGATAATTAACTAGACAAAAATGAAAAAGGGACCATCCTCTTCCCAAAAATATACATATTCTTTGGATAAGGGGTTGGGTAGAGGAACTTAAAATGCACTTTTACCCTCAAAGCTTCATTTCTGAATGATTTTCAAGAAAATAAAAACAGCATCCAAAGGGACGTAACATTGAGAAGTACTATCAAGCTAACAAAAATATAATATTTTTTCATAAAACTGTAGTTGTTAGTTTTGCAGCATGTAAAATGTGTAGCACGCGCTTAAAATAAAAATGTTAACTATACAAATGTGACTGATTTAATGGAAGTGGCGTAGAACTGTTACAGACTAATATTAAATCTGCTTCTCAGATATGCACATCATTAAAATTTTATTTAACTGAATTTATTTATTTAAATTTCTTTACCATGGTAGAGCACTAATCAAACATACAGCGATTACAGGATAAGCCAATGCCTAATCTCAATGCCTTACAGCTAAAAGACTGCATTACGTTGCTTGAACCCACTCACCTCAGAGTTAAGAGTGTGAACATTTTTATTTTTTATTTTAATTTTTATTATTATTTATTATTTTTTTAACCTGAAAAGTCAGACTTGGAATTAACCAATTTTCAGAGGAGGCCTGGGGAGAAATGATCCAGATGCATGTCTTTGGAGTTTGGAAAACAGAATAAGCATCACTCACAGACAATGAAAAAATAGAAAATTATCCACGCAACGTTTATAAGCAGAAAGAAAACAGATAGTTCCTGTCTTACTAGTGAGTTGTTCAAGAGCATTACATTTTTGCATGCATCTTAATCTGGAATACATGGTTTGTGAAGACTTAAAATTATTTAGACTTCTAAGCCACAGAGATAACCTCAATAGATTTTCAGTCATTGGTAGTAATAGGTCCAAATAAGTTGCTAGAAAGAAATCTTCTATATGCCATCCATTTGTTTATATACATTTACTTACTGTTTTCTTTTTAAAAGTTTATAGTTACTTGTATACACTGGATATAAAAAGTTTACACACCCCTGTTAAAATCCCAGGTTTTGTGATATGAAAAAATGAGACCACAATAAATCATTTCAAAACTTTTTCCACCTTTAATGTGACCTATAACCTGTACAATTCAATTGAAAAACAAAACATCTGTTAAGGGAAAAATATAAAAAATAAAAAATGTACAATAAGTTGGTTGCATAAGTGTGCACACCCTTAAACTAATACTTTGTTGAAGCACCTTTTGATTTAATTACAGCATTTAGTTTTCTTGGGTACACACCTGCCATCAGTTAAAGAGACTCTGATTAACCCCAAATAAAGTTCAGCTATCTTAATAGGATTTTCCTGACATTTACTCAGTTGCCTGCTACAGCAAAAGCCATGGTTCACAGAGAAATTACAGAGCATCAAAAAGATCTCATTGTTGAAATGTATCAGTGGGGGGAAGGGTACAAAAAAATTTCCACAGCATTGGATATACCATGGAACACAGTGAAGACAGTCATCAAAAAGTGGAGAAAATATGCGACAACAGTGACATTGCAAAGAACTGGACGTCCCTCCAAAACTGATGAAAAGACAAGACAAAAACTAGTCAGGGAGGCTGCCAAGAGACCTACAGCAACACTGAAGGAGCTCCAGGAATTTCTGGCAAGTAATGGTTGTGTACTACATGTGACATCAATCTCCCATATTCTCCATATGTCTGGGCTATGGGGTAGGATTGCAAGATGGAAGCCTTTTCTTACACAGAAAAACATCTAGGCCTGGGTCAAAATTGCAAAGCAATACATCAAGTCTCTCAAAAGCATGTGGACAAAACATGTTATGGTCTGATGAGACCAAGGTTGAACTTTTTAGCCACAATTCCAAAAGGTACGTTTGGCACAAAAGCAACACTTCGCATCACCAAAAGAGCACCACCCCATGGTGAAGCATGGTGGTGGCAGTATCATCCTTTGGGATTGCTTTTCTTTATCTGGAACTGGGGCTTTAGTCAAGGTGGTGGGAATTATGAACAGTTCCAAATACCAGTCAATTTTGGCCCAAAACCTTCAGGCATCTGCTTGAAAGCTGACGTTGATGAGGAATTTCACCTTTCAACATGACAATGGCCCCAAGCATGCAACCAAATCAACAAAAGAATGGCTTCACCAGAAGAAAATTAAAGTTTTGGAATGGCCCAGCTAGAGTCCAGACCTAAATCCAATAGAAAATCTGTGAGGTGACCTGAAGAGGGCTGTGCACAAGAGATGCCTTCACAATCTGACATATTTGGAGCGCTTTTGCAAGGAAGAGTGGGTAAATATCGTCAAGTCAAGATGTGCCATGCTGATAGATTCCTACCTAAGAAGACTGATTGTTTAATTAAATCAAAAGGTGCTTCAACAAAGTATTAGTTTAAGGGTGTGCACACTTTGCAACCAGCTTATCGTACATTTTTTTAATTTTTATATTTTTTCCCCTAACAGATTTGTTTGTTTTTCAATTGAATTGTACAGGTTATAGGTTACATTAAAGGTGGGAAAAGTTTGGAAATAATTTATTGTGGTCTCATGTTTTGCATCATAAAAATCTGGCATTTTAACAGGTGTGTGTAAACTTTTTATATCCACTGCATTTGATTTTACAAATTGAATTTTCTAATTCTACTTCTTTCAAGTAAAGAAATTTGTTATTTTCAAAAGCTTGTGGCTGGCAGGTTATTAATTTATACAGGGGTAGTTGCTAAGTTTGCAAATTTTTCAGCTGATGTATTTAGATTTTCAGAGTTACTATATAAGTTATTGCAACAGTACCGATATTTAATAGCTAGCTTAAATAAAAATAAACTGTAATGACATTCTTGGTGTACTGTAGTGATTTATTTGCTAGTAGAATTACAATAATTCAAGAAAGTAAGTAAAAAAAATGAGCAAAAGAGCAAAAAGAGTGCAGTGCAGCAGTAACCCTGAAATGAAATGTATGGTCATTGCCATATGCAGCTAAATGTTTATCAAGGACATTAGCATTTCATGTCCTTTTAATATTTATCTTCAAAATACTTTCTCTGTGGAATCTATTGCTTTATCCATATAAAAGGTTGTACAATCTTTACAAGTAGCTACAGAGATGATAGTTTTTGACTTAAAGTTAGCAAGCACATTGAAATAAAATATATTAGGCTCATACTGCAGACCTCAGTATCATAGAAAATGTAGTTTCTCCTGAAAATACAAGTGTTAAAATCCCTGTCACAACTAAAATACTTCCACAGGACCAGACAATATATCGAGTTACATTCTTATCAGTGCCCAATATGTACTATCTGTTCAGTCTCAGTCTACCTGCAGGGTTTGTGTCTGATCCCTGAAGACCAGCCACTATGGCTTCCATACACAAGGGTCGCTCTTCTACAGATGCAGGAAATTATAAGGCTGTAAGGATGACCATCCATATATGCAAAGCCATGGAATGAATCATAGCAGAACTCATTTATAAAGCACAGGTGACTAAACTGATGTAGACACGAATCAGTTTGGTTTTATAAAGGGCAGTTGCAGTATTCTGAACCTAGTAAGCTTCCTAGACAAGTTTACAGAGACTGGAAATAGTGCACACTGCTTATATTGATTTGGCAAAGGCTTTTGACACTATCCTTTATGCTGGTGTTGTTAAAAATATACCAACCCAGGGTAAACCTCTGTGTTATCCATCGGATTTAAAGCTGGCTATCAGACAAATCCCGGGTTGTGAAAGTTGCTGGCACCTTCTCTGAATTTTAAATGTATTATTGTATAGGTAACTAGGTGAGTACTACAGGGATCAGTGCCAGGCTTGCTCATGTTGGGCATATATTTTGTCAACATTAATCATTTACTTACACTATCAGTGCTAGTCACTAAGCCATTTAAGTATGGGGAAATCTGTCAAGCCTGGAGACCACCAGTTGTTAAACCAATCTTTAAGAGACAGAGGAATAGGACAAACCCGGAGTCATATAGACCCATATGTTTACTTTTTGTTGGGTGGAAAAATAATGAAGAAGATTATTTGGGATAAATCTTCTCAGAACTGGAAAGATTACATATCTGTATGCTTTTGTTGAAAACAGATCTATAACCACCTGTAACATGAGGTCTTATAATAATATACTGAGAGCTATAAATCAGAAATTGATCTGTGATTTAATGTAGACTTAGTTTTGATAGGGTCATGTACAAAACACTGATCAACAGATTCTGTGTGGAGTCTGCATGCCCTCCATGGGTTTGTGTGGGCTACCTCTGGATGCTCCAGTTTCCTCCTCCATTAAGTAAACAAATGTTAAATAAAATTTTAATATTTACCCCTTCACCCAATTTTCTGAATCCCCACCATCACATGTAATTTATGAAGCTGTCTAGTTAACATAAAAATCACAATACGTGACCAACTTATTAGTGGCAACAATAATTTAAAGCCAGAGGACACACATCTTACATCTCCAATAATCTGAAATAAAAATAAATGACCTTTTATGGTGGAATTTCGCAATAGTTTATTAAAGACTATAGCTTGCACACTATCTCTTTGACAATGTCTTTATATTTTTCATCACTTTTGTTACTCTCTGGTTTCTAAACGTGTTTCTGAGTAGTATCTCACATTCCTATTGGACGCAGGAAGAGTTATGTGCTATTCAGATTTTATGGTAATTATATGTTCAGATTTTTAGCTGAAAGTTGCTACTTTTCAAGGGCCTTTGTTCCTAATGTCAATGGCCAAAGGTTGAGAGGAACAAATTTCTGTTCTAGGCCCATACCAGCTTGGGTGGAATATTTCAGATTTATAGGTTTATAGGTAAGTACTAGGCTAACTGCCCATACAGGCCATTTTAAGCATAGTCAGTTTCTCTTTTGTGTATGAATTAACATACCATTTGGTTGTAGACTGGCCTTACCCATCCCACGCTCAGTAATTATGTATTACCCCTAATGAGAATAACTAGGATCATACCAGAGGACCACAGGCATGGCATAAAATGTTTAGGAGCTACATCTGTCCATTAGTAGTACAGGGCCACTCCTGGGGTAAATTTTGAGTTTATCATCCACAGATGTAAGTTGTAGTTGAATATGGACAAGAATGAACTTTGTTTTATGCTTATGGGGAGTCTTTCCATTAACAGTGGTAATCTCTGAGAGATATACCTACCCCTCCAAACTATTCTGTTGATGTAGCAAAAGAGGTTTAAATCTCTAGACCTAGTATTATTTGACTTGCTGATGTGCAGTAAATCCTTCAATAATGGGATGGTGGATGTCTTGTATGCCAGACACAGGTCACTTCTTAGCAGTCTGTAGGATATCAACTATATTGACAAAGCTTTCCATGTAGGACATGCTGTTTAGGTCTTGTGTCCTTTTAGTTAGGTATCTCTGTGGGAATTACAGGTGTTGCATGTGTCTGGGCAGATACATACCAAAGGGGGCATATTCATATTCATGTAAACAGGTATCTCTGTGGAATTACAGTTGTTGCATGTGTCTGGGCAGATACATACCAAAGGGGGCATTATATTCAATGACTGGCCTAACAGGTATCTCTGTGGGAATTACAGTTGTTGCATGTGTCTGGGCAGATACATACCAAAGGGGGCATTATATTCAATGACTGGCCTAACAGGTATCTCTGTGGGAATTACAGTTGTTGCATGTGTCTGGGCAGATACATACCAAAGGGGGCATTATATTCAATGACTGGCCTAACAGGTATCTCTGTGGGAATTACAGTTGTTGCATGTGTCTGGGCAGATACATACCAAAGGGGGCATTATATTCAATGACTGGCCTAACAGGTATCTCTGTGGAATTACAGTTGTTGCATGTGTCTGGGCAGATACATACCAAAATGGGGCATTATATTCAATGACTGGCCTAACAGGTATCTCTGTGGAATTACAGTTGTTGCATGTGTCTGGGCAGATACATACCAAAGTGGGCATTATATTCAATGACTGGCCTAACATGTATCTCTGTGGAATTACAGTTGTTGCATGTGTCTGGGCAGATACATACCAAAGGGGGCATTATATTCAATGACTGGCCTAACAGGTATCTCTGTGGGAATTACAGTTGTTGCATGTGTCTGGGCAGATACATACCAAAGGGGCCATTATATTCAATGACTGGCCTAACAGGTATCTCTGTGGAATTACAGTTGTTGCATGTGTCTGGGCAGATACATACCAAAGTGGGGCATTATATTCAATGACTGGCCTAACAGGTATCTCTGTGGAATTACAGTTGTTGCATGTGTCAGGGCAGATACATACCAAAATGGGGCATTATATTCAATGACTGGCCTAACAGGTATCTCTGTGGAATTACAGTTGTTGCTGGTGTCTGGGCAGATACATACCAAAGGGGGGCATTATATTCAATGACTGGCCTAACAGGTATCTCTGTGGAATTACAGTTGTTGCATGTGTCTGGGCAGATACATACCAAAGGGGGCATTATATTCAATGACTGGCCTAACAGGTATCTCTGTGGAATTACAGTTGTTGCATGTGTCTGGGCAGATACATACCAAAGGGGGCATTATATTCAATGACTGGCCTAACAGGTATCTCTGTGGAATTACAGTTGTTGCATGTGTCTGGGCAGATACATACCAAAGGGGGCATTATATTCAATGACTGGCCTAACAGGTATCTCTGTGGAATTACAGTTGTTGCATGTGTCTGGGCAGATACATACCAAAGGGGGCATTATATTCAATGACTGGCCTAACAGGTATCTCTGTGGAATTACAGTTGTTGCATGTGTCTGGGCAGATACATATAAAGGGGGCATTATATTCAATGACTGGCCTAACAGGTATCTCTGTGGAATTACAGTTGTTGCATGTGTCTGGGCAGATACATACCAAAGGGGGCATTATATTCAATGACTGGCCTAACAGGTATCTCTGTGGAATTACAGTTGTTGCATGTGTCTGGGCAGATACATACCAAAGGGGGCATTATATTCAATGACTGGCCTAACAGGTATCTCTGTGGAATTACAGTTGTTGCATGTGTCTGGGCAGATACATACCAAAGGGGGCATTATATTCAATGACTGGCCTAACGAGGACTGAATAAAGGAAGAAACTGGCATCCCTAGTTCTAGACAAAATCCCTCTGTTTATAAGCTGTGCAATATAAAAAGACTTTCTTATAACAATGGATACATGTTGGGCAAACATTACGCCACTGCCCCCATAAGTTCCCAGATCCCAAATAACTGGGTCAACTCTTAGGGACATATTGTCAATTTGGTAGTTCCCTCAGGTAGATGACTTCCCAAAGGATACAATAAAGCATTTTTTGGCATTTAGTTTCAGTCCATGATTTTGGCACCAGTTATTTATTTGCGACAAACCTACGTGCAGGATGGATAAGTCATTCGGGGAGTCAGTGACTTTCCCTAGCTTGCAGTCATCTGCAAATGTAGTAAGAGCCCTTTGGTACTGGCTTTTACTTCAACAAGGTAAATACCAAACAGGAGCAGTCCTATGAAAAAGACAAAAATTGGGTTGTGTTGTTAATATAGTTAATGTCCACTTGATGTCCCTTCCAGACAATAAATATATCATCCAGATAGCAGATATAGTCTAAAAGTTTTTTGAAGTCACTGTTAAACAGACAAGTGTGCTCGCAGTGGGCTATAACTATATTAGCAAATACTGCCCCAGGTGGTGAGCCCATCGCCACTCTGCTCTTTTGTAAATAATAAGTTCCTTCAAAAGTTAAAAAAAATTATTACTAAGAACTAAGTCCAGAAGTTCCTCAATTAGATTTTTATTTTCTTGTGAGATACGCTGTTATCCAAGAACTCTGTAATCCATTGGATACCAAAACTTTGTGCAATGGCTGTATATAAATCCTTTACATCAATAGTAACCAAAAAGTTATCAGCATCAAATTTCAGATTGTTTATATTTTTCTAAAACGCTGCATGAGTCCTTGCAAATTAGAGTCTCATTTAACAATGAGCCTTTTAATTTGGTGTCTAGAAACGTTGCACAGGCTGAAGTAATACTATTATATCCATCTACTATAGGGCATAATGGGGGGGGGGTTGTTCAAATTCTAATGGAGGTTAGGAACTTCAAAGATTATTGGCGTAACAGTGCTGTCATATGAAGGTGATTGTAAAGGTGTAAATCTATTCTTTGATCAATATGCAAGTCCATAAGTTGACCATTAATCTTCCTGTAAGCCCCATTAAGCTTGTTTCTAGTCACTATTTCATAAGTCTTCTTTTGCAAAATTTCAAGTATCCGACTATTATAGTCTTATAACTCACCCCCTTTGTCTGGTTATATAAACGTTTTGTTGTTTAAGAAATTTGAAACTTCCCATTCCTCCTCACTCATGTTAGAACCAGTAAAGTTGGTTTCTTTTTTATTAAAAAGATTTTTAAAATCAAGTTCACATACCTTTTCATAAAGTTGAAGGAGTGGGTGAAAGGATGGGTTGCAGGTACTAGCAATCCTGAAGTTGTTGTTCATAATGGAAACGTCTTCCAGGAGTAACTTCAAATTCAACTTTCTGAGATAGATCTTAAAATCCATCATTGTATCTACATAATTCGTCTTTCTAGCTGGTATAAATATTAGGCCCCGGGACAAAATATTAGCCGTTTCTTCCCTAATAAAAGTTTCAGAGAAATTGTAAATGTTAAAATCCTTCCCATAACTGTTCACGATCATACAACCTCCATTATTTCTTATATCCCGATTCAATAGTCTGTTATGCAATGCCCGGTATCATTGGTTCATCCTCTTTTGGTAAATCTTCCATGATATCCCAATTTTGGTCTCCATTGGTTGGTAGATGGAGGTGGGGGAACAAACTGGTTATTCACAATTGTGCAAACTCCATTAATTCTTTCTTCCTAGTTCCATGTTCCATTATCTCAAGACCCTGAAGCCTTTCTGACTGAGGTAATTACTGAAGTTCAGTTAAAAATGTAACCCAGGATTGATTACACCTATTTTGCACCATGACGACAGATCTGTCTACAGTGACAGTCCATTAGTATTTTCATCAACGTTGGAAATGAACTCGAACAAGTCAGATAGTACTGACTTTAACAGTAAATCTCAATTTACTCTAAGCTTTACAACGACTTGCACAATAGACGTAAATGAGGTGAGGAAAATTTTACTAAAAAATTGGGCCTTATTGAAAATGGACAAGCCATTATCACAGAAACTAGGACCATCTCCTTTGATCACTTATAGAAAAGGAAGAAACCTAAAGAACTTAATTGAATGCAGAACGACATGTACGAGAAGTCATCCAGAATATACAAATGTGAATCCTGTAACCAATGTAAATTTATGGAGACCGGGCAGTTTTCAAAATAGGGGACCTAAAATTTGACACCAAACACAGATTTAACTGTAATTCTAAGTCAGTGATATATGTGGCCCAATGTCAAATCTGCCCAGCCTTTTACACTGGCAAGACGGGCCATAGACTGAGGGAACGTGTATGAACGCATCTATAACATCAATAAGAACAAGGAGAATGCCCTCGCTCGTTATTGTACTGAAACGCATCTATAACATCAATAAGAACAAAGAGGAGAATGCCCTCACTCGTTATTGTACTGAAACGCATCTATAACATCAATAAGAACAAAGAGGAGAATGCCCTCGCTCGTTATTGTACTGAAACGCATCTATAACATCAATAAGAACAAAGAGAATGCCCTCGCTCGTTATTGTACTGAAACGCATCTATAACATCAATAAGAACAAAGAGGAGAATGCCCTAGCTCGTTATTGTGCTGAATGTCCATTGCATAAATTTAAATTTCGAGCCATTGATCACATTTCCACAGACATTCGAGGTGGCCCTACCTCACTTCTTTTAGAGAAATTTGAATTAATGTGGCAGCTGAGAGTAAATTCTGCATACCCTCCACGATTGAATGAAGTGTGTTCTTTAGCATGTGTTTTAAAACTGAAAAGTTTGGAGAGGTGAAACTTGTAAGTGAAACATCACGTGATTAGAACCCCAATAGTCAGTGTTATTTGGGGTACTAAAATTGATAAGTAAAATTGTAGTACAACTTCATGTTATTATTATTGGCATATACACAACTTATTTTTATACAACATATTCTTTTTATAAACCTTATACATTTCTCATACATTATTACACATTCACAAATATACTACCTTTATGTATCTTTAGTTGAGTAGTACACAGCTGTATGTTTTTAAAAAATTAATTGGGCTTGGTCACATGTTCAATTAAGTCTAATTAAGCCTGATACGTAGGTATACAAAAGAGTGCATTTTTAACTATGGTTTTAAATCTGAAGAAGTTTAGCCATTGTGCTAAACGAAAAGTGCTTCATTTCATTTGGATTTACTAGTTTTATTGTTTTGTCATTCTATTACAATAAAGTGGAGTACTGGTCATCCCCGAAGACTTCTGTGTTCTTGAATTAGTGTTTTCATTCTCAGTAAAGTGTCCATGTTCCATTATGCAAAACCAGCATCATTGGTTCATCCATCTTGGGTATCTTCTCCACGATTGGTTGCCCTGTGGGGGGTGGTATCCTGAGTTCAGTCTCCATTGGTTTATAGTCGAAGGTGGGGGGAAAACCTTGTGATTGGTCTCTTTTTCTCCCTTATCCTATCAGAACATCTTAAGGACTGACCCTCATTTTATGCCTGTATTATTATCTGCCCTTCTTTGTTTCTGATTATTATTTGGTTCATCTCTTTCATCGATATTGTTATTATCCTGATCTCGAGGATTAGGGTTGTAATTAGTGGCGGCTATGTATTTCCTCCCTTGTTGTGGAGTACCGGGTAGTTGAGGGTATGTGGTGCAATTCATCCCTATCCCTCTGAAATTTCTTAATTTTTTCATTCTGCTGTTGCAAATGCCGCTCAATGCTATTATATATTCTTATATGATCATACTTATATTGCTCGCATTGTAGATCCTCCTTGTTCTATATGAGGAAGTAGGCTAAATTTGTTGAGTGTGCTTTCTGCCTGTGTTGTGTTTTGGAGGTGTTAGTCTTTAGAACCTCAGCATATGATGGATTATGTGTATTGTGATGGCTTTGGAGAGGTGTGATGTGTGGTGTACTGCTGATGATTTTGGTGTCTGAGTTTACCTCCAAGGATATTATATATGTACATCTCTCACACACACTGCATTATGCTGGTTGGATAATACATGCTCTTTAGACCAAATGAGAGAATCCTTACACTGTCTCAAGAAACCCATCTCAATCGAGCTTGTTAGAGAAGTGAGGAAGTGCTGGTCCATGATATCTACGGGAATGACTTTGAGAACAGGGGTAACTACAATGGTTGGGTGGGCTTCCTGGTGAGTATTTAAATTACAATACAAAACAACTAATGTGAAAACCTTTTGCCACCAGCTAGACTCAGTAACCTAAATATAGTAACAAATACTCACTGATTTGATGAGAAAAAAGTACAAGCAGTATCAGTACTTTCAGTAGTAAGCATTTTCATCAAAGGTCTTTTAGCCTGGTTAGTATTTTGAGGGGAGAGACTTTGCAACATATTTGTGTGCTTATCAACAGTCAATAAATGGGGAGAGGGAGAGGCGGATTTATGTTGTCAAATTAGTATAAGGGTCTGGCAACAACAGATACACTGGGTTTACCAATGCAACTACAACAGGGTGCATGGGAGGGAAAAGACAACTAGACCCTTGGCTCTGAGCTGACTGGCCTGGAATTGCCTTTATGCAAAGACAAGTCCTGAACTAGCCGGACATATACTGAGTACATAAGAATGAAACGTGGGTTTAATAACAACAGTTAGACCACTTAAACAGCAAACTACAGTGCAGCTATGTATTCAAATTACTAATAGAGGTTTAAAGACCTTAGATAAAGCAGATACAGTCTGTTAAAATGAATTTAAAATAGGATTAAAACAATGAAACCACTTATTTTTCTTTCTCCATGTAATGGAACTAAGCTGTTTTCATCTGAGATATTCTACAGAGCTGGCCACAGTGGCACAGCAGTTAGCACTGTCACCTCACAGCAAGAGGTTCTCCGGTTTGATTCTCTGCTTGGGGGCCTCCTGTTCAGATTCTGCATATTCTCCTTGCATTCGCGTGGGTTTTCTCCTTCATTCCAAAGACATGCAGCAGGTGAATTGGACACTGTAAATTGGCCCTGGGTGTGTGTGAGTGAGTGGTACAGATGAACTACAGTGGCAGGGCTAGCCACCTGGTGATGCAAACCTTGGCTCAAGATGATTGTCACTGTTGAAGTGGCACCCCGACCCCATGTGCAAAATGGGAAAAAGGGGTGGAGGATGGATGGATCTGAGATAGTCTACAGTATGTATGCAGATGACTTGAAATGGGTAAACTGATTAGATGTGTTACAGATAGAGCATGTGTGCAAAAGAACTTGACGAAATTGACCACTTGGGCACAGGAGAATAACACATTGATAAATTTTCCAAAAAGTGGAATATATGACATTTGGGAGACATAGACTGAAGGATGGATATTTAATATAGCACACAGTGATTGAAAATGTAGATCATTTAAAGGCTGGGGTATATGGGTAGATCCAGTATTGAGTTTTTCTAGTCATATCAACCAATTGTTTAATAATAGTTATAAAACTCTAGTCTGCATAAAAAGATGTTTAAAGCCTAGGAAATCAGAAGTCATGAAATCATTATTGCTAAGTTACATTAGACCCAGACTACAGACAGTACTACCACTGCCCTCCTATCTTTCGCATACAACATTGCTCACACCAGAGATAATAATAAACTCGTATCAGCTCTATTCCTCGACCTATCCAAAGCATTTGATAATGTCGCCCATCCCATCCTCCTAAATAAACTTTCCAACCTATAACTCTCTACCTCTACTACCTCCTGGTTTAACAGCTACCTCTCAAACAGATATCAGTCCATCACTTGGCAAACATCCTTCTCCCCTTTCCATCTTGTTAATCCCTGGGTTCCCCAGGGGTCTGCCCTGGGCCCCCTACCTTCTAATATGTTTACAAATAAAATCCATGTCTCCTGCCCCCGCTCTACCTTAATGCAGTACACAGACAATTCTACAATTATTAACACCTCTGACAATATACAAAATCTACACTGTCACTCGCTACAAAAATCTCTACATGTCACTCAACAATATCTGCACCAAGCAGAACAATGACTAACTGAAAACAACCTGCTTCTCAACCCCAAAAGGAACAGGCTTCTCCTTTTCCTTCCAAAAACCTCAATCCAGCTAAAGAAAACTTCACCATCTCATCCTTAGATAATACAATTATCACCGCTGACTCAGACACCAAATTGCCTGGCATTACTATAAACGACCAATTAAAATTCGACCTACATATCTTAAACTGTATCAAAAAGTCCATTCAAAGACTAGGTCTTCTGCACCACAACAGATATATAGCTAACAAATCTAGACTTATACTGGCGCAAACATTTATTCTATTATCCCTGCTGAATGCTGTTCTCATACTTACTAACCACCAAAATAATCTCTAAACCAAACTAGAGATCACCTATAACAAGATAGCAAGATTTGCAGCCAGCAAAACTACAAATCCCATCATGGTATATCCCTGAAAAGCTTAAGATGGCCTGAGCTCCCCACATGTTTCAAATATCACGACTACAAATTGTACTTAGCATGCTAAATAGGGTCTATATTAGAAGACCGAATATTTAGGTGATTGAACACCTAAACATCGATCTTCTAATATCGAACCGTACAATGTTGAACATCCCAGGGAAACATGTCCCTCGGCCACAACACACAAAACATTACTTTACATCTAAATTAAGTGGGGGGGGGTCATCCTCTCGACATGGGGGCTGTGCCACCCACACCCCCCCTAACTAAATATACCAACTCTGAGATCACTCAACAGTAGGGAAATAAACTACGGCGAATGGTCAAGGGAAATCTTTCCCTTGGTTAAATCGTCCGTTCACCGTTTTTTGCTTTCAGTATTAGAAGATCGATGTTTAGGTGTTCGATCACCTAAACATTCGGTCTTCTAATATAGAACATGCTAAATAGCCCCAACTCCTGCCCTGCCCTTAAATCCATAATTACCCTCTACCCACCCAATCATGACCTCAGAAGCAGACAACAAACCCTACTTCAGGTGACTAATCCAAACAAAAATATTGGAAAAATACTTTAGTCATTAAATTGCATACTCATGGAACAAACTTCAATTGTCCCTTCGTTCCACTACTAAAAGTGGCAAATCAAAACGCAACTAAAAATTAATTTCCAACATGCATGGATCTGTAATTGTCAAGAATTAGCCTAATGAATTTTTCTTTTTCTCTCGGTTAACAGATCTGCCTGGTATTTCCTGTCTAAACTGTCTACACATATTATTCTGTCTGCAGTTAGTACCTATGCTATTAAACGCATCTTTGATATACTATGTCATGATGTTACTCTGAATTATATCTTACATATTAAAATTGTTTTTATATTAATGCATTGCTATATTTCCTTGTATATAACTTAATGCTAACCAAATTTCTCAAACATATTGCTGCTGCATTCTCAAAATGCTGTACTTCTGTTTTGCAGATAGTCCCGTTGTGTATTTCTCTTTCTCTGTTTTTGTTTTTTGTACTGTTAGGTATCTTACAACTTGAATTGCTAGTTTTTTTCTTATTTTTACTAATTACTTTCCTGGAGGTTTAATCCTTGGGTGTCCGCTGAAAAAAGGGTTCTCTGGGCCCAGTCGGACTAACCCAGTTAACAAATGAAAAAATAAATAAATAAATAAAAATATGGAAACATAAGAAAGTAAGCATAAAATATTTATAAGGAGGCCTTATTCAGGTATGTAAGACATTTAGAGAAAATTACTTTCTTTGGGGTTATCAAAGCATAGTAGAGAATCATCAGACAACCTCTGTAGAAGACCGAATCTGTGTAGTAATCATACTTTGACTTAGGAATGGTTCCCTTCCAGTCACGGTATTAGAAATCCAAAAGACTTGGAGAAATTAAAAAAAAAAGAGAGACTGAAAGGCATAATAATGTGGCAAGACTGTTGCATTGGGGTTGTACAAAGGCATGCATCTGGAGCATTTCTCCCCAGGCCTCCGCTGAAAACTGGTTCGTTCCAAGTTGGACTTTCCTGGTAAACAAATGGTAAATAAATGTTAAACAAATAAAATAAAGCATGGTATTGAAGTGACTGAAAAGCACTGGAAACATGAATCACAAAGCTTTATAGAAAATGATGAATTTTATATCAGATGGGATCACCCACTACCAACAGTTCAAATAATACATGCTAGAAAACCAGATATAGTAGTCTATGTAAAGAAGACAAAAGTAACATTGATCATTGAAATAACTACACCCAGTCACTACAGGGTCTTACATACGGAGAGACACAAAGTCATAAAATACCGTGATTTGCAGGGAGAAAGAAGGGCGACGTGGAAGAGGGATACCGAGCCGGTTCCGTTAGTAGAAGGAGCAACGGGGCTTACAAAAAAAGAATTTACAATCGGACATAGATATGTCATCGATATGTACTTACATATGTTACCAGTGCATGTAACTCTACGAACTGCAGAAGAAGTCATTAGTGGGCATATTGTGGGTGCTGTGAAGAGCACTTCTGGCTGACATCAAAGATTGAAACAATACTAATTTCATGAACTTTAATCATATGTTGACTTAGGAATGGGATCCATTCCTATCATGGTAGTAGAAATGCAAAATACTTGGAGAAATTAAAAAAGAGAGAGAAAGAAAGATCATATAGGAATGAGATGTGTGCTTACTGGTTTTGTGGCACAGTAGCTGTTGAGTGGAATGGACTATCAAATTATATTAAAGCAAGCAGTAGTTTAGATATTTTTTAGGACAACTTGGACTCATTTTGGAAATGACTGTTCTGGTAATAGCTCTCAGCTGTCCAGATTTTTACAGAATGTCAATATTTTTACTTATATTTTTGGTCCATGTCTCATAAAATTGTAGTTTTTGGAAAATTATTGGCAAATCACTGAGGACTGAAGCCAGAAAATAATGGCAATCATTTGATTTTCAGAATTAATATCCACCAAAAAATTCATGATAATGCAAAACCTGTTATTCTATCAATTTTTTAAGTTTGTAAGAGCAATATTTTAAAAATGCCCCTATTTTGGGGCCTTTGTTCCCCCAATTATTTGTGGGGTTTTCCAAATTCCTCGCTGTAAGAGGTTGAGAGATATGATTTTGGTATATTGGCAGGCTAGAAGCGCATTGTTGTCCATGCCTAAAATGTTTGCATGCATGCAAATGTATGTTTGTGTATGTGTTTGTGTCAGATTTTGTGTGTGTGATCTATATATATATATATATATATATATATATATATATATATATATATGTATATATATATAGATTCACTTCATAATCTCAAAATACTGAAATATTGAATTTCAGTATCACGAGACCATGAAACCAAATCCACAAAACACTGAAACAACAAAACCGCAAAATTCAAAGCACCGAACAAACCTCACACACTACACCATACATACACCACAACACCCACATCGCAACATAAACAAACAAAACTACACACATACACAACTCATACACACATAAGCAGCCCCCCACACCCCCTACATATATGTACTAACTCCAAGATTGCACAAACAGGAAACAAAAGCAAACTCACACACGCACATTCTCCAATCCCTCACACACACATCAAACATATCAGCACACTCACATACACTCTAACTCCCACTCAAAACCCTTACAAAACACTCACTTACCTGACATAACACCTACATCCACACATGGCACCGCGCACCATCAACACACAATCCCACACATTACGTAGTGTAAGGTCATAACCGCGAATTCGAGATATTCAAATTCATGATTATGAACTTTCGCAGACATTCGGCTTTATAGTCTCGAAATACTGAAATTCGACATTTCAGTATTTCGAGATTATAAAGCTCTCCCATATATCTATCTGTATATATATATATATATATATATATATATATATATATATATATATATATATATATATATAGATAGATAGATAGATATAGCTTTTGTTTAGCAGGAATGTATGACTGGGCACAAGTCCCATTTTCAGAGAAGGCTCGGGGAGAAATATTCCATTTTACAGAATGAGTAGAAGGCAGTTACACAAAATTTACATAACAAATGTTCATACATACATAGACTAGTAATGTGTGAAAGTAAACTTTTGTCATTCAGACTTCATACAACAGCGCAAATCGAAAAAAATTTTGTTTCTACAGACTCAGTGTGCAAAACATCACAAGAAGCATTACAACAGACATTACTACATCACAGCTAACCATTACAGACATAACACCCAAAACATTTTATGAATCTAAAACAGTACATCATTGCACAGAAATCCAAAACTTATCAGTATTGCAAAAAAAAAGTCTAGTTTTGCATTGGTTGTCCCCCCCCCAAAATATGTACTGAGACTAGCATTTGAGTTATTGCACAACAATATCAATTCTCATCAAGACAGACATCTGCTACACCTGATGGTCATCATTGTGCATGTTATTAGTAGAGATGAGTGGTCTGATGGCCTGTGGAAAGAAGCACTTACTGAATCTGGTGGTTTTGCACCATATACTGTGATAGCACTTTCCAGATGATAGGAAGAAAAATAGTCCATGGGCAGAGCGAGTGAAGTCCCTGACTATTTTAGTGGCTCTGCTGAGACATCGAGACAAGTATACATCTAGAATAAATGGAAAAATGGCCCTAATAATTTTCTCGGCCTCTTTCACCACACTTTGGAGAGATCTCCAATCCAAAGCAGATCAGTTTCTATGGCATACCCAAAGACTATTAGACAAGATGCTTTCTATAGTGCCCCTGTAGAAGGTTGTGAGAACAGAAGGTTGAAGGTTTAGCAGAGCAATTTCTATGCCATACCCAAAGACTATTAGACAAGATGCATTATGTAGTGCCCCTGTAGAAGGTTGGGAGAACAGGAGGTGGAAGGTTTAAAAGAGCAGTTTCTATGCCATACCCAAATACTATTAGACAAGATGCTTTCTATAGTGCCCCTGTAGAAGGTTGTGAGAACAGGAGGTGAAAGGTTTAGAAGAGCAGTTTCTAAGCCATACACAAAGACTATTAGACCAGATGATTTCTATAGTACCCCTGTAGAAGGTTGTGAGAACAGGAGGTGGAAGGTTTAGCAGAGCAGTTTCTATGCCATACCCAAAGACTATTAGACAAGATGCTTCCTATAGTGCTCCTGACGAAGGTGGTGAGAACAGGAGGTGGAAGGTTTAGCAGAGCAGTTTCTATGCCATACCCAAAGACTATTAGACAAGATGCATTCTATAGTGCCTCTGTCGAAGGTTCTGAGAACAGGAAGTGGAAGGTATAGCAGAGCAGTTTCTATGCCGTACCCAAAAACTTTCAGACAAGATGCTTTCTATAGTGCCCCTGTAGAAGGTTGTGAGAACAGGAGGTGGAAGGTTTAGCAGAGCAGTTTCTATGCCATACCCAAAGACTATTAGACAAGATGCTTTCTATAGTGCCCCTGTAGAAGGTTGTGAGAACAGGAGGTGGAAGGTTTAGCAGAGCAGTTTCTATGCCATACCCAAAGACTATTAGACAAGATGCATTCTATAGTGCCTCTGTCGAAGGTTCTGAGAACAAGAGGTGGAAGGTTTAGCAGAGCAGTTTCTATGCCATACCCAAAAACTTTTAGACAAGATGCTTTCTATGGTGCCCCTGTAAAAGGTTGTGAGAAGAGGAGGTGGAAGGTTTAGCAGATCAGTTTCTATGACATACCAAAAGACTATTAGACAATATGCTTTCTAAAGTGCCCCTGTAGAAGGTTGAGAGAACAGGAGGTGGAAGGTTTAGCAGAGCAGTTTCTATGCCATACCCAAAGACTATTAGACAAGATGCTTTCTATAGTGCCCCCGTAGAAGGTTGTGAGAACAGGAGGTGGAAGGTTTAGTAGAGCAGTTTCTATGCCATACCCAAAGACTGTTAGACAAGATGCTTTTATAGTGCCCCTGTAGAAGGTTGTGAGAACAGGAGGTGGAAGGTGTAGCAGAGCAATTTCTATGCCGTACCCAAGGACTATTAGACAAGATGCTTTTATAGTGCCCCTGTAGAAGTTTGTGAGAACAGAAGGAGGAAGGATTAGCAGAGCAGTTTGTATGCCATGCCCAAAGACTATTAGACAAGATGCTTTCTATAGTGCCCTGTAGAAGGTTGTGAGAACAGGAGGTGGAAGGTTTAGCAGAGCAGTTTCTATGCCATACCCAAAGACTATTAGACAAGATGCTTTCTATAGTAACCTGTAGAAGGTTGTGAGAACAGGAGGTGGAAGGTTTAGCAGAGCAGTTTCTATGCCATACCCAAAGACTATTAGACAAGATGCTTTCTATAGTGCCCCTGTAGAAGGTTGTGAGAACAGGAGGTGGAAGGTTTAGCAGAGCAGTTTCTATGCCATACCCAAAGACTATTAGACAAGATGCTTTCTATAGTGCCCCTGTAGAAGGTTGTGAGAACAGGAGGTGGAAGGTTTAGCAGAGCAGTTTCTATGCCATACCCAAAGACTATTAGACAAGATGCTTTCTATAGTGCCCTGTAGAAGGTTGTGAGAACAGGAGGTGGAAGGTTTAGCAGAGCAGTTTCTATGCCATACCCAAAGACTATTAGACAAGATGCTTTCTATAGTGCCCTGTAGAAGGTTGTGAGAACAGGAGGTGGAAGGTTTAGCAGAGCAGTTTCTATGCCATACCCAAAGACTATTAGACAAGATGCTTTCTATAGTGCCCCTGTAGAAGGTTGTGAGAACAGGAGGTGGAAGGTTTAGCAGAGCAGTTTCTATGCCATACCCAAAGACTATTAGACAAGATGCATTCTATAGTGCCCCTGTAGAAGGTTGTGAGAACAGGAGGTGGAAGGTTTAGCAGAGCAGTTTCTATGCCATACCCAAAGACTATTAGACAAGATGCTTTCTATAGTGCCCCTGTAGAAGGTTGTGAGAACAGGAGGTGGAAGGTTTAGCAGAGCAGTTTCTATGCCATACCCAAAGACTATTAGACAAGATGCTTTCTATAGTGCCCCTGTAGAAGGTTGTGAGAACAGGAGGTGGAAGGTTTAGCAGAGCAGTTTCTATGCCATACCCAAAGACTATTAGACAAGATGCTTTCTATAGTGCCCTGTAGAAGGTTGTGAGAACAGGAGGTGGAAGGTTTAGCAGAGCAGTTTCTATGCCATACCCAAAGACTATTAGACAAGATGCTTTCTATAGTGCTCTGTAGAAGGTTGTGAGAACAGGAGGTGGAAGGTTTAGCAGAGCAGTTTCTATGCCATACCCAAAGACTATTAGACAAGATGCTTTCTATAGTGCCCTGTAGAAGGTTGTGAGAACAGGAGGTGGAAGGTTTAGCAGAGCAGTTTCTATGCCATACCCAAAGACTATTAGACAAGATGCTTTCTATAGTGCCCTGTAGAAGGTTGTGAGAACAGGAGGTGGAAGGTTTAGCAGAGCAGTTTCTATGCCATACCCAAAGACTATTAGACAAGATGCTTTCTATAGTGCCCCTGTAGAAGGTTGTGAGAACAGGAGGTGGAAGGTTTAGCAGAGCAGTTTCTATGCCATACCCAAAGACTATTAGACAAGATGCTTTCTATAGTGCCCCTGTAGAAGGTTGTGAGAACAGGAGGTGGAAGGTTTAGCAGAGCAGTTTCTATGCCATACCCAAAGACTATTAGACAAGATGCTTTCTATAGTGCCCCTGTAGAAGGTTGTGAGAACAGGAGGTGGAAGGTTTAGCAGAGCAGTTTCTATGCCATACCCAAAGACTATTAGACAAGATGCTTTCTATAGTGCCCTGTAGAAGGTTGTGAGAACAGGAGGTGGAAGGTTTAGCAGAGCAGTTTCTATGCCATACCCAAAGACTATTAGACAAGATGCTTTCTATAGTGCCCTGTAGAAGGTTGTGAGAACAGGAGGTGGAAGGTTTAGCAGAGCAGTTTCTATGCCATACCCAAAGACTATTAGACAAGATGCTTTCTATAGTGCCCCTGTAGAAGGTTGTGAGAACAGGAGGTGGAAGGTTTAGCAGAGCAGTTTCTATGCCATACCCAAAGACTATTAGACAAGATGCTTTCTATAGTGCCCTGTAGAAGGTTGTGAGAACAGGAGGTGGAAGGTTTAGCAGAGCAGTTTCTATGCCATACCCAAAGACTAATAGACAAGATGCTTTCTATAGTCCCCTGTATAAGGTTGTGAGAACAGAAGGTGGAAGGTTTAGCAGAGCAGTTTCTATGCCATACCCAAAGACTATTAGACAAGATGCTTTCTATAGTGCCCCTGTAGAAGGTTGTGAGAACAGGAGGTGGAAGGTTTAGCAGAGCAGTTTCTATGCCATACCCAAAGACTATTAGACAAGATGCTTTCTATAGTGCCCTGTAGAAGGTTGTGAGAACAGGAGGTGGAAGGTTTAGCAGAGCAGTTTCTATGCCATACCCAAAGACTATTAGACAAGATGCTTTCTATAGTGCCCCTGTAGAAGGTTGTGAGAACAGGAGGTGGAAGGTTTAGCAGAGCAGTTTCTATGCCATACCCAAAGACTATTAGACAAGATGCTTTCTATAGTGCCCTGTAGAAGGTTGTGAGAACAGGAGGTGGAAGGTTTAGCAGAGCAGTTTCTATGCCATACCCAAAGACTATTAGACAAGATGCTTTCTATAGTGCCCTGTAGAAGGTTGTGAGAACAGGAGGTGGAAGGTTTAGCAGAGCAGTTTCTATGCCATACCCAAAGACTATTAGACAAGATGCTTTCTATAGTGCCCCTGTAGAAGGTTGTGAGAACAGGAGGTGGAAGGTTTAGCAGAGCAGTTTCTATGCCATACCCAAAGACTATTAGACAAGATGCTTTCTATAGTGCCCCTGTAGAAGGTTGTGAGAACAGGAGGTGGAAGGTTTAGCAGAGCAGTTTCTATGCCATACCCAAAGACTATTAGACAAGATGCTTTCTATAGTCCCCTGTAGAAGGTTGTGAGAACAGGAGGTGGAAGGTTTAGCAGAGCAGTTTCTATGCCATACCCAAAGACTATTAGACAAGATGCTTTCTATAGTGCCCTGTAGAAGGTTGTGAGAACAGGAGGTGGAAGGTTTAGCAGAGCAGTTTCTATGCCATACCCAAAGACTAATAGACAAGATGCTTTCTATAGTCCCCTGTAGAAGGTTGTGAGAACAGGAGGTGGAAGGTTTAGCAGAGCAGTTTCTATGCCATACCCAAAGACTATTAGACAAGATGCTTTCTATAGTGCCCCTGTAGAAGGTTGTGAGAACAGGAGGTGGAAGGTTTAGCAGAGCAGTTTCTATGCCATACCCAAAGACTATTAGACAAGATGCTTTCTATAGTGCCCCTGTAGAAGGTTGTGAGAACAGGAGGTGGAAGGTTTAGCAGAGCAGTTTCTATGCCATACCCAAAGACTATTAGACAAGATGGTTTCTATAGTGCCCCTGTAGAAGGTTGTGAGAACAGGAGGTGGAAGGTTTAGCAGAGCAGTTTCTATGCCATACCCAAAGACTATTAGACAAGATGCTTTCTATAGTGCCCTGTAGAAGGTTGTGAGAACAGGAGGTGGAAGGTTTAGCAGAGCAGTTTCTATGCCATACCCAAAGACTATTAGACAAGATGCTTTCTATAGTGCCCCTGTAGAAGGTTGTGAGAACAGGAGGTGGAAGGTTTAGCAGAGCAGTTTCTATGCCATACCCAAAGACTATTAGACAAGATGGTTTCTATAGTGCCCTGTAGAAGGTTGTGAGAACAGGAGGTGGAAGGTTTAGCAGAGCAGTTTCTATGCCATACCCAAAGACTATTAGACAAGATGCTTTCTATAGTGCCCTGTAGAAGGTTGTGAGAACAGGAGGTGGAAGGTTTAGCAGAGCAGTTTCTATGCCATACCCAAAGACTATTAGACAAGATGCTTTCTATAGTGCCCCTGTAGAAGGTTGTGAGAACAGGAGGTGGAAGGTTTAGCAGAGCAGTTTCTATGCCATACCCAAAGACTATTAGACAAGATGCTTTCTATAGTGCCCTGTAGAAGGTTGTGAGAACAGGAGGTGGAAGGTTTAGCAGAGCAGTTTCTATGCCATACCCAAAGACTATTAGACAAGATGCTTTCTATAGTGCCCTGTAGAAGGTTGTGAGAACAGGAGGTGGAAGGTTTAGCAGAGCAGTTTCTATGCCATACCCAAAGACTATTAGACAAGATGCTTTCTATAGTGCCCGGTAGAAGGTTGTGAGAACATGAGGTGGAAGGTTTAGCAGAGCAGCCTCCATGCCATAGCCAAAGACTATTAGACAAGATGCATTCTATAGTGCCTCTGTAGAAGGTTGTGAGAACAGGAGGTGGAAGGTTTAGCAGAGCAGTTTCTATGCCATACCCAAAGACTATTCGACAAGATACTTTTTATAGTTCCCCTGTCGAAGGTTCTGAGAACAGGAGGTGGAAGGTTTAGCAGAGCAGTTTCTATGCCGTACCCAAAGACTATTAGACAAGATGCTTTCTATAGTGCCCTGTAGAAGGTTGTGAGAACAGGAGGTGGAAGGTTTAGCAGAGCAGTTTCTATGCCATACCCAAAGACTATTAGACAAGATGCTTTCTATAGTGCCCTGTAGAAGGTTGTGAGAACAGGAGGTGGAAGGTTTAGCAGAGCAGTTTCTATGCCATACCCAAAGACTATTAGACAAGATGCTTTCTATAGTGCCCCTGTAGAAGGTTGTGAGAACAGGAGGTGGAAGGTTTAGCAGAGCAGTTTCTATGCCATACCCAAAGACTATTAGACAAGATGCTTTCTATAGTGCCCTGTAGAAGGTTGTGAGAACAGGAGGTGGAAGGTTTAGCAGAGCAGTTTCTATGCCATACCCAAAGACTATTAGACAAGATGCTTTCTATAGTGCCCTGTAGAAGGTTGTGAGAACAGGAGGTGGAAGGTTTAGCAGAGCAGTTTCTATGCCATACCCAAAGACTATTAGACAAGATGCTTTCTATAGTGCCCCTGTAGAAGGTTGTGAGAACAGGAGGTGGAAGGTTTAGCAGAGCAGTTTCTATGCCATACCCAAAGACTATTAGACAAGATGCTTTCTATAGTGCCCCTGTAGAAGGTTGTGAGAACAGGAGGTGGAAGGTTTAGCAGAGCAGTTTCTATGCCATACCCAAAGACTATTAGACAAGATGCTTTCTATAGTGCCCCTGTAGAAGGTTGTGAGAACAGGAGGTGGAAGGTTTAGCAGAGCAGTTTCTATGCCATACCCAAAGACTATTAGACAAGATGCTTTCTATAGTGCCCTGTAGAAGGTTGTGAGAACAGGAGGTGGAAGGTTTAGCAGAGCAGTTTCTATGCCATACCCAAAGACTATTAGACAAGATGCTTTCTATAGTGCCCTGTAGAAGGTTGTGAGAACAGGAGGTGGAAGGTTTAGCAGAGCAGTTTCTATGCCATACCCAAAGACTATTAGACAAGATGCTTTCTATAGTGCCCTGTAGAAGGTTGTGAGAACAGGAGGTGGAAGGTTTAGCAGAGCAGTTTCTATGCCATACCCAAAGACTATTAGACAAGATGCTTTCTATAGTGCCCTGTAGAAGGTTGTGAGAACAGGAGGTGGAAGGTTTAGCAGAGCAGTTTCTATGCCATACCCAAAGACTATTAGACAAGATGCTTTCTATAGTGCCCCTGTAGAAGGTTGTGAGAACAGGAGGTGGAAGGTTTAGCAGAGCAGTTTCTATGCCATACCCAAAGACTATTAGACAAGATGCTTTCTATAGTGCCCCTGTAGAAGGTTGTGAGAACAGGAGGTGGAAGGTTTAGCAGAGCAGTTTCTATGCCATACCCAAAGACTATTAGACAAGATGGTTTCTATAGTGCCCCTGTAGAAGGTTGTGAGAACAGGAGGTGGAAGGTTTAGCAGAGCAGTTTCTATGCCATACCCAAAGACTATTAGACAAGATGCTTTCTATAGTGCCCTGTAGAAGGTTGTGAGAACAGGAGGTGGAAGGTTTAGCAGAGCAGTTTCTATGCCATACCCAAAGACTATTAGACAAGATGGTTTCTATAGTGCCCTGTAGAAGGTTGTGAGAACAGGAGGTGGAAGGTTTAGCAGAGCAGTTTCTATGCCATACCCAAAGACTATTAGACAAGATGCTTTCTATAGTGCCCTGTAGAAGGTTGTGAGAACAGGAGGTGGAAGGTTTAGCAGAGCAGTTTCTATGCCATACCCAAAGACTATTAGACAAGATGCTTTCTATAGTGCCCCTGTAGAAGGTTGTGAGAACAGGAGGTGGAAGGTTTAGCAGAGCAGTTTCTATGCCATACCCAAAGACTATTAGACAAGATGCTTTCTATAGTGCCCTGTAGAAGGTTGTGAGAACAGGAGGTGGAAGGTTTAGCAGAGCAGTTTCTATGCCATACCCAAAGACTATTACACAAGATGCTTTCTATAGTGCCCTGTAGAAGGTTGTGAGAACAGGAGGTGGAAGGTTTAGCAGAGCAGTCTCTATGCCATACCCAAAGACTATTAGACAAGATGCTTTCTATAGTGCCCTGTAGAAGGTTGTGAGAACAGGAGGTGGAAGGTTTAGCAGAGCAGTTTCTATGCCATACCCAAAGACTATTAGACAAGATGCTTTCTATAGTGCCCCTGTAGAAGGTTGTGAGAACAGGAGGTGGAAGGTTTAGCAGAGCAGTTTCTATGCCATACCCAAAGACTATTAGACAAGATGCTTTCTATAGTGCCCCTGTAGAAGGTTGTGAGAACAGGAGGTGGAAGGTTTAGCAGAGCAGTTTCTATGCCATACCCAAAGACTATTAGACAAGATGCTTTCTATAGTGCCCTGTAGAAGGTTGTGAGAACAGGAGGTGGAAGGTTTAGCAGAGCAGTTTCTATGCCATACCCAAAGACTATTAGACAAGATGCTTTCTATAGTGCCCTGTAGAAGGTTGTGAGAACAGGAGGTGGAAGGTTTAGCAGAGCAGTTTCTATGCCATACCCAAAGACTATTAGACAAGATGCTTTCTATAGTGCCCTGTAGAAGGTTGTGAGAACAGGAGGTGGAAGGTTTAGCAGAGCAGTTTCTATGCCATACCCAAAGACTATTAGACAAGATGCTTTCTATAGTGCCCTGTAGAAGGTTGTGAGAACAGGAGGTGGAAGGTTTAGCAGAGCAGTTTCTATGCCATACCCAAAGACTATTAGACAAGATGCTTTCTATAGTGCCCCTGTAGAAGGTTGTGAGAACAGGAGGTGGAAGGTTTAGCAGAGCAGTTTCTATGCCATACCCAAAGACTATTAGACAAGATGCTTTCTATAGTGCCCCTGTAGAAGGTTGTGAGAACAGGAGGTGGAAGGTTTAGCAGAGCAGTTTCTATGCCATACCCAAAGACTATTAGACAAGATGCTTTCTATAGTGCCCCTGTAGAAGGTTGTGAGAACAGGAGGTGGAAGGTTTAGCAGAGCAGTTTCTATGCCATACCCAAAGACTATTAGACAAGATGCTTTCTATAGTGCCCCTGTAGAAGGTTGTGAGAACAGGAGGTGGAAGGTTTAGCAGAGCAGTTTCTATGCCATACCCAAAGACTATTAGACAAGATGCTTTCTATAGTGCCCTGTAGAAGGTTGTGAGAACAGGAGGTGGAAGGTTTAGCAGAGCAGTTTCTATGCCATACCCAAAGACTATTAGACAAGATGGTTTCTATAGTGCCCTGTAGAAGGTTGTGAGAACAGGAGGTGGAAGGTTTAGCAGAGCAGTTTCTATGCCATACCCAAAGACTATTAGACAAGATGCTTTCTATAGTGCCCCTGTAGAAGGTTGTGAGAACAGGAGGTGGAAGGTTTAGCAGAGCAGTTTCTATGCCATACCCAAAGACTATTAGACAAGATGCTTTCTATAGTGCCCTGTAGAAGGTTGTGAGAACAGGAGGTGGAAGGTTTAGCAGAGCAGTTTCTATGCCATACCCAAAGACTATTAGACAAGATGCTTTCTATAGTGCCCCTGTAGAAGGTTGTGAGAACAGGAGGTGGAAGGTTTAGCAGAGCAGTTTCTATGCCATACCCAAAGACTATTAGACAAGATGCTTTCTATAGTGCCCCTGTAGAAGGTTGTGAGAACAGGAGGTGGAAGGTTTAGCAGAGCAGTTTCTATGCCATACCCAAAGACTATTAGACAAGATGCTTTCTATAGTGCCCTGTAGAAGGTTGTGAGAACAGGAGGTGGAAGGTTTAGCAGAGCAGTTTCTATGCCATACCCAAAGACTATTAGACAAGATGCTTTCTATAGTGCCCCTGTAGAAGGTTGTGAGAACAGGAGGTGGAAGGTTTAGCAGAGCAGTTTCTATGCCATACCCAAAGACTATTAGACAAGATGCTTTCTATAGTGCCCCTGTAGAAGGTTGTGAGAACAGGAGGTGGAAGGTTTAGCAGAGCAGTTTCTATGCCATACCCAAAGACTATTAGACAAGATGCTTTCTATAGTGCCCCTGTAGAAGGTTGTGAGAACAGGAGGTGGAAGGTTTAGCAGAGCAGTTTCTATGCCATACCCAAAGACTATTAGACAAGATGCTTTCTATAGTGCCCCTGTAGAAGGTTGTGAGAACAGGAGGTGGAAGGTTTAGCAGAGCAGTTTCTATGCCATACCCAAAGACTATTAGACAAGATGCTTTCTATAGTGCCCCTGTAGAAGGTTGTGAGAACAGGAGGTGGAAGGTTTAGCAGAGCAGTTTCTATGCCATACCCAAAGACTATTAGACAAGATGCATTCTATAGTGCCCCTGTAGAAGGTTGTGAGAACAGGAGGTGGAAGGTTTAGCAGAGCAGTTTCTATGCCATACCCAAAGACTATTAGACAAGATGCTTTCTATAGTGCCCTGTAGAAGGTTGTGAGAACAGGAGGTGGAAGGTTTAGCAGAGCAGTTTCTATGCCATACCCAAAGACTATTAGACAAGATGGTTTCTATAGTGCCCTGTAGAAGGTTGTGAGAACAGGAGGTGGAAGGTTTAGCAGAGCAGTTTCTATGCCATACCCAAAGACTATTAGACAAGATGCTTTCTATAGTGCCCTGTAGAAGGTTGTGAGAACAGGAGGTGGAAGGTTTAGCAGAGCAGTTTCTATGCCATACCCAAAGACTATTAGACAAGATGGTTTCTATAGTGCCCCTGTAGAAGGTTGTGAGAACAGGAGGTGGAAGGTTTAGCAGAGCAGTTTCTATGCCATACCCAAAGACTATTAGACAAGATGCTTTCTATAGTGCCCTGTAGAAGGTTGTGAGAACAGGAGGTGGAAGGTTTAGCAGAGCAGTTTCTATGCCATACCCAAAGACTATTAGACAAGATGCTTTCTATAGTGCCCCTGTAGAAGGTTGTGAGAACAGGAGGTGGAAGGTTTAGCAGAGCAGTTTCTATGCCATACCCAAAGACTATTAGACAAGATGCTTTCTATAGTGCCCCTGTAGAAGGTTGTGAGAACAGGAGGTGGAAGGTTTAGCAGAGCAGTTTCTATGCCATACCCAAAGACTATTAGACAAGATGCTTTCTATAGTGCCCTGTAGAAGGTTGTGAGAACAGGAGGTGGAAGGTTTAGCAGAGCAGTTTCTATGCCATACCCAAAGACTATTAGACAAGATGCATTCTATAGTGCCCATGTAGAAGGTTGTGAGAACAGGAGGTGGAAGGTTTAGCAGAGCAGTTTCTATGCCATACCCAAAGACTATTAGACAAGATGCTTTCTATAGTGCCCCTGTAGAAGGTTGTGAGAACAGGAGGTGGAAGGTTTAGCAGAGCAGTTTCTATGCCATACCCAAAGACTATTAGACAAGATGGTTTCTATAGTGCCCTGTAGAAGGTTGTGAGAACAGGAGGTGGAAGGTTTAGCAGAGCAGTTTCTATGCCATACCCAAAGACTATTAGACAAGATGCTTTCTATAGTGCCCATGTAGAAGGTTGTGAGAACAGAAGGTGGAAGGTTTAGCAGAGCAGTTTCTATGCCATACCCAAAGACTATTAGACAAGATGGTTTCTATAGTGCCCCTGTAGAAGGTTGTGAGAACAGGAGGTGGAAGGTTTAGCAGAGCAGTTTCTATGCCATACCCAAAGACTATTAGACAAGATGCATTCTATAGTGCCCCTGTAGAAGGTTGTGAGAACAGGAGGTGGAAGGTTTAGCAGAGCAGTCTCTATGCCATACCTAGGCAAGATGCATTCTATAGTGCCCCTGTAGAAGGTTGTGAGAACAGGAGGTGGAAGGTTTAGCAGAGCAGTTTCTATGCCATACCCAAAGACTATTAGATAAGATGGTTTCTAAAGTGCCCCTGTAGAAGGTTGTGAGAACAGGATGTGGAAGGTTTAGCAGAGCAGTTTCTATGCTAGACCCAAAGACTATTAGACAAGATGGTTTCTATAGTGCCCCTGTAGAAGGTTGTGAGAACAGGAGGTGGAAGGTTTAGCATTGCAGTTTCTATGCCATACCCAAAGACTTTTAGACAAGATGCGTTCTATAGTGCCTAGTAGTAGGTAGTGAGAACAGGAGGTGGAAGGTTTAGCAGTGCAGTTTATATGCCATACCCAAAGACTATTAAATAAGATGGTTTTTATAGCACCCCTGTAGAAAGTTGTGAGAACAGGACGTGGAAGTTTTAGCAGAGCAGTTTCTTTGCCATACCCAAAGACTATTAGTTGAGATGGTTTCTATAGTGCCCCTGTAGAAGGTTGTGAGAACAGGAGGTGGAAGGTTTAGCATTGCAGTTTTTATGCCATACCCAAAGACTATTAGACAAGATGCTTTCTATAGTGCCCTGTAGAAGGTAGTGAGAACAGGAGGTGGAAAGTTTAGCAGTCCAGTTTCTATGCCATACCCAAAGACTATTAGACAAGATGATTTCTGTAGTGCCCCTGTAGACGGTTCTGAGAACAGGAGGTGGAAGGTTTAGCAGAGCAGTTTGTATGCCATACCCAAAGACTATTAGACAAGATGCTTTATATAGTGCCCTGTAGAAGGTTGTGAGAAGAGGAGGTGGAAGGTTTAGCAGAGCAGTCTCTATGCCATACCCAAAGACTATTAGACACAATGATTTCTATAGTTCCCCTGTAGAAGGTTGTGAGAACAGGAGGTGGAAGGTTTAGCAGAGCAGTTTCTATGCCATTCCCAAAGACTATTAGACAAGATGCTTTCTATAGTGCCCCTGTACAAGGTTTTGAGAGCAGGAGGTGGAAGGTTTAGCAGAGCAGTGTCTATGCCATACCCAAAGACTATTAGACAAGATGCTTTCTATAGTGCCCCTGTAGAATGCACTGATAACAGGAGCTGGAAGGTTTAGCAGAGCAGTTTCTATGCCATACCCAAAGACTATTAGACAAGATGCTTTCTATAGTGCCCCTGTAGAAGGTTGTGAGAACAGGAGGTGGAAGGTTTAGCAGAGCAGTTTCTATGCCATACCCAAAGACTATTAGACAAGATGCTTTCTATAGTGCCCCTGTAGAAGGTTGTGAGAACAGGAGGTGGAAGGTTTAGCAGAGCAGTTTCTATGCCATACCCAAAGACTATTAGACAAGATGGTTTCTATAGTGCCCTGTAGAAGGTTGTGAGAACAGGAGGTGGAAGGTTTAGCAGAGCAGTTTCTATGCCATACCCAAAGACTATTAGACAAGATGCTTTCTATAGTGCCCCTGTAGAAGGTTGTGAGAACAGGAGGTGGAAGGTTTAGCAGAGCAGTTTCTATGCCATACCCAAAGACTATTAGACAAGATGCTTTCTATAGTGCCCCTGTAGAAGGTTGTGAGAACAGGAGGTGGAAGGTTTAGCAGAGCAGTTTCTATGCCATACCCAAAGACTATTAGACAAGATGCTTTCTGTAGTGCCCCTGTAGAAGGTTGTGAGAACAGGAGGTGGAAGGTTTAGCAGAGCAGTTTCTATGCCATACCCAAAGACTATTAGACAAGATGCTTTCTGTAGTGCCCTGTAGAAGGTTGTGAGAACAGGAGGTGGAAGGTTTAGCAGAGCAGTTTCTATGCCATACCCAAAGACTATTAGACAAGATGCTTTCTGTAGTGCCCCTGTAGAAGGTTGTGAGAACAGGAGGTGGAAGGTTTAGCAGAGCAGTTTCTATGCCATACCCAAAGACTATTAGACAAGATGCTTTCTATAGTGCCCCTGTAGAAGGTTGTGAGAACAGGATGTGGAAGGTTTAGCAGAGCAGTTTCTATGCCATACCCAAAGACTATTAGACAAGATGCTTTCTATAGTGCCCCTGTAGAAGGTTGTGAGAACAGGAGGTGGAAGGTTTAGCAGAGCAGTTTCTATGCCATACCCAAAGACTATTAGACAAGATGCTTTCTATAGTGCCCCTGTAGAAGGTTGTGAGAACAGGAGGTGGAAGGTTTAGCAGAGCAGTTTCTATGCCATACCCAAAGACTATTTGACCAGATGATTTCTATAGTGCCCCTCTATAAGCTGTGAGAAGAGGAGGTGGAAGGTTTAGCAGAGCATGTTCTTGCCATACCCAAAGACTATTAGACAAGATGCTTTCTATAGTGCCCCCGTTGCAGGTTGGGAGTACAGGAGGTGGAAGGTTTAGCAGAACAGTTTCTATGCCATACCCAAAGACTATTAGACAATATGCTTTCTGCAGTGCCCCTGTAGGAGGTTGTGAGTCGGGGGTGGAAGATTTAGCAGAGCAGTTTCTATGCCATACCCAAAGACTATTAGGCAAGATGCATTCTATAGTGCCCCTGTAGAAGGTTGTGAGAACAGGAGGTGGAAGGTTTAGTAGAGCAGTGTCTATGCCATACCCTAAGACTATTAGACAAGATGCTTTCTATAGTGCCCCCATTGCAGGTTGGGAGTACAGGAGGTGGAAGGTTTAGCAGAACAGTTTCTATGCCATACCCAAAGACTCTTAGACATATGCTTTCTGCAGTGCCCCTGTAGGAGGGTGTGAGATGTGGTGGAATATTTAGCAAAGCAGTTTGTATGCCATACCTAAAGACTATTAGATAAGATGGTTTCTATAGTGCCTCTGTAGGAGGTTGTGACTCAGGGGGTGGGAGGTTTTCTCTTCTCATACTTCACAGAGAATGAAGATGCTGTTCCACCCGATTGACAATGGAATTTGTTTATTGACCATGACAAGTCTTCCCCGATATATATACCTAAGAACTTGGTGGTTTTTGCCCTCCCCTCTGTTTCTCCATGGGTTGTTAGTGGGTGCTGTACTCCATGGTTCCTTCCAAAGTCAACAATTATCTTCTTGGTCTTGTTCACATTCAGTGCCAGGTTGTTGCTGTTGCACCACACTATTAGTTGGTTTACCTCCTCTCGGTAGGCTGTTGCATCATTTATGATTTGACTCCCAGCTGTTGTGTCATCTGCAAACTTAATTATGTTATTTGAACTGTATCTGGTGGAGCAGTCATGGGTCACCAAAGTGAACATCAAGAGGCTCAAGGCACAACCCTGTGGTACCCCTTTGTTCATAATGATGCTCTATAAGGTTTTCTTGTCACCATGTACTGTCTGGGGTCTATCTACAAGGAAGTCTCGTATCCAGTTACACATTGGCGTGCTGATACTCCGTTGAACCAGTTTCTTTATCATATGCTTTGGGATGACTGTGTTGAAGGGAGAGCTGAACTCTATGAATAGCATAAGCACATATCAGTTTTTGTTTTCCAGGTGAGCCAGAGATTAGTGAAGTGCCGATGAAATAGCATCTATCATGGAGTGATTAGATCTGTATGCAAACTGGAGTGGATCAAAAGTTGCAGGAAGTCTTGATGTTATACAGTCCTTGACCAGCTGTTCAAAGCACTTCATTACAGTGAATGTGAGAGCTATGGGGCAGTAGCCATTGAGGCTTGATGGTGGAGACTTCTTGGGCAATAGTATGATGGTTGTGTTTTAAAAAATTTGGGAAGAATGGCCTAACTCAAGGAGGTATTGAAGATATTAGTGAGGATGTTTGTCACTTGATCAGCACAGTCTCTGACTACCTGCCCCAGAATGTTGTTGGGTCCAACCGCTTTCCTGGTTTCTGGTTGGCCCTTATGGTGATGTTCTTATTGACTGTCAGATCATCCATCCACTTTGATATATATCTCATCTCAGACTCTGTGTACTCACCTAGGTTGACGTGCTGGTTTTCAGTGGCTGACTCTTTAAACATGTTCCAATCTGCGTTATGAAAACAATCTTGGAGTGCTCAGACTGCTCCCCTCTGGCCATATCCTTAATTGCTTCTTGGATGGCTTCCCTCTGGTTAATAATGATCTATATGCTGGAACTAGCATTATAGAGACATGGTCTGAGTTTCCAGGTGAGGGTGAGTCACTGCCTTAAATGCTAGTTTGACACTGATATACACCTTATCCAATATGTTCTCTCACTTAGTTGCAAAATCCACTTGCTGATAGTAATGTGTAATGACATGACAGTTAATCAAAAAATAATACATTTATTTAAACTGGGCAATCTGCTTTTCAAATATAAATCTTTAGACACAGACAATGCTTATTTAAAAGAATGCATTAACTTGAAAATGTACCAAAGGGACTAAGGATATGCAAGTACCCTAATAATGTGTTGAAGGCTCTGACTTCCACAAGGACCTAATCAACATATTTGACAAATGTGGAATGGACATTAAGAGAGCAATTATTAGGCATAATTAAAGAGAGATGAGTACTTTGCATGATGTTATTGAATGTATTATTCACAATATTTTGAATGATTTTTTATTTACAGTTGTGAGAGAGAAGAAAAAGTATTATGATGTTTTGGCAAAAGTTGAAGGAAAATGTAAATATGTGCTTCATAGAAAGACAAAGATAGATAGGGATGTTAGGGAACATAGGGAACAATGTCAGTGCCCCACACCAAAAATTTATAAGAACCACCAGGGGAGAAATGATAGGACTGAGGACAGAAACCATGATGGCGAATATTTTCAGCCACAATCTGATGTTATGGAAAACAGGGAGACATAAGAGAATGGACCTCCCTAGGATTTAAACGATCCTTCAGAGTTTCCTTCTCTCCAGAGGTCTGAGAAATTAATGAATAAGGGACTGTTTTTTTACAAACATAATTACTGGAGGGGAGATCCAGGAGCAATCAAACACAAAATTAGATATTCCCATATGGTTATGGGTATTGTGAGTGAAGGACGCAAGTTTAGTTTTAAAGGCTACAATATTTTTAATTATAGTAATTCTGAGATTAGGTAAGGACATTTTAATTTATTTTCTAAGGGATTTAAATTCATACCTAAGAAACAGTTTGACAGGGGAGGTAGTGTGGCAGAGTGGTCTAAGGCGCAGGATTCAGGTTCCAGTCTCTCTGGAGGCGTGGGTATGAATCCCACCACTGCCAATTTAGGAATGTGAACTGCTGTCAAAGGGATGGGAGGGTGGTCTAATGGTTAAGGTGTTTGCCTTACAAACACAAGGTGCAGGGTTTGAGTCTCACAAGGGATAATTGGCTAGGCTTAAAATAGCTTCCAAGGGCAGTTAGCCTAGTACTAATCTATGAACCTATTACTAAGGTTATTATTGATTTTAAACTTTTAATTAGAAAAAAGAATTTGGAATTAATGTTCAATGGAGTAGAAAAAAATAATACTAATATGGTAATGGTTTAAGTAGGAAAGGCACTTTTAATCCACCATTGCACCCCCAACTGGGGAATTTTTAAATTATGGTTGAGAATAAGTTAAGACAAGCTGTAAAAAGAAAGAAAGTGGCTCCAAATTTAAATAAGGATGAAATGGAAATAAGAGGAACTCAGGGCAAATTATTCACTAAGGGTTATAAAGCCCGATAAGGGGTGGGACTGTACTTATGGACAACATTATGTATGAAGGGAAAATGATGGAAATCCTAGAAGATGACACAAAATACACTAGGGTATCTGTCAATGAGATTAATATAGTGTATACATTTTTTATGTCTAAATGATTTGTTATTGGAGGGACTAATTGATTTAGATACATTTCTGTTCCTACAGAATGAGAGGCCTAGAGTCCCATCTATATTTGTTATCCATAAAGTCCACAAAGACTTGGAAAACCCACCCTTTAGACCCATTGCTGCTCATTTACAACACTCCTAGCTAAATTTTTGGTTGTGAAATCTAAATGTTTTTCTGTAGAAGGTAGGGACCACCTTGAATGATTCCTGGGACATACTGATGAAAATTAATCCTATCTTGTACAATGATAAGATTATGTTTAAAACAATAGATGTGGATATATTCACATCCATACCACATGACCATGGAATGGAATGGTTTGAGGAGGCCTTGGCAGAATACAGTGAATTGACTTACAATGATTTTCATACATGTCTGGTGTTGATGGATTTGGTGTTGAAAAATAATTGTATTTATTATGAAGGGGAATTTTTTCAACAGCTCGGGGGGGGGTAACAATGGGGGCAAGATGTGCTCCGACTTACGCAAATTTTATTCTATCTCATTGTGAATGTAAATATATATTTAATTCGGGATATGTGAATTGCTGGAGTTTATATAGGCATTACCAAGATGACATTTGTTTGTTCTGGGTGGACACAGAACAGAAGTTTGTTGAGTTTTTTTAACTATATTTGTAACACCACAAATTTTTTAAATTCACCTATGAAATGAAGCAGGAAGGGATGAATTATTTGGATCTTACTAGTCAGAAAGTCAATGGAAAAATTACATCTAAAGTTTTCAGGAAGGAGACCTTTTCTAATTTCTACCTGCATTTTTCTAGTGGGCACCCATTTTATCAGAAACAAGGCCTTGTTAAGGAACAGTACATAAGGGGTAGTAGAATGACCTCAGAAGAAGAAGACTTCAGGTTGGAATGTCAGATTTTTCAGATACATTTGTATCAATTCCATAGTATTTATACATAACATATTAAATAACTATGTACACTATTTACATTAGCCTGACACTGTAACAGGTCTTAATGTATACAGTATGTCCAATCCATTATCAGAGTGTCTGATCAATTACTGTATAGTGTCAATCAACGATAAGACTTTTCCCCAAGGGTTGTTGATAAATGACTTTGGATACATTCTTAGTTCTTTAATTTTAATTTCCAGTAATGCTGTGGTCTTTAATAGGCTGTATAAGTCTTCCAAAGTTGGTATTGTGTTTGTATTCCATCTTCTCGTTATACACTTCCTTGAAATTGCAAGTATAATCCATACTAGATACATGTTTGACCTATTCAAATAAGGACCTTCGTTCACATTTAATAATACAAGAGCTTTAGTTAAATAAAATGATTCATTAAATAAAGCTTGTAGAAAGTTATTAATACCATTCCAAAATGGATTAATTTTAACACAGTCAAAGAAAATGTGGTTCCAATCTGCATTGTGTACCTGCTCACATCTGCAACATATTCCTTTTATGGAAGAACTAATTTTACTGATTCTGTCGGGGGTTAAGAATGCTCTGTGCAAGCATTTCCAATTAAAAACTTTCCAGTATTGTGTAAAGGATGTATATTTTATCGATAATAAGATACTTGTTTTAATATCTTCAGTTAATTGTATTGAGTGTCCTTTTGTTATATATTTCCAGTATGAGGTTTTGGGTGTTGTTTAATAGTTTAAAGTTTATCAATATTTTGTAAAATTTTGAAATACTGTTTCCCATGTCAAAGTCATTATATATTATTTCATATATGTATTTAAGAAATTTAAGTATTTTTTTTAAGTGAAGAATTGTTAATTATTCTACTTAAATCTTGTAAATATGACAGAATACTCTGTAAAGTTAGTCAGTCCTGTTGTGGAATGTTGTATGTTGTTTTTATTACTTGCATATCTAAAACTGGAATGTCAGTTTTTATATGACATGTTTATAGCAAGGGGTTACCCCAGGGACTTGCTATTAAAGGTCCGGGAAGAGGTCCTACAAGGTAGAAGAAATAGATTTGCCCCTCTTTTGGGTAAGGAAAACTTATTGAATGACCAATTTGGAACAAGGTGCGGGTCAACAGACAAATCATATGAGAGTGCCTTCATTTTTAACTCTGATTGTGATGCTGGTCTAATTAAAACGGTGGTGGAGAATGAATGGGAAAGGTTTGCTATTATTTTGTACCTTGATATTATGTTTAGGAAACCTTTTAAATGTATTTACAAGAAGGGAAATAATATTAAAGACATTCTGGAATATGAAAGACCAAGGGCAATTCTGTCAAATCAGGTAAAGTAGGCACATGGAAATGTAGGTTTTGCCCACAATGTCCTTGCCTGGCAGAGGGTGATACCTTATTTTTGGAAACAAGGGAGAAACATATTAAAAGTAAGAGTTATGCCGACTAATACAAGTGGGGTGATTTATATAGCAATTTGGAAACATTGTCAGGTATTCTATATAGGTAAAACCAAAAGGAAATTTAAAGTCAGAATATATGAACATAGGTATGATTTGAGGAACCAAAATCCCAATATTGCCCTGTACAAACATTCTAGACTATGTGCAGGAGCTGATTTTATTTATTTTTTTATTTTTATTTTGGAGGTAGCACCTTTTGACTTGAGAGGGGTACTGTCAGTGATGAGCATTGAATACCGGGAACTGTACTGGCAGATTTTTTTTTTAGAGGCCAACAGACTCCCTGGTCTAAATGATACAGTTTCCCTGGTCCCAGTGCTCAAGCTTAGAGCAGCCAAGTTATAATGTTTCTAAAAGATTCCAAGATGGTGGTCGGCTAGTTGTCACCCTATCCACGAGCTCCTACTGTTAATTTTTACTTTAAATAGCCTTAATTATTTCTAAACAGTAGTTACTACTATTCGCTGACATGAGAGACTATTACAACGTATGTGAAAATAAGTTGGACTTTTTTTTCTGGTAAAAACTGAAATTTTTCCACTTTATTCAGTTTCTGGGATAAAGAATATGAATTTCCAGGAGGCCTGTGTGACAAGTTTGTGCCTGACAGGATTCGCGCTTCTATTAGTTGGCGCTCTTCGCATTCTATGCTTTTCACCAGATTTCAGTTATGACAGAAAGCGCGGAAGTTATGGATGCCCAGAGTACCAAGGCAAAAATCTCCTCAATAGTCTCCCCGGAGAAAGATAATACATGTAAAAGGTTGAGAACCTCGAAAACACCTTTGGATAATAGTTCTACAAGTAATAAAACAAGTGCTAAAGCTAAAACTGAACCTAACCTTCACATCGACGATCTCAAAGTAGCGCTTCAACCAATTCAGGATGCTATTCAGGTTATATCTGATCAAATGTCTGGACTTACTAAATCTATTAATCAGTTAGTGCAAAGAGTTGACACTCTAGAGCAAAAAAACACAAAAAAATGACTTTAAAATAAACCAAGTATCTGATCTCACAAAGAATAACTCTGCGCTTATTGAGGAATTACAATCTAAATTAACAGATCTTGAAGCGAGAAGCCGGCGCAATAACATTATTGTCAGGAGTTTACCTGAAACATATGATAACCAAAACCTTAATTTAATTTGTGGTCAGATTTTCAGTGCACTTTTGGGTTCGAGTAATTCAGCTGATAAATTGATAATTGAGAGGGCGCATAGAGCGCATCATCTATACAAAATTACTGAACTTTCAGGATGTTCAAAACATTCTAAATGCAGCAAAAAAGCAAAAAATACTGTTATGGAACAGTCATAAAATTACTTTTACTCAAGACTTGCCACGCCAAATAAAATTGAATAGGCAGAAATTGGCTCCCTTCTGTGCTGATTTAATAAAAAGAAATGTGAGATTTCAAATGAGGTACCCGAGTGTCCTTTTATTTACATACAAAGAGATTAAATATTCAGTAAGTACTCCATCTGAAGCTAAAGATGCCTTTACTAAGGCCTTTAATTCTTATCCGGTGATATAGAAGAGTATTCTTATACAGTCGTATATCAATTCACCCTACAATGGAGCAGTGAAGAAATATTGAATATTACAAGTGCAGATATATGTAAGCGCTTTTTTCATTTAGTTTTTTTTCTGCAGCATATATGGATGTTCAAAGACTATTTCCAGTGATTGATGAGGCTTTTCGTTGACAAGTATACGAAAACAGTAAGTAAGCTTTGCTGTTGGATTTTTGCTAGTTCTGGCGTGGCTTGATTTCTTTGCTAAATGCCTAGTTTGAACTATGGGATGAGAAGGAAACTCTGGTACCTTGCGGATGACTGTATGACTGTATGTTTCTTCAGGTGACATTGGGCGGCGTGATGTTCTGGAGTTTTCTGCTGTAACTGGAGCCACAATTAGTGCTGGGCGTTTTACTCCTGGTATCTCCTCTCTTTGTGGATCTGCTTGAGAATGCTGGTCCTCGTTATAACTGAGAGGCAGAACTTTTGTTTATTGTACAGTCATTGGGTTGCTGACCTGTTTCATTTCCTGTGGTTTCCTGCAGTGACAGTTAATTGTATTTCTTTCCTTGCAAAAATATTTAGGTTACGGAGGTATAAGTTAGAATATACCGAGTGTGTGATATAATTTTGTCTGCCTTAATGGATGATATGGTGGGTTGATCTCCACGATCCATTAATGATGCAAGTGGCTATTCCCATCATCTTCGTGGGAGCTTCGCAATTTTAGCTCAGTATGCACGTTTATTACGTGCAGCAGTCTATATCTGTTGGTTTTTGTCTCAGATTTTACTATTGTTTTCTAATTTGTGCTAAAGTATAAATCTCTCATGTTTTTAATCATATTATATATATATTATACAAATGATTATACTATACTCATAATCTCTTGGGATTCAAATTTAAAATATATATAAATAGACTTTATTTAGTTAATTTTATTTCCCTCTTTATATGGCTAATATCAATGGTTTTAGATATGAACTCATGGGTGTGTTGTTTATGGGTTCTAACATAGCCTGGTCTTGGAAACAGTGTGTGTTGTATATATGTATATATTGTTATAGTATTGTTTTTTTGTTTAATTATTTCATTCTTAATTGTTATAACAAGAATTATTATGCTAACCTAACAAAAAGATTACAGTTGAACTATATATTATTTCCTTCCATTAGTATTGTGGGGTGGGTAGGCACCGGGGATTTGTGGAAGGATTTTTTCTGCTGTCGTATTTTTCTTCCTTTTTTGCCTTTTTCTTTTTTTTTATTATTGTCATTTTATAATGTTGGATAAAGGGCAGAATGGAAATTATAGGAGCAGCCTGAAAATAAAACCCTGTGTGTTTTTACAAATAAAAATAAGCACTTTTGGTTTTCACAAGTTCACCTTCCTTATTTTAAGTTTACTATCTTCAATTATACCGTCTGTGACATCATTTTTTTTTCTCTTTTATAACAAATTTAAACTAGTTCTATTTACACTTACTGTATTATGACTTTATATATAGATTCATGGAACGTTAGAGGTCTACAAAACAAGTCTAAAAGGGCGCTTCTTTGTCACTTGATTTTTAAATCACATGCTAATATATGTTTCCTTCAAGAAACGCACATGTATGATAAGGATTGGGCAAAAGAAAGAGAAAAAAAATGGGTGAAATCCATTATTTCTTCAGGTAATAGTTCTAATGCTAGAGGAGTAGCGATAATTATCAAAAAATCTTTTCAAGGTACCATACTTAATATAAGGTCTGATGTAAATGGTAGATGGTGTTTTTTTTCTTCTCAATTTCCTAATATTAACAAACCTATCCTATTTTTTAATTTATATGGCCCGTGCTCTCAACAATATATTTTTATTACAGAAATTCATAATATTTTAGCAACTTTTAAAGATTATATTATAGCTGGTGGTGATTGGAATGCTGTTATTGATCCTATTGCAGATCGTTCTAATAAATCTCATTATTGTTATATCCAATCCTCCTCTGCCTTGGAAGATTTAATGTATGATCTTAGCCTTACTGACCCCGTTTCCTTGAAAGACCAAATAACTGAAGATGAGTTATATACTTACTACTCAAAATGTTTCAAATCTTGGTCAAGATTGGACTTCTTTTTAATCTTGGAATCTCTCACACACTTTGATATTGTTCTTTCCTTGGAACCGAGATCTCTATCGGATCATTCTAAGATTTCAATAAATATTAACCCTATTCAAAAAAGAACTTTCCCATCTAATTATAATAATTGGACATTTAATAATAATTTACTTCGTAATAAAGATATAACTCAAGAAATCACTGAAACACTATCTAATCTTACCTTTAATCTTGAACTTTCTGATATACCTTTAGATATACAATAGGCAGCTTGTAAAGCTTATATTAGAGGTATTTTGATTAATAAAGCCTCTTCTTAAAAAAAAAATATAAAAGCAAAGAAATTGAACTTACAAATAAACTTATTGAATTAGAAAAACAACAAAAAATTAACGTAGACCCCAATAGAGACAATTTAATAAGTGAATTATAAACCCAATTACTTCAATTACACAAACAGAATCTAACCATTTTTGAACAAAGGATGATTGCAATCTACTCTGAATGGGCACAAACCCCATCTAAATTCCTTGCAAAATTAATTCGAAACAACCAAGAACCTCCTAAAATATCTCACTTACACTTTAATAACAAGATTTATAACTCTGATCAAGAAATAATACAACTCTTTTCTAATCTTTTCTCTGACATATATTCCAAGGATAATACGGGTAGTACTATGCATAAAAATATGATTGATTTTCTCAATTCCATTAAATTCCCCTCCATAAATAAAAATCAATGTGACTTGCTTTCAGCTCCCATAAGCCTACAAGAAATTCAAGAAGCTATCTCGAATCTCAGGGTAGGTAAATCCCCTGGTCCTGATGGATTCACAGCTGAATTCTTTAAAACTTATAACTTATTGATTTCTTCTATCTTGTTAAAAGTATATAACTATGTAATAAAGCATGGTATTTCAGACCTTCATTGGAATACTTCGAAAACTATTTTAATTCTAAAAAATCAAAAGGACAAATCAGATCCACACAACTACCAACCCATTTCTTTGATTAATATTGATATAAAGATTTTAGCTTCACTTTTAGCTAATAGACTTAGAAAAATTCTTCCTTCTATAATATCCATGAAACAATCAGGCTTTATGTCAGGTAGACATACTTGGGATAATACCTTAACCTTAGATTCCTTAATACATATTTTGAAAAAAGATAAAAATCCAATTTATGCTTTAACATTAGATGCGGCAAAAGCCTTTGACAGGGTTAATTGGATGTTTCTTTTTCATTCCTTATCATATTTTAATATTCCCTTTTCTTTCATTGACATGATTAAGGTTTTATATAATAGTTCCTAGACTTGTCTATGGATAAACAAAATTCTTTCAAAACCTTTACGAATAACTAATGGCACTAGGCAGGGGTGTCCGTTATCTCCTTTCCTTTTCAATATATTCATTGAACCCCTATTTCTTTATATAAAATCAAATACGTTTCATGCGATTCCTAAAGCAATGAATACTAAAGTACCTCTATCAGCCTTTGCTGATGATTTAATCATTTATTTTCAACTTCCGAACACTGATCTTCATAAGATTGAATCTTCCATTAAGGCCTTCTCAAAAGCTTCAGATTATCAGGTAAACTTTCAGAAATCTCACATCTTTCTTATAAATCTTCAGGGTTACAACCCAAATTATTTTCCTGTATCTCCTTTTAAAACTACTTTAGATATTAAATATTTAGGGATTTTTTTATCATAATTATTCATCTACATTTCAAAATAATCTTTTCAGATCTTGGTCCAAAATATCTCTTGATATTCTTAGATGGGAGAAGCTGAAATTATCTCTCTTATCTAAAGCTGCTATAATTAAAATGAATATTCTTCCTAGAATCCTTTTTCAATTCAACTCTGTAGATCAGATAGTACCAAAGTCTTTTTTGACTAAGATAAGTAGAGATTTAGCTAAATTAATCTGGTATCCCAAATCTGTGAGAATTGCATATAATAAATTAACTATTCCCAAATCTGGAGGGGGGGTTGGGGCTTCCAAATTTTCATTTATACTACTTAATAATCTCGGCAAGTAGATTATTATATATTTCCAAACTTAAACTAGTAGAATATAACTCTTATCCTATCTGGTCTAAAATATGGTTTCAACACATTTTGAGTCTGAATTTAAATCCAGAGGCCCTCCCCTTTCTCTCACAAGATTCCTTAAAAAGTCTCAAACTCTTAAATAATTTAAAACATAAGGTTATTATTTTTCAAAATTTATTGAAACTCATCAATCTTGATAAAACCTTCCCCTTACTTCAACCCCTACACCTAAATCCCAATATTAGAATTAATAATCTTCCTATTAATCTTTCTAATTTCCCGTTAATTAAAAACTTAGTGGTTTGGGATATACTCAAACACAATAATGAATCATTATCTAATTTGTGCAAAATATTGAAAATAAATAAAAAATACTTATCGATAATCAGGCAATTGCGGGATATTATTAATTATAAATTCATACATCTTTTTGATGATGGACAAAATATTTCCTTATTAGAATCCGTATTGCACAATCTTATTCTGCCCAAGAAAATGCTTTATAATTCATATAAACTCATATCATCTATGATTAATAGTAGCTCATGTCTTTTTTCAAATTATTGGGATAATTATCACCCTCTTTTTCACATAATCAAAAACTCTTGTCCATAAAGAACACTATTAGTTTTTTCCCCCTTTAAGAATCTTTTTTACACACAGTTAATGATTAATAATAATACTTACTTTACTCCGGCTAAATTAGCGAAAATTGACTCCAATAAGTCTCCTTGTCCCTGTTGCTCAGCGCCCTATGCGGATTTATTTCATATTTTTTGGTCTTGCTATCACACTCACAAACTTTGGACATCTTTAAAGGTCCGTCTCCAAAAAATGGGTCATCACAAATCTACCCTTTGTTGGGAACTAGCCATTCTACACATACCTATGTGTACTCTTTCTATACTTGATACGCATGTTTTAGTTTTTTTATGTTCACTCATGAAATTATACATCTCAAAAAATTGGATGGACCATACTAAGCTTAGTTGGAACAACTTTAAATCAATGGTACTTACTTACATGGCTGCACAGAAATTCATTAGTAAGAGTCCAAAGAAGAGTGCCCTTTATCTGAAAATTTGCTTCAAAGTTAATACCCTTCTCCTTATTTCTACTTGAGTTAATCCAGTGTTTTGTAATCTCTTTGTAATATTTAGTACTGTCTAATTATTGCTATATTACTTTTTCTTTCATCGACAGCTTGTTGGGTTGGTAGTTAAAATTTTGTGAACTATATATGTATACTGTGTATTTTTTTTTTACCTTGTTATAACTTGTTTGGTTTTTCTTTTTGTTGTATTAAAAGAAAATTGCCATTAAAATTTTTTTTGAAAAAAAAAAATAATGTTTCTAAAAGAAATACAGTTACTAGATAGAGACAGCAGCTCATACATGTATTTTTTTGTGAATGTTTCTAACATGTTTTTATTACTTTATGGATTAATAACAAGGTTGATTTTTAACTGTGTTTCTAATGAAATTTTACATACATTATAAGCATGGTAAAGTTCTTTTATGCTGGTAGGATGTCTAGTATTTCAGACGAGAAAGGTGAAATTCTGTAGTTACTTTTAACACAGTAATTATACAATAGGCGGTTCTTTATTAATTACAGTTTTAGTATATAAAGGGATTGCGGGGAATGGCATGTATGCATCTGATGAAGTTTGAAACTAACAAAATTAACAAAAACAATGATGCGGATCTCAGCATCACTTTAACGGAATCGCAGGAGCAACTATTTACCCTTCACTCCACACTGAGTAACAGTCCTACTGCTCCGTCAGCCAGCAATGGTTCATTGAACTCTTCAAAAGGTGACACGAGGAAGAAGGAAGTGAATCCAAGGTCCGGTATGTTTGAGAGTGCGAATTTGAATGCTGGAGATGGGAGAGACATAAATACCCACAATCGGAGATGGGAAAACATCAAAATCATTTTACAGGCACCATCGTTTAAAAATATACCAAGGGGAAGTATGAAGAACATGGGCTCCATAAATGAACAAATTGTGGATTTCGAAAAAATGCTGAAACAGTTTAAAACCATACAAATGGACAACGCATTCCTAGAAAGGTCCCTGGAGCTGGAGCAGGTCCCTAAAGGTTTGCGTATATTTAAATTGCCTTTTGGTTTCAGCTATGATAGTGTTGTGTTTGATGAACTGTTATCACTATATGACAAAACTGGTCTTGAATTGTTAAAACTGATAATTAAGAATAACAATCATAGACTGACTAAACTGAATGAAAAATTAATAGAACTGGACAACAACATTCAAAATGACTTATTATTTGAATACAACAAACACAGAATGGATAACATTTTAAAGGAGATCGATAGTTTTGTTATGAGAGGTTTAGAATACAAGAACAAAAAATTGTTCAGGGACAGCAATGATTATATTAACAAGAGGGCATATCATCATTTTAAGGATTTTAAACTATCTGTACAGCAACATGACAAAGTAAAGTCTTCTGTTAATAATGATGTGAATCATGATATGAACAGGGATACAACTGTATTCAATGCAGACAACAGTGGAAACAACTATGGACATTACAGTCAAAATGCAATGCAAAGGGATGCTTATAGAGACAATGATGTTTTTTTAGAGCAACCCCCACTAAGGAGGTCAGAGAGAATAAAAGACAGGTACCAAGGGGGGAAAAACCAGTATCTGAACCAAGGAAGGAAAACACATTTCAGGACAAATTCCCATTACTATTAAATGGTACACTTCACGCTAATGTATTTGTTGCACCTAATGACATAATCAATACTGACATTATGGGTGAAAATGTGAATGAAAACAACAACCCTACTTTTGATTTAGATTTTGATATGAGAAATACAGAAAATTCCAATGTTTTAAGTGATATTAATCTAACAGTTGACAATCCTGAAACAACTAACCTGTATGTTTGTGATGTTATTACCAATGGTGGTTTTAACATATATAATTACAGTGAATTGCATCTGAATCAAGGTCATGTTACTTTGTTTAAAAGGGGCTTTACATTTGTTCCGTATTTTAAAAGTGATCTAGGTAAAATTCTCACTAATTTGAAACTTTATGTGAGGTTATTGAACTTAAAAATGATTTTTGCTAAAGAACAGATACCTGGTGAGGTTAACATTGATACAAGGTCTATTACGCTTAAAAGATCTAGTACATTTGTACCACCTAGTAACCCGATCATATAAGTTTTTGAATCACTGTGCGAGTCCCAAATATGTAGGGAACTGCAGAAAAAACATGTGAAAAAAGACAATTTAACTGATACTGAGAGATTTTGTGTAGCTGAACGTTGTGGTAACAACAAATACAGAATCATGAAGCCAGATAAGGGTGGTGGTGTTGTGATCATGCCTAAGTTAGATTACATCAATAAAATGGTAACCATGTTAGAAAATGAAGAAACATACAGTAAAGTTTCTAAATACGAGGTACAAAGAGCATACACAAAGATAGACTGGCTACTATATGATTATTTGATGGAAAGCATGATCAACACACAAGAATATGACTTCTTAGTTGTTGAACACCCAATCACCCCTACGATATTTGGTATACCTAAAGTACACAAAAATGTCCAAAATTCACCTTTCAGGCCAATTGTGTCAGCTAAAAATTCTAAACTAGAAACTATAGCTAAATTTGTTGTTGTACATTGTAAAGGTATCAGCATGAATTTTCCACATATAATTAAAGATTCCTGGCATTGCTTAGAAAAATTAAGAGAATTCAATGAGAAGTATACAGGGGACAAGTACATTATGATAACGGTCGATGTTATCAATTTGTTCAGTGTCATACCACATAATGAAGGACTGATATACTTTGAGAGAATTTTAGATAAATACAGTGGATATCACACTGTTAAAAGGAAGCTTTTAGTTGATTTTATGGAAATGATCTTAAACAACAACTATGTTTTCCTAGAAGGGGAATACTACAAACAATGTACAGGAGTAGCAATGGGGGCTAGGTGCGCCCCCACTTATGCCAACTTAGTCCTAGCACAATGGGAAACCGAAAAGGTCTTTACATCTAGCTACTGGGAGAACATTATCTTCTATGTCAGATTTCTGGATGATATTTTGATCTTCTGGAAAGGTGAAGAAAGTGACATAAAAGATTTTATATACTATTTAGACACAAGTACCAGCTTCCTTAAATTTACATTCCAAACATATTTTGAACAGTGTGATTACCTAGACATAAAAATGTACAACAAAAATGGTAAGATCGAATCAAACATCTTCCGCAAGAAAACATATTCAAATAGTTACTTGCACTATGAAAGTTATCACCCCTACTTCCAGAAGAAAAATTTGGTGAAAGGCCAAACGGTTAGGCTTTCACGTATCATTAGTGATGATCAAAATTTCTTGGAAGAAAGTAGACTATTAAAGGATATGTTTGCTGAAAGGGGTTACCCGCAAAATTTGTTAGACTCTGTAATCCAGGAAGTGTCAAATAACAGGGATACAAAATTTAAACCGATAATCTGTAATGGAACAAATATAAGGCCAAAAGAACAAGAATTTATAAGTAAGAAGGACTCATTTATCATACCTTACAATGACAATTCTAAAGCAATAGTTACAATTTTAAACGACACCTGGAATTGTGTGATAAACAACAAAGGATTTACAGAGACTCTAGGTTCGCATCCGAGAATAACATATAGTAGGGGCACCAATTTGAAGGAGATTTTTGAAAGTAGGACACAAGGATTTAAGATATCAAATATGAAGAAATGTGGATTTTGTAAAAGCTGCAAATATATCAATGATGGACCTTATTGTACAGTGTATGTTTATGGTAAAACACTTCAATGCCCTGGACAATGTAACTGCAATACGAAAATGGTTATCTACCTAGCTAGTTGTATTTCATGTCCTGCATACTATGTAGGTAAAACTAAGAGAAAATTAAAAGAAAGAATTATGGAACATGCAAGAGACATTAAACACAAAGGAAACTAATGCTCTATACGTCCATAGTACTACATGTTGTAATTTTAAAAGATTCATCTTTTTTATAATAGACAGAATACACAATTCCTGGGAAAAGGAAGGGGACTTAGATAACTTATTGTTAACTAAGGAGTGCCTGTGGCAGCTTCGACAATGCTAGTACTACACCAGGATTGAATGGGCACATTAATATTGCTAGTATTTTGAAATATAAATCAATATGTATTTGATTAGGTTATTAGGATACAAAATTTATATGTGCCATGTAATAATTTGCATGTGTCATGTAAAAATAAAAATATTTTGTCATGTTTTTAAAAATTAATACACATAACACCATATTATGAGTGAGTGTTTGAAAACACTCTAGTGTACATGATGCACTAATAGTTACTAATCTTTATTACATCACTATTCAGTAACATTATTGTTTTAAAAAAACATTTTTTCCTTAAGACATTAGTTTTATTAAATTATTAATTAACAAATATTTTAATCATGTTTATTAATACATTAGATTTTAGGTAATACATGATTTTGAATAACGTTTATTTTTTAGCATGTTTTATTATAATAATTATAACAATATCTATGTTACATATCAGAACATACATTTTTACAACAATTTTACATTAATGTAAACAATTATGGACTCATATTTAGAATGTGAATTCATCCCAATACATATAAAATCACAACTATTTATTTATATATTAAACATTATTTATACACACATATATTAATTAAATACATTTAACTATTTTAATAATATATATATTTATTTTATATAATTTATTTAATAGAACTGTATTTATAAATATTAGAATTACATATATTTATTAACTGATATATTTGTAAATAATTATAGAAATATACACAATTTTAAGGTTATGCCCTCATAAATTATCATTATGTCTCCTTAAGAGTAATATACTACATAAACTTCTTTCAAAAGTTATCTATAATTAGCAGTTCTGTTTATGGGTTAACATTCAAGACAGAAATAAAAATAAAAATAAAAATAATCAGTATTTTGTATTTTAGCGTAGCGTAACAATCAAATAATTATTAAAACAATTATCCAATTTGCACATTTAATTAATAATTTATTTAGTATATAAGGCTGGTGTAAAGATACGTTATTTGTACTCTGATGAAACCCGCATTGATTTGAGCGGGTGAAAGCGCTCAGTATTCTTTTTTAGTTGTATGTATTTCAAGTTGTAATTCTTTTATTTTTATTGGAATTTGTGTGAGCAATAAAGCTTCTGGACGCCCAGGACATTGCTTCTTGTTTTACTGAAGTTTGAAACTAAACGAAAATGTGGTATACTGTTAAGTATTTATGCTGTGCTTTTTATGGTGTTGTTTTTCATGTGTTTGCCATTTTTTTATTAAAGATCTACTTTTAAGGATTGTCGGTTGTCTTCCCAAGTGCCTTACTGGATTACTGGTGTTTTTTTGTGTTTTGGGCACTTATTTCCCCATCGTTTTGTGTACTTTGATATATGTCCCATCACAGACTCTGTGTACTCACCTAGGGTGATGTGCTGGTTTTCAGTGGCCGCCTCTTTGAACATGTTCCAATCTGTGTTATGAAAATCTTGGAGTGCTCAGACTGCTCCCCTCTGGCCATATCCTTAACTGTTTCTTGGATGGCTCCCTCTGGTTAATAATGATCTATATGCTGGAACTAGCATTATAGAGACATGGTCTGAGTTTCCAGGTGTGGGTAAGACACTGCCTTAAATGCTAGTTTGACACTTATATACACCTTATCCAATATGTTCTCTCACCTAGTTGTAAAATCCACTTGCTGATAGTAATATGTAATGACATGACAGTTAACCAAAAAATAATAAATATACATAAACTAAATAGTAAATGTACACAGATAGAATAGTAAATGCACATACATAGAATTCTAATGATATGACAGTTAATGAAAATATTGCAGTTAAATGAAGAATACAGTAAAACATTAGTTAATATCAGGCTTATAAGAGTCTAGTTGTTATCAAATGGAATTAGCAGCAAATAAATATTGGGTAGGAGGCAGTGAAGTAATTATAGGATAAAGATGGTTACAAATTCTGAAGGAGTATTCAGAAGGTCCAGGTAAAAGGGAGAGAGATAGCAGTAGAGAAGAGGAGATGTGTGTGTGTGTATGTATGTATGTATGTATCCACGGCAATGTCCCAGAAGTGTGGTTGACCAAATTTGCTGATGAGTACAAGCTGGGCAGTGTTATCCACCCATCCACTGATAAAGGCAGCTCAAAAAGGTTTGGAAAAAGCACTCACTTGGAGTACTGAAAACAGTTTCAAGTTAAATTTAAAAATGTTCAGAACACTGGCATTTGCTTGAAAAAAGCTTTTACAATCTCATGTTATAAATTGTACTTCTGTACAGACAGACACAGTCATGAAAGACTTTGGTACTTATGTCAATAATTTTCTATAATTTCACAAGCATGTTTCCACTATAGTTAAGAAACCCTTATATCTGGCACAGTTAATGTCCAAGGGAATGTCTTCATTAATTTCACAAGCATGTTTCCACTATAGTTAAGAAACCCTTATATCTGGCACAGTTAATGTCCAAGGGAATATCTTCATTATGTAAAGAAGTCATCCTGCCAGTGTACTCTTTTCTCACCAGACTCATCACTGAATATAGTACTTTTGTAACTTGAAAGTCCCCAGAGTTACTTGACTAAGGAATATTAATGGCCTTAAATCCTTCAACTATCCCAGTAAATTAGCACCGCTAACTTTATACTCCATAGGGTACAGAGTGCTGGGCCTGCCATAGGGTACAGAGTGCTGGGCCTGCCATAGGGTACAGAGTGCTGGGCCTGCCATAGGGTACAGAGTGCTGGGCCTCCCATACGGTGCAGAGTGCTGGGCCTCCCATACGGTGCAGAGTGCTGGGCCTCCCATACGGTGCAGAGTGCTGGGCCTCCCATACGGTGCAGAGTGCTGGGCCTCCCATAGGGAACAGAGTGCTGGGCCTCCCATAGGGAACAGAGTGCTGGGCCTCCCATAGGGAACAGAGTGCTGGGCCTCCCATACTGCAGAGTGCTGGGCCTCCCATAGGGTACAGAGTGCTGGGCCTCCTATAGGGTACAGAGTGCTGGGCCTCCCATAGGGTACAGAGTGCTGGGCCTCCCATAGGGTACAGAGTGCTGGGCCTCCCTTTTTGACCCCTGAAAAACCCAGTCTTAATTGTCCTCCTGGTTTTTTGCAGAACTAGTATCACTACAAATAGTTGTATTTGAAAGTTAAACCTATACCCACAAATAAACAAGACTTACTGGACAGTTAGGTTCCTAAGTCAATGAATTCCTAGCCTATGGAGCAAATGACCACTACGGGGCAAGCAAAGTAGTACCTTGATGACCTTTAAGGCTAGTGCTGGTGATTAGTGGTAGAGAGAGATTCACATGCGATTTTCATCTACAGCCCTGCCTGGTTTGGGAGGTGAGTACTATTAAGTGCTTCAGAAGGGAGGTACGAACTTTTAAGTGTGTCTACTTAGAGGTTCCTATGGCTACGATCTTATGGTCCTCACAACTGTTTGCCTTACTTGAAGGTGCTTATGACTAGACATCTTATGGTCCTCATGATCATTTGCCTTACTTGAAGGTGCTTATGACTAGACATCTTATGGTCCTCATGATGTTTGCCTTACTTGAAGGTGCTTATGACTAGACATCTTATGGTCCTCATGATCATTTGCCTTACTTAAAGGTGCTTATGGCCAGTCATCTTATGGTCCTCGTGATAGTTTGCCTTACTTGAAGGTGCTTATGACTAGACATCTTATGGTCCTCATGATTGGTTGCCTTACTTGAAGGTGCTAAGACTAGACATCTTATGGTCCTCATAATCATTTGCCTTACATGAAGGTGCTTATGACTAGACATCTTATTGTCCTCATGATCGTTTGCCTTACTTAAAGGTGCTTATGACTAGAAATCTTATGGTCCTCATGATCGTTTGCCTTACATAAGGGTGCTTATGACTACACATCTTATGGTCCTCACGATCATTTGTCTTACTTCAATGTGCTTATGACTAGACATCTTATGGTCCTCATGATCGTTAGCTTTAAATAAAGGTGCTTATGACTAGACATCTTATGGTCCTCATGATCTTTGCCTTACTTAAAGGTGCTTATGGGCAGGAATCCTATGGTCCTCATGATCGTTTGCCTTACTTGAAGATGCTTATGACTAGACATCTTATGGTCCTCATGTTCGTTTACCTTACTTGAAGGTACTTATGGCTAGACATCTTATGGTCCTCACGATCATTAGCCTTACTTGAAGGTGCTTATGACTAGACATCCTATGGTCCTCATGATCATTTGCCTTACGTAAAGGTGCTTATAACTAGACATCTTATGGTCCTCATGATCGTTTGCCTTACCTGAAGGTGCTTATGACTAGACATCTTATGGTCCTCATGATCATTTGCCTTACTTGAAGGTGCTTATGACTAGACATCTTATGGTCCTCATGATCATTTGCCTTACTTGAAGGTGCTTATGACTAGACATCATATGGTCCTCATGATCATTTGCCTTACCTGAAGGTGCTTATGACTAGACATCTTATGATCCTCATGATCATTTGCCTTACTTGAAGGTGCTTATGACTAGACATCTTATGGTCCTCATGATCGTTCGCCTTACTTAAAGGTGCTTATGACTGGACATCTAATGGTCCTCACAACAGTTTGTCTTACTTGAAGGTGCTTATGGCTATGCATCTTATAGTCCTCATGATTATTTGCCTTGTGTAAAGATGATTATGGCTAGACATCTTATTCTCCTCATGATCATTTGTCTTACTTAAAGGTGTTTATGACTAGACATCCTATGACCCTCACAAATTTTGCCTTAACTAAAGGAGCTTATGGCGAGGCATCTTATGGTCCTCACCATCATTTGCCTTCCTTAAAGGTGCTTATGACTAGACATCATATGGTCCTCATGATCGTTTGCCTTACTTGAAGGTGCTTATGACTAGACATCATATGGTCCTCATGATCATTTGCCTTACTTGAAGGTGCTTATGACTAGACATTTTATGGTCCTCATGATCATTTGCCTTACTTAAAGGTGCTTATGACTAGACATCTTATGGTCCTCAATCGTTTGCCTTACCTGAAGGTGCTTATGACTAGACATCTTATGGTCCTCGTGATTGTTTGCCTTACTTGAAGGTGCTTATGACTAGACATCTCATGGTCCTATTGATTGTTTGCCTTACTTGAAGGTGCTTATGGGCAGGCATCTTATGGTCCTCATGATCATTTGCCTTACTTGAAGGTGCTTATGACTAGACATCATATGGTCCTCATGATTGTTTGCCTTACTTGAAGGTGCTTATGACTAGACATCTTATGGTCCTCATGATCGCTTGCCTTACCTGAAGGTGCTTATGACTAGACTTCTTATGGTCCTCATGAATATTTGCCTTACTTGAAGGTGCTTATGACTAGACATCTTGTGGTCCTCATGATCGTTTGTCTTACTTGAATGTGTTTATGACTAGATATCTTTTGGTTCTCATGACCATTTGCCTTACTTGAAGGTGCTTATGACTAGACATCTTATGGTCCTCATGATTGTTTGCCTTACTTGAAGGTGCTTATGACTAGACATCTTATGGTCTTCATGATCATTTGCCTTACTTGAAGATGCGTAAGACGAGACATCTTATGTTCCTCATGATCGTTTACCTTACTTGAAGGTACTTATGGCTAGACATCTTATGGTCCTCATTATCATTTGCCTTACTTGAAGGTGCTTATGGCCAGGCATCTTATGGTCCTCATGATCGTTTGCCTTACTTGAAGGTGCTTACAACTAGACATCTTAAGGTCCTCATGATCGTTTGCCATAGTTGGAGGCACTTATGGCTAGACATCTTATGGTCCTCATGATCATTTGCCTTACTTGAAGGTGCTTAAAACTAGACATCTTCTGGTCCTCATGATCATTTGCCTTACTTGAAGGTGCTTATGACTAGACATCCTATGGTCCTCATGATCGTTTGCCTTACTTGAAGGTGCTTATGACTAGACATCCTATGGTCCTCATGATCGTTTGCCTTACTTGAACGTGCTTATGACTAGACATCTTATGGTCCTCATGATCGTTTGCCTTACTTGAAGGTGCTTATGACTAGACATCTTATGGTCCTCATGATCGTTTGCCTTACTTGAAGATGCTTATGACTAGAAATCTTATGGTCCTCATGATCGTTTGCCTTACCTGAAGGTGCTTATGACTAGACATCTTATGGTCCACATGATCATTTGCCTTACGGGAAGGTGCTTATGACTAGACATCTTATGGTCCTCATGATCGTTTGCCTTACGTAAAGGTGCTTATGACTAGACATCATATGGTCCTCATGATCGTTTGCATTACCTGTAAGTGCTTATGACTAGACATCTTATGGTCCTCATGATTGGTTGCCTTACTTGAAGGTGCTAAGGCTAGACATCTTATGGTCCTCATGATCATTTGCCTTACTTAAAGGTGCTTATGACTAGAAATCTTATGGTCCTCATGATCGTTTGCCTTACATAAGGGTGCTTATGACTACACATCTTATGGTCCTCACGATCATTTGTCTTACTTCAATGGGCTTATGACTAGACATCTTATGGTCCTCATGATCGTTAGCTTTAAATAAAGGTGCTTATGACTACACATCTTATGGTCCTCATGATCTTTGCCTTACTTAAAGGTGCTTATGGGCAGGAATCCTATGGTCCTCATGATCGTTTGCCTTACTTGAAGATGCTTATGACTAGACATCTTATGGTGCTCATGTTCGTTTACCTTACTTGAAGGTACTTATGGCTAGACATCTTATGGTCCTCACGATCGTTAGCCTTACTTGAAGGTGCTTATGACTAGACATCTTATGGTCCTCATGAATTTTTTCCTTACTTGAAGGTGCTTATGACTAGACATCTTATGGTCCTCATGATCATTTGCCTTACTTGAAGGTGCTTATGACTAGACATCTTTTGGTCCTCATGATCGTTTGCCTTACTTGAAGGTGCTTATGACTAGATATCTTATGGTCCTCATGATCGTTTGCCTTACTTGAAGGTGCTTATGACTAGACATCTTATGGTCCTCATGATCGTTTGCCTTACTTAAGGGTGCTTATGACTAGACATCTTATGGTCCTCATGATTGTTTGTCTTACTTGAAGGTGCTTATGACTAGACATCTTATGGTCCTCACGATCATTTGCCTTACTTGAGGGTGCTTATGGCTAGACATCTTATGGTCCTCATGATCATTTGCCTTACTTGAAGGTGCTTACGACTAGACATCTTATGGTCCTCATGATCACTTGCCTTACTTGAAGGTGCTTATGACTAGACATCTTATGGTCCTCATGATCGTTTGCCTTACTTGAAGGTGCTTATGACTAGACATCTTATGGTCCTCATGATCACTTGCCTTACTTAAAAGTGCTTATGACTAGACATCTTATGGTCCTCATGATCATTTGCCTTACTTAAAGGTGCTTATGACTAGACATCTTATGGTCCTCATGATCATTTGCCTTACCTGAAGGTGCTTATGACTAGACATCTTATTATCCTCATGATCATTTGCCTTACTTGAGGGTGCTTATGACTAGACATCTTATGGTCCTCATGATCGTTCGCCTTACTTAAAGGTGCTTATGACTGGACATCTAATGGTCCTCACAACAGTTTGTCTTACTTGAAGGTGCTTATGGCTATGCATCTTATAGTCCTCATGATTATTTGCCTTGTGTAAAGATGATTATGGCTAGACATCTTATTCTCCTCATGATCATTTGTCTTACTTAAAGGTGTTTATGACTAGACATCCTATGACCCTCACAAATTTTGCCTTAACTAAAGGAGCTTATGGCGAGGCATCTTATGGTCCTCACCATCATTTGCCTTCCTTAAAGGTGCTTATGACTAGACATCTTATGGTCCTCATGATCGCTTGCCTTACTTGAAGGTGCTTATGACTAGACATCTTATGGTCCTCATGATCATTTGCCTTACTTGAAGGTGCTTATGACTAGACATCTTATGGTCCTCATGATCATTTGCCTTACTTAAAGGTGCTTATGACTAGACATCTTATGGTCCTCACAATCATTTGCCTTACTTGAAGGTGCTTATGACTAGACATCTTATGGTCCTCGTGATTGTTTGCCTTACTTGAAGGTGCTTATGACTAGACATCTTATGGTCCTCATGATCATTTGCCTTACTTGAAGGTGCTTATGGGCAGGCATCTTATGGTCCTCATGATCATTTGCCTTACTTGAAGGTGCTTATGACTAGACATCATATGGTCCTCATGATTGTTTGCCTTACTTGAAGGTGCTTATGACTAGACATCTTATGGTCCTCATGATCATTTGCCTTACCTGAAGGTGCTTATGACTAGACTTCTTATGGTCCTCATGAATATTTGCCTTACTTGAAGGTGCTTATGACTAGACATCTTGTGGTCCTCATGATCGTTTGTCTTACTTAAAGGTGCTTATGACTAGATATCTTTTTATGACTAGACATCTTATTGTCCTCATGATCATTTGCCTTACTTGAAGGTGCTTATGACTAGACATCTTATGGTCCTCATGATTGTTTGCCTTACTTGAAGGTGCTTATGACTAGACATCTTATGGTCTTCATGATCATTTGCCTTACTTGAAGATGCGTAAGACGAGACATCTTATGTTCCTCATGATCGTTTACCTTACTTGAAGGTACTTATGGCTAGACATCTTATGGTCCTCATTATCATTTGCCTTACTTGAAGGTGCTTATGGCCAGGCATCTTATGGTCCTCATGATCGTTTGCCTTACTTGAAGGTGCTTATGACTAGACATCTTATGGTCCTCATGATCGTTTGCCTTACTTGAAGGTGCTTATGACCAGACATCTTATGATCCTCATGATCGTTTGCCTTACTTGAAGGTGCTTTTGACTAGACATCTTTTGGTCCTCATGATCGTTTGCCTTACTTAAAGGTGCTTATGACTACACATCTTATGGTTCTCATGATCATGTGCCTTACTTGAAGGTGCTTATGACTAGACATCTTATGGTCCTCGTGATCGTTTGCCTTACTTGAAATTGCTTATGACTAGACATCTTATGGTCCTCGTGATCATTTGCCTTACTTGAAGCTGCTTATGACTAGACATCTTATGGTCCTCATCATCGTTCGCCTTACTTAAAGGTGCTTATGACTGGACATCTTCTGGTCCTCACAACTGTTTGTCTTACTTAAAGGTGCTTATGGCTACGCATCTTATGGTCCTCACAATTATTTGCCTTAAAGATGCTTATGGCTAGACATTTTATTCTCCTCACGATCATTTGTCTTAGTTAAAGGTGCTTATGACTAGACATCCTATGACCCTCACGATTGTTTGCCTTACCTAAAGGTGCTTATGGCGAGGCATCTTATGGTCCTCATGATCATTTGCCTTACTTAAAGGTGCTCATGGGCAGGCATCTTATGGTCCTCTTGATCGTTTGCTTTACTTGCAGGTGCTTATGACTAGACATCTTATGGTCCTCATGATCGTTTGCTTTACTTGAAGGTGCTTATGACTAGACATCTTATGGTCCTCGTGATCGTTTGCCTTACTTGAATGTGTTTATGACTAGACATCTTTTGGTCCTCATGATCATTTGCCTTTCTTAAAGGTGCTTATGACTAGACATATTAATTGTCCTGACGATCATTTGCCTTACTTGAAGGTGCTTATGACTAGACATCTTATGGTCCTCATGATCATTTGCCTTACTTGAAGGTGCTTATGACTAGACATCTTATGGTCCTCATGATCGTTTGCCTTACTTGAAAGTGTTTATGACTAGACATCTTATGGTCCTCATGATCATTTGCCTTACTTAAAGGTGCTTATGACTAGACATTTTAATTGTTTTCACAATCATTTGCCTTATTTGAAGGTGCTTATTACTTGACATCTTGTGGTCCTCATGATCGTTTGCCTTACTTGAAGGTGCTTATGACTAGACATCTTATGGTCCTCATGATCGTTTGCCTTACTTGAAGGTGCTTATGACTAGACATCTTATGGTCCTCATGATCATTTGCCATACTTGAAGATGCTTATGACAAGACATCTTTTGGTCCTCATCATCATTTGACTTACTTGAAGGTGCTTATGACAAGACATCTTATGGTCCTCGTGATCGCTTGTCTTACTTGAAGGTGCTTATGACTAGACATCTTATGGTCCTCATGATCATTTGCCTTACTTGAAGGTGCTTATGACTAGACATCTTACGGTCCTCATGATCTTTTGTCTGACTTGAAGGTGCTTATGAATAGACATCTTATGGTCCTCATGATCGCTTGCCTTACTTGAAGGTGCTTATGACTAGACATCTTATGGTCCTCATGATAGTTTGCCTTACTTGAAGGTGCTTATAACTAGACATCTTATGGTCCTCATGATCATTTGCCTTACTTGAAGGTGCTTATAACTAGACATCTTACGGTACTCATGATCTTTTGTCTGACTTGAAGGTGCTTATGAATAGACATCTTTTGGTCCTCATGATCGTTTGCCTTACTTGAAGGTGCTTATGACGAGACATCTTATGGTCCTCATGATCGTTTGCCTTACTTGAAGGTGCTTATGACTAGACATCTTATGGTCCTCATGATCGTTTGCCTTACTTGAAGGTGCTTATGACTAGACATCTTATGGTCCTCATGATCGTTTGCCTTACTTGAAGGTGCTTATGACGAGACATCTTTTGGTCCTCATGATCGTTTGCCTTACTTGAAGGTGCTTATGATGAGACATCTTATGGTCCTCATGATCGTTTGCCTTACTTGAAGGTGCTTATGACTAGACATCTTATGGTCCTCATGATCTTTTGCCTTACTTGAAGGTGCTTATGACTAGACGTCTTATGATCCTCATGATCGTTTGCCTTACTTGAAGGTGCTTATGACTAGACATCTTATGGTCCTCATGATCTTTTGCCTTACTTAAAGCTGCTTATGACTACACATCTTATGGTCCTCACAATCATTTGCTTAGTATTGCCGCTGTGTTACTAAAATTCTTTACCAGAATAAATACATAATAAAATAACACAGAAATGAGAGCTTTAAACTAATCATAGCTGGGGAGGTGATATGTAATTACAAACTAGGTGTGTGTGAACACCATCAGTACTGCTGGGTTACCTATATACCTGCTGCCATCAGTACCCTGGGTTAGCTATATACCTGCTGTCTCTATAAAGTTGAGTGCAAGGAATAATCATGCTGTTGTTGTTACGTCCCGACACTTTGCTTTTTTAACACTATGGAGGTGCTATTTGTATGTTTTAGGCTCAGCTAATTCCGAATCCCAAATTGACTGTCATCAGAGTACAAGTTATACTGCTCTTTTGATTATTTTAAACCATCAAGCCACTGTCACGGAACCTGACAAGTTAATACAAGTTTTTTTGATTAGTTTAACTGCTTTATGGTATATACATTTCTTGTTTTCTCTTGTTAGCATAGAAACTTCAGCAGGTATGACACAGTGACCCAATACACAACTGTAAAGCAAGGAATGGTTTGCATTCAATTTCTTGATCAGAAGAATAGCATTTTCAACTGTATAAACTATGCAGTAAATAACAAACCTGCTATTGGAGATGGATCCCAGAATATTCTTTTGAAATCATCCAACTTTGTAAAAGGTAGATCTAAATTCCGAATTATCTTCCTACATTCCTGAGATTTACTTTGTATGAAGAAGGGGGAACAAGTTATTCAATATGTTTAGTTCCATGCAAATGTACATAAATGTGCACATAACATTTTCATACAAATATAAATGTCACATACTGCAAGAAAGAAAAACAGAGTAAACATCTAAACAAGATATGAACATAAACCAAAAACAAATATAACACAGTAACCTACACACTGCAGGAAAAATCCAATATTTAATTTTACACAAGATTAGCACTTTCATCTGGCAACAATAAAGATTTCTTTAGGGTTTTCTTGCAGTCTATTGGGCACTGTGATGCGTTTCTTTTTGGTTTTGGTTCTGATTTGCACACACTATCTCCCAGGGTATCATTTTTGGTGAAAAATAGGAACATGTAGAACATTTAAAAATGTTGCGATACAGCAGTATGAAAGTTAGAAGTAAGAATACTTTATTCTTACTTTACTCTGGCTGCCCACCTAGCTAAAAGTCTGTTAAATTCCTTAGCCTGTTTCTGCCACCACAACTGCTGGAATGGCATGGAAGGCTATTCCGAACGTTTCATTTCTTTCATGAAAAAGCATATCTCCCTGCAGCCTGTAACCCACTACATTCATGATAACCTGTGAATATAGTCACTGATGTTCATTTAACAGCCTTTTTAACTCAGAAACTGGAAAGGGTAACTTGCACAAACAGCACCCCCCACACTGCTGCAAGTACAGACTAAATTACACCTGCCCCTCCCTCTTATTCCTGGTAACCTGACTCATATTGAATCTAAATCATTCTACTGAAATCAACAATTTACAAAAAGACAGTTACAGATAAGAGGGGGTGCTGAAAAGTTTTAAGCCCAACCAACTTTCTAAATTCTGACCATTATTTTGCTCTGTAGTTGAAAGTAGGATTTTTTCATCTTGTAAAGCGCCCAATTGCAGAATCATAACACTATCTTTTGACATTGTTTCAGATCATTGATTGAACCATTTTAATGAATTGTGTGGAATTTTCAAGTATGGAACTCCGAGCCATCATGAAGTTCCTATTCCTGCAGAAGAAAACTCAAAATGAAGTGCATACATGTATGATGTAAACATTGAGTGACAAGGGTCCTTTTTACTCAGCTGTGAAGAAGTGGTGTGTAAATTTTCAATGTGGAGATTGAGACTGAAGATGCAACAAGGTCTGGGAAGTCTCAAACAGTATCACCTCCTGAAATTGTTGACCATCAGCATGGCCTGATTTTGGCTGATCGGCAAATAGCATCTAAAACAATTGCTGAGACACTACAGATATCCAGGGAGCATGTTAGGTTTATAATCCATGAGCTGTTGGGTATGTAGAAGCTCTCAGCTAAGTGGGTGCCCAAATGTTTGAATGGCAATGGAAAAAGGCATTGAGTGGACAATTCCAAGTTGATTTTGTGGTATGTTCATTGGGCTGGTGCCAACTTTTTGGAACAACTAGTTACTGCTGATGAAACATGGTTACACCACTATGATCCTAAAACAAAACAGTCCATGCTTTAAGGATTTTTTTGAAAGGTACGAGATTAGAACTACATCTGGTCAACAGTGGGAGTGAGTGCCATGCCTTAGCTAGACTGTGAGATTATAGGTTCTGTCCTGGTATTTTAGAGGCTTTGGAGATAGTGAGATGCTTCTTATCTTCAGACCCGAGAGCTGTTCTACGGTTGTGGGGTTTGATAATGTTGTTCAGGGCAGGGCAGGCTAGGGGCTTATAAATTATGTTGTGTAGTGTTGTGAGTTGGATATAGAGGAAGTGAATGGGGAGTTTTAGCCAGTCTAGCATTTGCACTGGTGTACAATGATGTATACTGGTTTTGGAATTTATGTCAAACTTTGCCACTTTATTGTAGCATTGTTCCATTTTGGATCTAATGGAAGTCTGTAGGGTAGGGAAGATAGAGGCACTATATAGAAGGGAGGGTAGTAGGAAGGTTTTTGCTATGGTAATATTGGTTGATGCGGTCAGAGAGTGTTTGTTTTTGTAGATGGTGACAAATGTTTGGTGATTTTTTTTATATATATTTTGTTGGACATGGAGCTCAAATGTTAACTCATTATCAATAGTTACACTTAGAAGTTTAGTATGGTGGGCTATTTCAAGAATAGTATTATCAGCCGCTTATATTTTGAATTGTTTCTGTCAGTAGAGAGGTTTTTTGGAAGGAAAAGAAGGAGTTTAGTTTTTTGGAAGTTTAGGAATAGTTGATAGTCAGTGATCCAAGATTCAAATGCAGAAAAAGTATGTTGTGTGATTGTGAAAAGTTGTGGCAGAGCAGGAGTAGACAATAGTGAAGTCACCTGCGTACTGTATGAGTGCACCAGTGGGTGAGTCAATGTTTTACTGCTTGTTATCACTTGTGAAGGTAACTGTGGAACCATTGTAAGGTTAAAGGGGTAAGGCTCAAATATGACAGGTTGCGCAAGAGTATGGAATGTGAGATGGTGTCAAATGCCATAGTAAGGTCGAGAAATATGGCAGATACCAAGTTACCTGTGTCTCAAGCTCTGTTTATTGATTCAGTAAAAGATAGGAGGGCTGCAGATGAGCTATGGCCTGGGTGGAAACCATGTTGGGTATGTATAAGAAGGTTGCTTTGTAGTATGTATTTCATTAACTGTTGCTGGGTCCATTTTTCTAATATTTTAGAGATGGGATATAGAATGGCGATGGGTAAGCAGTTGCTGGGTTCAGTAGATTTAGCACATTTCTGAATAGCGATGATATATGACTTTTTCCATATTTCTGGTACTAAAGATTCTGAAATAGATCTATTGAGCAAGATGCTGATTGGGTAAGTTATGGAGCTGGCCGTTAATTTAAGGTAAATGGGAGGAAGGGTGTCAGCGGAGGTAGAGGAGGGTTTAAATATCAGTAGGAGGTTTTTTTATGAGGCTTGTAGATATTGATTGTAAGGAGAACATTGGTGAGTTTTCAGAAATGAGTTTCTAACTACTAAGTTGGAGATGGTCAGAAGTGGCAGAAAGAGCACTAATGGGGGGTTGAGGAGGAAGAGGGGAGGGGCTGAATTTGGTGGTATTAGAGGTCAGACTGGCTATGGTTTGAATGAAGTGTTTGTTAAAGTTTTTGGCTAATTGAGATGGAGGAGTGTTAAGTGAGAGGCAGAAGTCTTTTTTAGAGTCAGAGTTAAATAGGGTTGATATAGAAGACCAGCATTTTTTAGGGTTGGTTTTGTGCTCTTGTTGAAGGTGGGTATAGTATGATTGTTTCTTTGGCAGCCTGTTTCTTTACTTGGTTTTGCAATTGTTTAAGTGTATTAGATATTCTACTTTTTTACTATGTTTCAGGAGACCTCAGATCTCATCCCTTTGTTCATTAGGTTTTGCAAGCTTTGGCTTGGACTGAAGCTAAAGTGTCCAGTATTTTTAAAAATCGGGTGTTAAAGAAGTGTACAGCTTCATGAAGTGGGAGGTGTTTTAGCGGTAACCAATTTATTTTGAGTAGTAATTCACTGAATTTGCCTTGGGTAAAATTGGTTAAGTTAAGGACAGATTTTAGAGTCTGTGATTTTGGTAGGGGTACTTTGGTTCTAATGGCAAATGTTAGTAGGTAGTCACCGAGGGAATTTGGCAGTGTGCCACTAGTGTTGAAGTTACTAGGATGTGACAGTAGAATCCAGTCTAATATAAATTGTTGAGTGTGGTGTTTGGAGTACCTAGTACAGGAATTAATGAGTTGAGAATAACCACGGAAGTTAATACTGTTTGATGGTAATTCTGATGAGATGGACTGACAACCTATATTAACATCACCTAAAATAATAGTCTCCTGTTTGATGGTTTGGGAACAGCAGGATAAAATATCATCTAATATGGGAATATTTTGTCCTGGAGGAATATAGAGAGCAATGATTATATACCTCACAGTACTGTGAAAAAAAAATAGAAAGAAAGAAAACATGGACAACCCCATCCTTCTGACAAATCTGGTTTTATTTTTGGTCTTTTTGGTACATTCAGAATTTTTGTACAGACTGTGTTCAGCTGAACAACCTTCAGAGACTGAGATACAATCTCTACATCAGACAGTCCGTTACAATGTATCTGTGCACCTGGGTAAGAAATAATACATCAGCGACTGCCAAATTAATAATCTCTGCATAAGTATAGGTGTGGTTAATAAGTGTACTTACTCACACAAGATTTGATCCTGAAAGAGTAGCACCCTGTAACTGTATGGGTATACAAAGGGCTTCACTTTATTTCCCACAGTGGTGCATGTTCCCTGTACCTTATAGGAAAAGATGGATGTAACAAATGAAGAGCTCTAGTTTTATCTAATTAAGTAAAAACACAATATTTTTGAATCAAAGGAAAATTAAGACATGTAAAAACAGTTGCTGTTCAGTGTATTTTTTTATACTTTACTTATAAGTTGTAAATAACAGTATGAGGATACAAGTTCTGTCACCACTAAAAAAAAATAACGACTGAAGCAACTTACAAAGATTTGAAATTCAGGTTTAAGATTAAATGTAATAATTTGTGAGTGAGTACATGACGGAGTAAGTTAATGAGTTAATACATGAGTGAGTGCTGAGTGAATGAATGTGAGTACATAAGTTACTAAGTCAGTGAGTGTGAGTGAGTACACAAGTGAGTGAGTGAGTGTGAATGAGTGACTGAGTAGGTGGGTGGATGAATTAATGAGTGAGTGTGAGTACACGAGTGAGTGAGTACACGAGTGAGTGAGTGAGTGAGAATAAATGAGAGTGAATGAGTACATAAGTGGGTGAATGATTGAGCAAGTGTAAGTACACAAGTGAATGAGAGAGTGTGAGTACAGAAGTGACTGAGTGAATGAGAGTAAACAAGTGAGTGAGTGAATGAGTATGTGAGCGCATGGGTGAGTAAGTGAGTGTGAGTACATCAGTGAGTGATGGAGTGCATGTGTGAGTGAATGTGAGTGAGTACACAAGTGAGAGTGAGTGAATGAGTATGAGTACATGTGTGAGTGAGGCAGTGAGTGAATGTGAGTACACGAGTGAGTGCATGAGTGAGTGAGTAAATGACACTGGATGAGAAAACGAATGAGTATGTGAGTGAGTGAGTGCATGAATGAGTAAGTGTGAGTATATAAGGGAGTGTGACTACATAACTGAGTGAGTACATGCATGAGCGAGTTCGTGAGAAGTTGAGTGAGTGTGAGCACACAAGTGAGTGAGGGAGTGAGTATGCTATAAAGCATAGTTAAACTGAAACAGAATATCAGTACTGGTAACAACGAAACAACTAGTGCCAGGTACTTTATGGTGCTTTGGGGTGTTAGTGCAGAATTCCCACAACTGGCACACAAGCTCACAATACTACCTATTCCAGCTTGTTAGGATTCCTCACGGTCACCTACTTGGTAAGTGCAAACCATTAATACTGTTTCCAACCCCAGTCTTTTAGGTACATTTATTTATTTATTTACATTTGTTGACCAGGAGTGTCTGACTGGACGTAGGTCCATTTTCAGCGGAGAAAAGCTCCACAGCTAAAATATACAGACAGTAGTTACATTGCATTTACATAGCAATTAACAATTTGATTAACATAGCAATTAACAATTACAACATATTTACAGATGAAGAACATAGTACATCAGTTGACAACTAGAATCTTTATTTGCTAAGTACATAACAGACATTAACAATTGTTACAATAAGAAGTTCCTGCTGTATAATAAGTAGCAGGCTTATGAGCATCTCAGCTTGCTATAATCAAAATAGTTATTGGGGTGGAAAGAAAGGTAGTGGGTGGATGGGCTGGGTGATATTAGAGTGGGAGTTGCAAGGGCATAGCCAACATGATTTTAGGTGTGCTTTTAGTAAAGTTTTGAAGTGGGTGCATGATGGTATGGAGGTAATTGTGGGTGGGAGGGAGTTCCATAAATTGGCTATGGTGCAAGAGAATAGTGCTTCACCAGCAGAGTTATTGGCTTTAGTGATCTGCAAGTGACTTTTGTTGCTGGATCTTAGTGGTCTGGTGGTGCGATAGGGTTGGAGTAGATTCTGGATGGATGGGACATTTAGTGGATGGTTTACTAGTTTGTGGGCGAGTGTGAGTTGATACCATTGAAAGAGGTGAGGGAGTTCAAGGCAGCCCAGTTCAGTAAGTGAGAGACAGTGGTGACTATGGTAGGATGCCCCTATGGTGAATTTGGTGATTTTGTTGTAGCAGGTCTCTAGCTTGTTTAGATCGCATTGCCTTAGGTTGGTATATATTGGAGAGGCATAAAGTAGGGTGGAGATAAGATGGGAATTTGCTATTGAAATCTTTGCTGCTTTGGTGAGAAGTTGCTTATTTCTGTATAACGCTCCTAGTTTTTTTGTGGACTTTTTTATGGTATTGGATATGTGAATGTCAAATTTTAGTTTATTGTCTATTTCCACTCCTAGCAATTTGGTGTGTTCTGTTGGGTGTATAGTGGTGTTGTCTTTTGCTGTGATGTTAAAGTGAGAGTTGTTTTGAGTATGTTTGGTGGGTTGGAAGATGAGTAGTTTAGTTTTGTTTAGGTTGAGTATTAACTGGGCATTGAATAACCAAGTTTCAACAGAGGAAAAGGCTTCCTGTGTGACTTTTTTGAAGTTTGGGTAGTGACTGGGCTGAGCAGATGATGGTTGAGTCATCTGCATATTATATGAGTGTGCCATGTTTGGTGGCAGAGGCTAGATTATTGGTGAAAATAGAGAAGAGTAGGGGTCCAAGGATGGGTCCTTGGGGAACTCCTATAGAGACAGGTAGTTGGGGAGATATGCCATTCTGCCATACAACGGATTGTTGGTGGTCAGACAGGTAATTCTGAAACCAGTTGGTGACTGACTGAGAGAAGGATAGGTTACTGAGGACAGAGATGGGTTGTTTGTGTGGGACCATGTCAAATGCTTTAGATAGGTCTAGGAAAGTAGCAGAGGAGAGATAGCCATTGTTTTTATGCTGAAGGATAGTGTTAGTAAAGGAGAGTAAGGCAGTGGTGGTGCTATGGTTTGGTTGGACACCATACTGAGTATTGGAAAGGAGGTTGTTAGTAAGGAGGTAGTCTGAGATGTGAGAGTGAATGCATCTCTCTAGTATTTTGGAGAGTGGAGCGAGAATAGCTATGGAGCGGTAATTGGTTAGTTCTGTGGAGGGGCCGCCTTTGTGGAGGGGAATTATATGAGATGCTTTCCATAGTGTGGGAACATAACTTTCTGACAGAGATCGGTTAATCAAGATGGATACTGGGTAGGCCAGAGCATCAGCTGCAATTTGTAGGTATTCACTTGGGAGGTTGTCTGCTGCTAATTTGGTGGGCTAAAGTTTAGTTAAGTGTTTTTTTATGCTGGAGGTAGGTACAGGAGAAAAAGAAAAGGCAGTGGGGAGATTAATAGTTGAAGGTGTGGGTTGGAGGGGAGGGGGGTTATGTTGTTTAGCTGGTGATAGTATGGTTTGTGTGAAGTGTGTGTTGAATTAGGTAGCAATATTTTCAGAGGCGTGAAGGATGTTAGGAGGAGGGGTACTGACTTTACCTGGGTGGAGGATGGAGTTTATGGAGGACCAGAATTGTTTGGGGCTGTGTTGGGAGGAGTCTAGGGAAGACTGGTAGCATTGGAATTTGTCCTGTTTTATTAGCTTTTTGACTCTATTGCATAGTTCTAGGAATTTCTGTCTAGTTGAGGGTTTTTTGGTTTTGCGGCAGTGCTCCCAGGCTTTATCCCTGTTTTTCATTTCTGACTTAGTGAATTTCTGTAGCCATGGGGAGGGTTGTGCTTTGGTTCTGGAAAGTCTTATGGGGCCATGGTAATTAAGGATGCTCAGGAAGGCAGTATTAAAAAATTCTACTGCGTCATCAAGACTGAGGTACGTTAGAGGATGCAATTTACATTCTTTGAGGGATGAGATGAATGTGAATGGATTAAGTTTAGTTTTTTATGTATTTGATGGTAGATGACAGGTTTAGCTTGGTATAGGTATTTTTTGAGTAGGAATGTTGGGGAGTCATCACTGAGGCTATCTGATAAGCAGCCTGTTATATATGACTGTGGGCTCTTACTGACTAGTATCCAATCCAGGGTAGTGTGCTTGTTGGAGTTTTTTTTATCCTGGTTGGCGACTGGACTAGTTGGGTGAAACCATGAAGGTTTACATGATGGGTTGGATTGTTGCCAGAACAGGATTTTCAGTCAATATTGAAATCACCTAAAATTATAGTTTCTTGGGGGAGATGGTGGGTAGACCAGCTGAGGAGGTTTTCTAGTGGAGGGATGTTTTGGCTAAGTGGGAAGTAGCATTCAATTATGTTGATGGTTTTGTTTTGGTTTATTTTGAGGTTGGTATATACTATTTCTTCATTGCCTATTTGTGGAGCTGATGATTTTAAGATCTGCATGTTTAGATGCTGTTTATATATTATAGCTACACCGACTCCTTTCTTGTTTAGCAGGTCTAATCTTAGTATGCCGTAACTGGTAGGGAGGATTTGCTCACTGGTAATGTGAGGTTTTAGCCAGGTTTCTGTCAGAATGACTATATCTGGGGAGTACAAATCTATGGTGGCATGGAGTTCATGGACTTTGTTGGATATACTTCTAATATTTAGGCTTACTAGAAGAAAGTCACTTGGCTTTCTATTGGCTGTGATATGGGCGAAGTTGTGGTTTATAGTCTGATTATGAGGATTGGGGTTGGAGATGGTAGGGCCAGGGTTGGGGTGGATGTCTCCACTTAGGGCTAGTTTTGATATGCATAAGGTTATTAGGTTTCTCAGTTTTTGAATGCGTTTGTTTATTAGGGAAACTTTATGATTGTGCTCTGTGGGTAATAGGTATGGTGGGAGGGTTACTATGTTAAGTTGTAGGGATGCTTTATGTTTGAGAAATATAGTTGCTAGAATATGCGGGGGTGCATAGGGATGGTTCTTGAGTTGGTGGGAGGGGAGCTGAGTAGGGTGAGACATGAGTGGTGTTGTGAGTAGTAGTACAGTGGTAGTGGTTGAGTGGGGGAATGATGGAGTTTTGGTAGGATGTAAGATATGCAAGGAGAGTGGAGGCAGTGAGCATAAGTATGGTATGCTTATACATGCTAGCTGAGGAGGAGTGATAGTAGTAGGAAGATGGAGGAGGTAGTGTTGGGTTTAGTGCCGTGGTTGGCTATTGGAAAGATGGGAGGGGTTTGTGAGTGTAATAAAGGTAGGACCAACTGGGGGTGGGAGGAAATAGGGGTAGGGTGGGGAACGAAGAGAGTAGAGACCCTGTTAGTTGCTGTTATGAGAGGGCTGGAAACAATCAGGTAACAGAGTAAACTGATAAAAGAACATATGATAGTGACTGTGGAGACTTGGGTAGGTACCCTGTATTTCCACAATCTATCACTTAGCTGTGCCCCAGTTCAGGTAGTTTTAATAGGTTTTATGGCAGAGCCGAGCATGCGGTGCTCAAAGGGTGGTTGTAGTTTTAAAAATGGTGCCTGCCACAGGTAATATTTCTTAACTTTGGGAATGGATTAAGGTAATAAACAGGGAAGGGGGAGAACAAGAGTGTGAGCAGGCAGTTCTTTTGTACTGCTGCTAATGAGCCAAAGCAAAGACAAGTTTGTATTTAACAAACAATCAGAATTGACCAAGGACTGCTCTGAAACTAAGTCATTTCTTAACCATTTCTCATGTGGAAAAACAGGATAACCTTGCATCAGTAGGCTACTGTGGTCTCAGTTTAAATTAACAAATACACAGTATTTATCAGTTATGGATACTATTTGGTAACAGAAGGGAATGAGAGAAAATGGATGTGTCTGTGTGTGTGTCTGTGTGTGTGTCTGTGTGTGTGTCTGTGTGTGTGTCTGTGTGTGTGTCTGTGTGTGTGTCTGTGTGTGTCTGTGTGTGTGTCTGTGTGTGTCTGTGTGTGTGTCTGTGTGTGTGTCTGTGTGTGTGTCTGTGTGTGTGTCTGTGTGTGTGTGTGTGTCTGTGTGTGTGTCTGTGTGTGTGTGTGTGTGTGTGTGTGTGTCTGTGTCTGTGTGTGTCTGTGTGTGTGTCTGGCTGTGTCTGTGTGGCTGTGTGTGTGTGTCTGCGTGTGTGTATCTTTGTGTGTGTGTGTGTGTGTGTGTGTGTGTGTGTGTGTGTGTGTGTGTGTGTGTGTGTGTGTGTGTGTGTGTGTGTTGCTTACAAGCCAAAGCAGAGTGCTCTCCAGGGGATAATGAATATTGTCTCAAACAGGTAGACACATACTCAAAGTTAACTTTAGCTGTTTGCAGAGAGTTCAGACCCGGACTGCGCTTTTCTTATAAGAATCATAAAGGTGATACCGCACTTGAATACTTCGAGTAGTGTTAGGTTCAAAGTTAACTTTAGCTGCTTGCAGACAGTTCAGACCAAAACTGCACTTTTCTTATAGGAATGATAAAGGTGGTACCACAGTTGAATACTTCGAGTGGTGTTAGGTTCAAAGTTAACTGTAGCTGTTTGCAGACAGTTCAGACCTGGACTGCACTTTTCTTATAGGAATGATAAAGGTGGTACCACAGTTGAATATTTATTAGAGTGGTGTTAGGTTCAAAGTTAACTGTAGCTGTTTGCAGACAGTTCAGACCTGGACTGCACTTTTCTTATAGGAATGATAAAGGTGGTACCACAGTTGAATAATTATTAGAGTGGTGTTAGGTTCAAAGTTAACTGTAGCTGTTTGCAGACAGTTCAGACCCGGACTGCACTTTTCTTATAGGAATGATAAAGGTGGTACCACAGTT
>NC_056737.1:1188726121-1188766121 GCF_019279795.1 Protopterus annectens
TGCCCTTTTAGAACAGGTGACACTCGATGTTAAAAATCTTCTCACTGCTATTCCAAATAATGACGGAATCGAGCATGTGAGACACTTTTTCAAGTTTACACTCAGTTTGGAGATATGAAGGTTGACCATATTTGTGACCTTTTGGACATTGTACTTAATTATGTTTTTATGTTTAATAATGACATCTATTGGCAAAAATGCGATGTAGCTGTGGGCACACCCTGTGCAAATAGTTACACAAACCTGGTATTAGTTGACTGGGAAAATGCATTTGTATTGGATTCTGTCAACATATATCTTCCAGCAATAAAATTTTACATTAATTTTGTGGATGAGGTTTATTTCACTGGGATAACAATCTGGATAGATTGAGTGTGTCTAGTATGTACATACGACTACACAATTGGTGGAGTTTACGTTACATTGTTCTTCTACTACAATGGATATTTTGGATGTGAGACTCTGTAAAGAATGTGGAAATATTAACACCAGTCTGTATAGAAAACCTTGTAGAAAGAATAATGTTTTTATGTAGCGGTAGTATGTATCCTCAGCATGTTTATTCCAACTTAATTATGAAACAGATATGTAGACTTTCGAAATTATCAACTAGGGATGATGAATTTTTCTGTGCTGCTGAACAAATGGACACAGAACTGATGCAGCATGGATACAGATGACAAGAGATTAAGAACGTTTTTGATAGGGCTGACTATGTTAGAACAACTAAAGCTTGACCGTATTTCAAGCACAGTGAAGAAACTATATTTAATATAGACAAAAGGAACACCTGTGCAGGAGCTCATGGAAATATGAGTAGGGTTATTCTTACCTACTTAAGTGATACCAAGTATATTTGTGATATAAAGTCTGTTTGTGCTGCATTCAACCCTATGAGTGCATCCTACCCTACTCCACTACAGTCTAAGAACCCCCCATAAGGACATCTAATATGGGACTCTGCTAAAGCCCTCTGAGGAGCTTTCAAAAGATAGCCCCCTCAAGAAATGCTTAAAGTGTATGTACTGCTATTTTTCAACCTAACTGCTACAAGTGTTCACACTACCGCAGTGTCTGTGCTTTTCCCCGCGCTTGCTAAGCAGCCTACAGCGGTTCTTTTCTTTGTCCCTTAATTTCCTTACCCAGTAAGATATATTTCATAAATGTTGCCACTAGGTGGCACTGCTCAACCTCTAGTGTAAAGATTACTTCTAACTTATTTCTGTTCTCTCCCAAGCAATCCCCCACTCTCATAGCATATTTACCCCACTGGCCTGCTTTAACTTGTGAACTGTTTTATTACCTTTCTCCCCCCACACTCCCCAGCCTAAACTCACCTCTGCTGTCCCTGTACTTCCTCTAAGCTCCCACATTTCAGCTACAGATGGCTGATTGGTTTTTGCCAGCCACCTTCTCTCTAACTCTTCCCGGTCCATTCACCCTACAGGCTCACTGTGCTCCCCTACCCTGCCCCCAATTCTCACCCGCCCCCACTACTCCTATATTCATTTCAACACCAGACCCCTCCCTCTCTCACCCAACCAATCATATCCATTTTGTAACCCCTCCCCTCTCTACCTCCACCTGCCAATCACAACCACTCCAACCCCTCCCATCAAAGACCCTATAAACATCTATTTCTACTCCATCTATACACATATATAATCTGTCCTACTTATTTTCTACTGCTAATATACACATATGCTCCTTTATCATGCCTTGTCTCCTACCTCAAACCATTCTCACCCCATCTATCTGCATTCTAATCTTACTCCCTTTATACCATGCTACCTCCTACTCCTATAACCAACTCCACCCCTCCTTCCTGTCCTACCCCCATTCCCAACCTCCTTCCTCATCCCACTAAAACACAATTTCACAGCATATCCACCTCTCTAGTTCAACCCAACCCACTCCACTATTTCAGAATAAAACTTTTCCCCTCTCAATTAAATACTACAAACCTAAACTAATACTTTACTGCCCACAACTATTAAGACCAAATCAAATATACTACTACCCTTCCTCAACTACCTCTGCTTAGCAGGGGACATACACCAAATACTTCCTCTAATCCCAATCTCCCTGTCACAAGCAATAAAACCAACCATAAATACCTCAAATTCTTCACCATCAATGCCCAAAGTCTAAGAAATAAAGTAGCCCACTTCCATGCTTGGTTAAACTACAATCTACCAGAAATTGAAGCCATCTCAGAAACCTGGTTAAAACCTCATATTTGGGACTCTGAAATCTTCTCTCCTGGATTCCAATCCCTCAGACACGATCGCTTAAATTGAAAAGGAGGTGGGGTAGCCTTAATCTATTCTAACCTGCTATCCATCACTCCCTACCCCAATCCTATCCCTCCATTCAACAATGCAGAATTACTAATAGGCCTACTAAAAATAAATAACCACAAAAGCATTTGTATCATTGCCCTCTACAACCCCCCCTGGTAATAACACCGCAACTCTGGACATCTACCAATATTAAGCTAGAGACCTTCATACTTGGAGATGTAAATATCGATTGGAATAAAATCAATAACTCTAATCCCACCATACGCATCAATCTATTTAACTATACCCAACTAACTAACTCCATTATCAGATCCAACAAAACAAACCCCCCAGGTACCACACTAGACTGGATCCTGATATCCCATCCTAATAAAGTCTTAAACTCTGGCATTATATCTGACCCTATAGGAGACCACTTGCCAGATTTCATCCACCGAGCTACCCGCTCCTCTCCTCACCTACACCAATATATTCACACACGTAACCTCACAAACTTTAACCCCACTACTTTCTCTGGCTCCCTAAAACAAACAAACTGGAACCCCCTAAAAACTCTTCCACTAGACAACACCGCAGAATTTTCCAATAGACAATGCCATAGAATTTTTCAACTCAACCTTCTGAAACATCCTCAACTCCCTAGCTTCACCAAGAACCAAAATAGTAAAAACCAAGACTGCCCCATGGCTTACCAAAGATACCAAACAACGTATGCTACAAAGAGATAAATTCTGGAAAACATACCATCAAAACAAGCAGCCAGAAACTTTTCTTAAATATAAATAACTCCGTAACCTTGTTAAAAAACAAATTATCAGAGACAAAAAGTCCTAATATATCAAACTCCAGTCTAACCAATCAAAAAAGCAAAACATTTCTGGAATTCCATTAATTCTCTTCTCAAACCAGGTACCAGAAACATCCCCTGCCATGACCCCAGCAAATCTGATCCTGAAATAGCTTCTCTATTCAACTCCTTCACCATCTCCATAGCAGAACTGACCAAGACCTTCCCTAACAATAACCCCTCCCCTCAACCTATCCAATCTTCCTCACCCCTTATACCACCCTCTGCCCCCAATCCTCCTCCAATATTTGAACATAAACTCATCTCAACCTCCCACATAAAAGCATTACTCTCTAAACTAAAACCATGCTCCAGTGCCCCTGACAATATCCCATCTTCCTTCCTAAAAATAGCCACAGATGGTATCACTCTCCCCATTAGCATCTTGATCAATAGATCCATGCAGGAATCTTATGTGCCCAAATTATGGTGTGCTGCATTTATTCTACCTCTCCATAAAGGAGGCAAAAACAATAGCATCTCTAACTACCATCCCATAGCTATCCTCTCCCCATTTTCAAAACTTCTGGAAAAATGCATCCATGTTCAGCTTATGCCATTCCTAGCCAATCACCAACTAATCACTCCAACCCAACACGGCTTCTGACCTGGTCATAGTACTATTACTGCTCTTCTCTTATTCTTAGAGACAATAAATCTTGCCCATGACTCTGGAAAAATAGTATCAACAGTTCTACTAGATCTAGCCAAGGATTCAATACCATCTCCCACACCCATCTCTTGAACCATCTTTCTAACCTTAATCTCTCCCAGAATACCTTATCCTGGTTTTCAAGCTACCTCTCTGACAGGTCTCAAGCTGTGAAATGGGGGAAAGGCACCTCAACCTTCCTTCATACCCCCACTGGGGTACCCCAGGGATCCATACTTGGTCCAATGCTGTTCAACATCTTTATTAATGATTTCCACATAGCCATAACCAACACCAAAACTGTATAATATGCAGATGATTCAACTTTAGTCTTCTAACCTCTCAGAGCTTCAAACAGTGACCCAAATTGCCTTCTCCACCTCTGAAAACTGGATGCTCCAAAACCACCTCTCGCTAAATGCCAACAAATCCAAAATACTATTATTCTCTCCCTCAAAAGCTTCCCCTCTTGATAAAAACTCATTCCAAATTATTAGCCAAAACAACTCTATTATAGAGATTGTTCCCTTCACCAAACTACTTGTAGTTACTATTGATGAACACCTAAAATTTGATACTCACATCCAGCAAAGCATTAAGAAAACCCTTATAAAACTTGGTATGCTATACAGAAACATCCACTATCTCTCTCCTTTCACCAGACAAACTCTCGCCACTACCCATCTACTCCCCTTACTAATCTATGGTGCTCTTCTACTAACAAACTTATCTGCCTCTCTCTCCTCCATATTGGAGGTCTGTTATAATAAGATTTCTAAATTTGCAAACAAAGCCACATTATCTTCCCCATCATTGTACTGCCCTTCATTTGTTAAATTGGCTTGAACTGTCCATCCATCTAGACTATCTCCAAATTACTACAGCCCACAGGCTAATTTTTCAACCTACTAAGTGCCCAGCACTGACCAACATCCTTCAACCTTACACTCCTCAGAGAACTCTAAGATCTACTCACCAAAACCTAATCACTGTTCGCAAACCCAGTCGTCCTGCTGGTCAGCTTCTATTATCCTTTTCCTTGGCTAAAAAATGGAATTCTCTTCCTTCCTTTCTAAGGACTTGTGAAAACTATGAAAACTTTAAAATGCAGCTACATTCCTACCTTTCCTCTAACAGGAAATGCAACTGCACTCTCTCCACCTAGCCTAATAATCAAGCCACCCCTTAAACTCTGGACTACCTCTGAATACAAGCTAACCTAACATAAATGTACATATTGTGAATAATATAATTGTACGTATTATAAATAACACATCCCACCTTTTTTTCTCTTTTCCTTCTAAGTGTTTATTCTCCATCTCAGTTAAGTTATCACTGCCATCCTAAATATTTAGATACTATGTAACCAAAGAATTTATTCCTGTTCTCTAGCATGAAATGAAATTGTAATTGTGTTGTATTTACTATGATTGTATCTGTAACTAAACTATGTAATGCAGAGCTTTTCTCCCCGGGCCTCCACTGAAAATGGGCTCCCTGAGCCCAGTGGACCTCCCAGGTCATCAAACTGGAAATAAATAAATAAATAAATAACTTAACTAATTAATTAATTAATTAATTAATTAAAAGGAATTGGAAAATACTACAAGTTGACCCCACTTTGAAAGATATAGTAGGAGCATGACGTTGGGCTGCACAATGCCAGGGCACGTCTATAGGCTAGGCATGTAAAGGCTCCAGGGCCATTAGCCTAGTACACACCTATGTACCTATGAACTATTGTTTGGATTTAAAAGAAATAAGAACATCAAATGACTCTTATGTTTTCCTAAGAATAACTCATTGAGAACTAATAGACGAGGAGCTTCATCCATGTAACAGATGTTCTTGCTGTAAATACATCAATAGCAGGAATGAGTTATGCGTCCATTTTTTTAAGAACCCTCTCTATAAGAACATAGTGGAGAATTCATCACATACGTTTCAGTTCATGGCCTGGCAAGTGCTTTCTTACACTCTACGAGGAGGTGATATTATCTAAAAACAGAAACTTGTGAAATGAATTGGATTGCTACTTTTCATGCATATAGGTTCATAGGTTGGTACTAGGCTATCGGCGCTAGGGTCTGTACAAGCCTAGCCATAACAATTCCCTGGCTATTTCTTCCCACAATATTTACTTCCCTGGATCGCTGTATATCAGGTTGACTGATGTGATCCCCGGGATAAATTTCCTAGCTCCCATCCAGTCGTCAAGGTTCCTTTTGAAGAGGGCCAAGGAGGCACTCTACTTGACATGTATGGGCAGTCTATTCCAGAGTATAGGGAGTCTCCGGGTCAGGAACCTATCCCTCCAGCATGTTCTGTTCATTGTGATGACAAGGTTTAGGTCCCTAGAACATGTGGAGATAAATTGGCATTCTGACCTGGATATATCAGTAAAACCAGCCCTTAAAGGAAGAAAGTTGAAACTGAAGGTTTAACCTTCTCAAAGCCTATGATTGTCTAGTTCACAAATCTGGTGGATTTGATTCAATATTGTAGAAAGGTGTGTCTGGTTAATGTCATCGGACTGGCCCTCTCCTACTGCAGAGAGAGGACATTAGAAGTTTATATAATAAAGCTGTTTTTTTTAAGGAATAAAATTGAGATGGAACGTATAACCTCCTCAAGATTACTACTGACTAGTCTTCATTTTTGGTGATTCTGATTTGATGTTATAAAAAAGCATGTCTGGTTAATGTTTTTGGATTGGCCATTTTATGTCGTGGAGAGGACACAATCCCCTGGATTCACTAATCCTCCATGCAGGACTACTCTAGTCCTGCATGGAAGTGCCAGTTTAAGAGGAGGATGGCAGCGCACTATGCATATTAAGGAAGGCATGCTGCCTGAACACCTAATGCTACATGGAGTGTGGACGAGTGCAGGGGGCATGGCTGAGAGCAGAGCTCTCAGAATAAACATGCCCCTGCAATGTAGAACAGAAGAATGTGTACATAAAAGAGCGAGACCGCACATAAGTGTCCACATATCCCCACCAACAGTCCCCATGTGTTCAACAGCAACAGTACACCAAAAGAAACATGAAGAAACCCTTGTAGTAATGGTTTTAAAACTCTGACTACAGCTAACTGTAGGTGCGCGGGTCTGCCCATCGCGTAGCTATGGGTAAAGCAGCATGAAAGGCTGAAGAGGATAACAGGGAAGGTATAGCAAATGAAGCAGCACAGCAATAGCATAGTGGTAAGAGCATTCACCTAAGGAGGAGGCAATCCTGGCTCAAGTCCCACTGCAGCACATACCATTTTCCAAGTGTAATCTGTATACGAACAATTATGTACATTTTATTGCTGTAGAACCTACCAAATAACAATTAAATGTGAACTGGAGTACTGCATGAAATGCACATGTGAAGAGTCAGTACCAGAATAAATAAGTCAGCAATAAGCAGGCATAAGCACAGGTAAGTAGAAGTAAGCAAATGTAAGCAATAGTAAGCATGTGCAAGTGCGTATGGGTGGGGTGAAGCACCGCCAACACAGATCAATCAAAGGAGACGCTAACTGCGTGTAACACACTGCGAGGTCAGCAGTGCTAACCTCTGTGCAAACCCACTCACAACCACTTGAAAGTGCCTTAAACACACCATATTAAATGGTTGGTGTCACACATGGGTCTGTGTACACTAACGGAGTCAGTCGTAGGCATCGCAAAGCATACGTGGCACACATGGATGGCCGGTATGCACACGAAACACAGTACCCAGAAATACCAGTCAAGAATTAGAGGTATATGTGTTCATATGAATACCCATAACTATATAGATATATACCTCCCCTCTCTGTAGAACAAATGTGTACATACATAGATAGACATATAAATAAAATACCCACAAATACAGATATACATATGCAGACACCAATACATCCACATGTTGTTAGATTATATATATATATATATATATATATATATATATATATATATATATATATATATATATATATATATATATATATATATATATATATATATATATATATATATATATATATATATATATATATATATATATCTATATATATATATATATATATATATATATATATATATATATATATATAGATATATATATATATATATGTATGTATATATATATATATATCTATATATATATATATATATATATATATATATATATATATATATATATATATATATATATATATATATATGCAGAAATATATATATGTATGTGTGTGTGTGTGTGTGTGTGTGTGTGTGTGTGTGTGTGTGCGTAGATATATACACAGATATATACCTATGATAAGATACAGCACCTAAGAATGACATATGTTCACAGGCCATGCCAATGGAGGTGAGGGTCCCAAGCAAGAAATGTGTAACACGTAGCATGACCCCCCCCCCCAGCCAGACAGAGGAGACATACAAACAAACCCACAAACAATGTAAACAGTCCCCTGCTCCCCAGACCACAGGCAGGATACAACCGGGGGGGGGGGGACACAGTGGACCCATGAAATCTAATCTTGGAACAGAGACAGGAGCGTCCCTTGTGGGACACACCAAAAAATTGTCATATTATGGGAGGAAGCCCGTGCGATGATCTATCAAGGCGTGGTGTGAACATACCCGGAATACAAGGGTGGGAAAGTCTGATGACCCATGGGTTGAGACAACGTATGAGATGGGTCCCGTGAAGTGGAGAGTGGGCAATGTGTAGTGGTATGTTTAGACCCAACCTGCACCCACAGTAAGGATGAGTGCTGTAAAGAAGGTGCAGGTGGGGGAACTATGGGTAGCTAATTATGGGTCTAGACCTGCAGGTGTTTGCTGGAGTGGGTCTATATGGACAGCCCCAGGGATGTAAGCAATAGTGCGCATTGGGCAGAGGCACCGCCCAACGAGCAGCCACACCCCCTACGAGTCCCACTGCAGCAAAGTCTATTTTACATGGCAAAGAACAGAATAACAAGATGTAGATGTATATATGTCGAGGTATGTGTGTTTATATCTACCCATAGCTACATGGAGATATACCTCTCCCTCTCAGTAATACAAATGTATACATACAGAGACAGAATACATATAAATACCCGCATATAGATATATACATATGCAGACACCCATACATCCATATGTCGTTTTATATATATATATATATATATATATATATATATATATATATATATATATATATATATATATATATATATATATATATATATATATATACAGCAATATATGAAGAAAGTAGACAAGAGTATAAGGAGATGAGGTGCATGGCAAAGAGAGAGGTGGAGAAGGCAAAGGATAAGGTGTATGATGAGTTGTATAAAAGGTTGGACACTAAGGAGGGAGAAAAGGACCTGTATCGATTGGCTAGACAGAGGGACCGAGCTAGTAAAGATGTGCAGCAGGTAAGGGTGATAAAGGATAATGAGGGAAATGTACTCACAAGCGAGTAGAGTGTGTTGAGCAGATGGAAAGAGTACTTTGAGGGGCTGATGAATGAAGAGAATGAGAGGGAGAGAAGGTTGGATGATGTGTGGATAGTGAATCATGAAGTGCAGTGGATTAGCAAGGAGGAAGTAAGGATAGCTATGAAGAGGATGAAGAACAGAAAGGCTGTTGGTCCAGATGACATACCTGTGGAAGCAAGGAGGTGTTTAGGTGCAATGGCAGTGGAGTAACTAGATTGTTTAATGAAATCTTGGAAAGTGAGAGGATGCCTGAGGAATGGAGAAAAAGTGTTTTGGTACTGATTTTTAAGAATAAGGGTGATGTGCAGAGCTGCAGTAACTACAGAGGGATTACATTGATCAGTGACAGCATGAAGTTATGGGAAAGAATAGTGGAAGCTAGGTTAAGAAGGGACGTGATGATTAGTGATCAGCAGTATGGTTTCATGCCAGGAAAGAGCACTACAGATGCGATGTTTGCTTTGAGAGTGTTGATGGAGAAGTACAGAGAATGTCAGAAGGAGTTGCATTGTGTCTTTGTGGATTTAGAGAAAGCATATGAAACAATATGTAACTATGTAACATGTATGTAACTTACTGACAATGTGGAGCTTTTCTCCCCGGGCCGCCGCTGAAAATGGACATGTATCCATTCGGACTATCCTGGTCAACAAATGTAAAATAAATAATAAATATGACAGGGTGCCTAGAGAGGAGTTGTGGTATTGTATGAGGAAGTCGGGAGTGTCAGAGAAGTATGTAAGAGTGGTACAAGATATGTACGAGGGTAGTGTGACAGCGGTGAGGTCTGCGGTGGGAGTGATGGATGCGTTTAAGGTTGAGGTGGGATTATATCAAGGTTCAGCTCTGAGCCCTTTCTTATTTGTAATGGTGATGGACCGGTTGGCAGACAAAATCAGACAGGAGTCCCTGTGGACTATGATGTTTGCAGATGATATTGTGATCTGTAGTGAGAGTAGGAAACAGGTGGAGGAGACCCTGGAGAGGTGGAGATATGCTCTAGAGAGAAGAGGAATGAAGGTCAGCAGGACCAAGACAAAATATATGTGTGTGAATGAGAGGGAGGATAGAGGAATGGTGAGGATGCAGGGAGTAGAGGTGGTGAAGGTGGATGAGTTTAAATACTTGGGATCAACAGTTCAGAGTAATGGTGAGTGTGGAAGAGAGGTGAAGAAGAGAGTACAGGCAGGATGGAGTGGGTGAAGAGTGTCAGGAGTGATTTGTGACATACGAGTACCAGTAAGTGTGAAAGGGAAGGTCTACAAGAGGGTAGTGAGACCAGCTATGTTATATGGGTTGGAGACAGTGGCACTGACAAAAAGGCAGGGGTCAGAGCTTGACATGGCAGAGTTGAAGATGTTAAGAGTTGCACTGGGTGTGACGAGGATGGACAGGATTAGGAATAAGTATATTAGAGGGTCAGCCCAGATTGAAAGGTTTGGAGACAAAGCCAGAGAGGCAAGATTACATTGGTTTGGACATGTGCTGAGAAGGAATGCAGAGTACATTGGGAAAAAGATGCTAAGGATGAAGCTGCCAGGTAACAGGAAAAGAGGAAGGCCTAAGATAAGGTTTATGGATGTGGTGAGAGAGGACATGCAGGTGGTTGGTGTGACAGAGTAAGATGCAGAGGACAGGAAGAAATGGAAACAGTTGATCTGCTGTGGCGATCCCTGATGGGAGCAGCCAAAGTAGAAGATGAATACATATACAGATGTATATGTATATAGTTATGTGTATATATATATATATATATATATATATATATATCTATATCTATATCTATCTATATCTATATCTATATCTATCTATATCTATATCTATATCTATCTATATCTATATCTATATCTATCTATATCTATCTATATATCTATATCTATCTATATATCTATCTATATATCTATATATATATATATATATATATATATATATATATATATATATATATATATATATATATATATATATATATATATACATACATCAATGTGAACACCCCAGTATTAATTGAAATAAGTAGCTTGGGTCAATGTGGAGCTCTATTTCCCAGGCCACCACTGACAATGGACAAGCATACAGTCGGATTGTCCCAGTTAACAAATGTGAACTAAATACACAAAGTTGCGCATGTGTATGCAGGAGCAAGCAGGTGTAAGTCTGTTTGGCCACTGGTATGCGATTACCCCACTGGTGAAACAATGCAGAGGCTAACTTAGTGCAAGACACCGCAACCAGAGATCAGCAATCCTGTGCTTCGCGCAAACCAATGCATACCCGCCTACAAATGTTCTACAGTGCCTTAGTCACTTTGTGGCCAACAGCAGTTGTAGTGGCTATTAAAATAATCTGCACTGCCAGGTTGCAAACCCCTTGACCCTACTATAGTAGTCGTAGTCACTAACACATAGGATACACATTCAGCTGCTGTGATCACAAATGCATCATCCAGCAAAGTCATCCAACAGTATAAGTAATGTATATAAATGTGTAGATTAATATCAGCACGTGTCTATTGCTCAACCATAGTATTATGAGCAGTCTATGTGCATCACAGAACAGTGCTTGTCCACTCATACTGTGAGAACAGTAGTCCTGCATAATACCAAAGTGAATAATGATATATGGTGCACACCATGGGGGCATGTGAGCATGCTTCATGCACAGTATCTCACACCTGGGGCATTGGTTCAGTGGAACTGGGAGATGAGGCTGGCCAGGTGTGTGAGCAAACTGCTGCTACACATTACCCTGGCAGGATGCTACCAGTGGGAGACGCACTGTAGACCAGCTAGATCTACTCTTGACACAACAACAGGTACGTCCCTGGTGGGATGAATCAACAGTTGTGGGTCACATCAATGTCTCCACCAGTATCGGAGGAGGATCAAGGGAAGGCTGGTACATATGTGGACTAAATGGATGAAGAGCCTGCAGATGCTTGGGTTGGGACAGTATACTGGAGGAGTACCGAGTTGTGCAGAGAGGGAAATGTGTGGAGGTGTGGTATGGCAGGGCTAGCAACTGGGGAATGGATGGATGCTGTGTACATGGAGCTCGGGGGCTGGGGGGAAGGGAACATGGGTATGTCATTATGGCAGACATATGCAAATGAAGCAGAACAGCAATAGTGTAGTGGGCAGAGCATCTGCCTAACGAGCATGCATTCCCGGGTAAAGTCCCACTGCAGCACATCCTATTTACCATATGAAATCCATATGTTAACATTGTTGTGCTGTACAACCTAATTAATAACATTTATATTTGCACAGGAGTACTGCCTTAAATGCACATGTGAAGTGTCATAATGACTAAGGCACTAGTAAGCAGGTGTACGCGCATAACAGCAGTAGTACACATGGATAAGCAGTTGTAAGCGTGTGTACATGTATTTGCGTGGGGGTAAGCATTGCTTACATAGATTGAGGTAAGTAGATGCTAGCTGAGTGTAAGGAAATGCAATCGGAGGTCAGCATTGCTTAGCTCTATACAAACCCACGCACATCTACGTACAACCGTTCAGATGTCCCTAACTCACTCTGTATCCAACAGCCAGTGTTCTGCCCTGAAACAAAATATACAGCCTCTGCAAGGCCCAAACCCAGGACCCTGCACATCATACACTACGTGATTTACCAGTAAACCATGACAGATGTACATAACCACTCATTTCACATACATATCATCCAGCACAATCAGTCAACAGCACAGGAAATGTAGTAATAACACACCACATAACCTCTTAATGCATGAATCCTGGACATAGTGCACCATAATGTAGGTACATATAGGGATATCTGCCATAGCTTGCTCTACTACACTTAAAACATTGCAAGTTACAAAGTTATATGTAGTTTAACACATATACTGAAGGAGATGATAAGTCTAAAACACGTACGTGTCGGCACGAATGACTGACCTCAGTCCTAAGGTCATCCATGTCAGTTGCCAAGAGAATGAGGTACAGGCCACACATATAGGCCGAACATGCATGGACATATGGACAGATATACATCTGTAAATGTAGACAGATAGACAGCTATAGGTGTATATATATATATATATATATATATATATATATATATATATATATATATATATATATATGTGTGTGTATGTATGACTCGCAAATAACCATATAGAGCAATTGTACATAGATAGACAAATATGTTCAGTGTGTGTGTGTGTGTGTATATATATATATATATATATATATATATATATATATATATATATATATATATATATATATATATATATATATATATATATATATATATATATATATATATATATATATATATATATGTATATATATATATATATATATATATATATATATATATATATATATATATATTATATATATATGGATCCCCTTCACTACACCGACATGCCACAATGCCAACACCCAAAACACCAACACCAAAAGACAGACAACACACAATACCGACAACGCACAAAACCTAACACCATAACACCTACACCCAAAACACCGACACACAAAACGTAAGCTACACATTACACACAACTATACATGCACTAACTAACCCAAACCCTAACCCTAAGGTCCGACACAACTGCACACTTACCCTACCCGCACCCTAACCCTAACTCACTTAACCCACCCCTAAACCTACAGTCCGTCACTATCGCACACACACCCTACCTGCACCCTAACCCTAACTCACTTCACCCACCCTTAAAGATATAGTCCATCACTATCGCACACTTACCCTACCCGCACTTTAACCCTAAATCACTTAACCCGCCCCTAAAACTACAGTCCCTCACTATCGCACACTTACCTGTCCGCTCCCTAACATTAAAACCCTCACTCTATCGCACACTTACCGAGTCCGTCAGGTTCTCACCTTGTCGGTCATCTGAGTCGTCGGTCTTCTCGTCTCCTTCTGTAGAGTGTAGGTCTTCTAGCGTATATATATATATATATATATATATATATATATATATATATATATATATAGACATGTGTATATGATTTCCACATGGGAACGGACTCCTGGCCCACTCCATACTACATAACAGACCATGACAGGCAGGACAGGTAGCTTTCATCCTTCTAAGTTGGGAACTGCTGATTGAGAGCCCAGTGTCTGTTATTCTTAAAGTGTATTAGTTCTGGTTTAAGCACTTGGGCTTCAGGCCAGTTATTTTACATTAAGAAGGTTTGTGGTCTGCACTCTTGTGGGAGAAGAGGCTGGACTCTGCCCTTCTGAGCTGGGAATTTCTGGTTAAAGCTTTATAGTGCCTGAATATTTGAACTGTATCTTACTGAAATTGGTACACCTTGTTTGCTGTAGCATAGACTAGATCCAGGCCTGCTGAATCTAGCTTTATTTATATGCTTGTTGTTTGTTTGCTTATTTCCCTGGAACGCTAATTCCACATAATAAGCGGCTTCTCAGCGCTTCTGTGGATCACTAGTGATATCTGCATTGCTTACTGTACTTATTTCCTTGTTTCACTTGAAAGAAAGTTACTGTCGTTTTTGCATTTAAGTTACCCGTAACACATTGCACTTAAGTTACCTGGCACTTGCTCACTAAAGCAATTATATAAGTCAGCACTAAAAATTAAAAGAACTACACCCTCACTCCCCACTGGCCCTGGTTTTCAATTAAGGAATTCCCAATATTATTCTAGCAAGTCCAAAGGTGAGTTGTCAATCTCCTCTCTGGTCCAGCTGGTGAATCTGGGAATCTTGAGGCAATGTTACAACTGCCTCATGTACACAGACAACCCTCTCCTCCTCCCAACAAATTCCAACACATGTGAGAGATGCAACCATATAGCCAAACTGGAGGCTAAGCTCTCTCAACTCAGTACTGGCATAACCAGTCAGGAGGAGAAGGAAACCACACTCACTACAATTCCAGTCTCACATAGACCTACCATGACAGCAAACCAAACACATAATCACACAAAAACATACTCAGAGGCTCTAAATAAAGATCTGCCTAAGCAGCAGAGACCTCCAAAGCAGACACCCAAGCAGCCGCTACGCCAAAACACGTGCAACACATATCTCACAAAGCCAGTGTGCCGAACAGTCACAGCCCTTAAGACTAAACAACACACCTGATACACTTGTAATAGGTGACTATCGTCAGGCACACTGACGTCCCGCTCACCAGGCTGAACAAGGAGAGGGTCACGGTGAGCAGCCTGTCGGGCGCTAGGATTCGCCACATAACACAAGCACTCAGGTCACTCCAAGGCAAGTACAAATATGACTCAGTCATTGTCCATGCTGGTGTGAATGACCTGAGACGTACCTCCCTGGACTACATGAAAAGAGACATAAAGGAGCTCTCTGAGCATGTAGCCCAGGCGGGTATGACCCTGACTTTGAGTAGCATCTTACCCTCACCAAGAATGATGCCACAATATGAATACAAGATGATCAATTTCAACAACTGGCTTAAGTACTGGTGTCATTCAAAGGGGATCCAATGCCTGTCAGCTTGGGATGATATGCTCAACAAGCCACGATGCTTCGCTAGCGACGGCTTGCACCTGTCACCCCTGGGCTTTCGGATATTGGCAAAGGCTCTTGCTACCCCCATAGTGCCTTTTTTAGGCAAGGCTCAAAAGACAAACCCACCTCCATAGGTATCACAAGGGATAAGAAACCAAGAGTAATGCTACTCAACGCCAGAAGTCTAAACCTCAAGATGCACTTTCGAAACTCTCCTTAGCATGGAGAACATCGATATCTGTGCAGTAACAGAAACCTGGTTCAGGGCTCCTGAGAGCACCCCAGCACTACCAGGTTATACCTCATACCATGCTTTTCGCCCCAAAACTTGGACCGAACCACAAAAGGAGGGGAGTATCGATATTCATCAAAGATACCCACACCTCCAGGTTGGTGGCAAAGCACGAAGCATCAGAGACTATCCATGTGCAACTAACAGTGGGTAAAACTGCCTTCCAGTTTATAGCCTGCTACAGACCACCCTCCCAAACCCAGGAACCCCACTCGGCCTTCCTGAGAACACTGGAAAATAAGAAGGTCTCTCCAAACACCATTATATTGGGCGACTTCAACTACCCAAACATAGACTGGGAGCATTACTCTAGCTCCAACACCCTAGCCCAAAGGTTCCTAGAATTTATAAACTCAAATGCTATGGAACAACTTGTTACCACTCCCACAAGAGGGGAAAACATACTGGACCTGATCATCACCAACATGGGGACTCTATGCTCCAGACCAAACTATCTCACTGGATATTCACATCCCAATCCCACCCCCTGCCCAGAAAACCACAGTGAAAAACTTCTATAAAGCAAATTTCACACTCCTCAAAACTGAGGTGGAATCCTTCAAAGCCCCCGGGCCTGTGGAAAATACGGCCCAGACCACAGAATCCTTTATAAACGCATTCTATGAACACCTTCAGGAATGCATGGATCATGCGATCCCAAATAAAACCAAGACCCAATTCTCCAAAGGCTGACGTCCTGTCTGGTGGACCCCAGCCATAAACAAACTATACAATAGAAGGAGGAAGCTACTAAATGATAGAGCAAAATCCCAAAAAGGGAAGGCATCACTGATCAGTATTAGCAAAAAACTATGGGCACACATAAAATTGTCTAGCCAGCTTCGAGAGAAAAATTGCACAGGACACCAAGGATAATCACAAGGCTTTCTTTAGTAATGCAAGGAACCTGGGTGGTAATTCCCAGATATGCTCAATTAGTCCAAAATGACAAAAAATACACCGAACCCACAGACATTGCCAACATCCTAGCTGACAGATTCAGCGCAAACTTCTCCCCCCCTCCCCACCAATAGGGCAAATATCTATCCCAGCAGAGTGCTGCCCCCCTGACATCTCAGATGCTCAGGTAAGAGCCGCCCATTCCAAAGCAAAAAACACAGCATCAATGGGACCAGACGGTGTCCCGAGCTGCGTCCTACATGAACTCCAAGAAGAGCTAAACCCAAACATAAAACTACTGTTCAATCTCAGCCTTACTACAGGATATGTGCCCAAAGAGTGGCGTACAGCAACAGTGGTCCCTCTCCATAAAGGTGGTGCCTCAATGGATCCTGGAAACTATCGCCCCATAAGCCTGACTAGCTTGGTCTGCAAAGCTATGGAAAGGATCATCATGGACCTCATAAATAAAGATATTGGGGACCTACAAACACTGGATCCTACCCAGTTCGGCTTTGCTAAGGGCAGATCCTGCCTCTTAAACCTGGTTGATTTCTTTGAAACAGTCACCAAGGCCATTGACGAGGGGAAGGTGGTCCACACAGCCTACCTGGACCTCGCAAAAGCCTTCGATACAATACCCCACTCGGGCATTATAGATAAGCTCACCAGCTTAAATATAAACCCCTATGAAACTAGATGGATTGCAAATTGGCTCAAGGACAGAACCCACATGGTTAGAATTGCTGGAGCCATGTCAGACTCCAAACCAGTTACAAGTGGTTTCCCACAAGGCTCAGTCCTGGGACCTCTCTTGTTCGGTATATATTTCTCAGAGGTACAGGCCAACATGGAAGGACTGTGGCTGACCAAGTTCGCAGATGACTGCAAACTGGGCACCATAATAGACTCTCCAGCCGACACAAGCATCTTCCAAAAGGGCCTCATAGAAACAGACAACTGGTGCCAGAGCCATGGCCTCAAGCTAAATGCCAAAAAGTGTATAGTCATCCCCTTTGGCAAAAACAAAGTGCCCACAAATTACCACATAGGTGGTAATCCATTAAGTACAGAAGAAGTAATTAGGGACCTGGGGACCCAAGTCGATAGCAATCTCTCATTTGACAACCACGTGGCCAAAGTGGTTAGAAAAACATTTTATATAACCCACCTAATCATGAAGGGATTCACATCTAGATCAGGGGACGTCATTGTGCCTCTTTACTCATCCCTCATCAGGCCCATAATTGAGTACAATGCCCCTTTTGGGATGTATCTTACCAGACTCCTGCAGCAACTGGAAAGACCCCAAAAGTACCTCACCAAGAGGATCAAAGGGCTCAAACAGATGCCATATGCTGCCCGGTTAAAGAAACTCCAGCTCTACTCAGTGGCATACCGTCTGTTCAGAGGTGATCTGTGCCTGATGTATAAAGCCATGTCCAACCCGGAATTAATGGACATGCTGCACCTCAGAAAATCCAAATCCCATCGAGCTACGCTCGAGAGACTTGAACCTCAGCACTGAAATAAATAGGACATGCTGGAGGGACAGATTCATAACCCAGAGGCTCCCTTCACTCTGGAATAAAATCCCAGTCCAGGGTAGGCAGAGTCCCTCATTGACTCTCTTCAAGAGGAATCTTGATGAGTGGATGGGAGATCATAGGTTTACCCCGGGTATCACTTCTGTGTCACTGTTAGACAGAGGCACAGTATACTAACCTCGAAAAACGGCATAGCAAAATAAATTTAAAATGGGTGGCGAAAGCCAAACACATTCTGGCTAGGCTTATAAATGCCCTAGGGCAGATAGCCTAGTATGAACCTATGAACACAGTTAATGGGGGTGGGGGCACATATGAGGGACACCGGGTAATTACTGCTGTGTAACCCCCCACAGCCCTAACAGATATGCTGTGCAAACCAATATCCAGCACATGCAGTACTTGACGGCAGGACCCACCACAACACAGCTACAATGCTCCAACAGTAATCTAAGTCACCTGTACATGTCAGGGCAATATCTGTAACATATCATGCAGAAAAGTCATTCTACCATAGGGAATGTACTGTGGAAGGGGTACACATTACAATGGTGCAGATATGCACACACATCTATACACTGACAATCATGTGCAGGTGTATAGAGAGAGAGACAGGGATAAGATATATGACATATATGGGTACATACACATATACACAGACAAAGGATATTAATAGCCATACATGTGTAAAAGTAGTGTGGACGTACTGGGTGCAATGTATATCCCCAGCCACAAGCTCTGTAACTGGTACCTGTGGCATTTGTAGTGTGACAACCAGCCCCACAAAGGGGATACTTACATTACACATATACCCACTCACAATTCAAAGGACATGACCCAACACACAGGTATGTATACACAGACAACCTTTGTGTATCATACAATAATGTCTGCCATTACTGACAGCACATAGATGTTGATGTATATAACCAGTGATGGATGCAAGGCTCACACAAAACAGTAGATGCACACAGTGCAGATATATAACATACTATGATGTCCAGGACAAGGCCTTCAGTTCGTACAACAGTAGACAGAGGATTTGTCTGCATGATAAGTAACAATCATAAATATTCGATGCAGGTCAGCAGCCTCCAATTACACCCTGTGGTCAAGCCCTAGGAGGGCATTCATTACTTGTGGTAATGTCAATGTATCAGTCACATGTATGGACCCTGACCAACAAATGTGGTGGGAGTCCAGATTATAACTGGGATGATAGTAGGAATGCTAGCAGTAATTAATGATAGGCCATTACCTGACAACCCCTAACAGTAACACAGCAGGACAAAGCCTGCCATATATGTGGAGGACAAAGGCAGGAACACAGGTCCATACTCGCAATATTGCAGTTACACACCCTGGAACATGCTGGTGTTACAGGAGGTGTTGCAACATACCCTTATGCAGGAATTAGACATCAGGGACACAAATGGATATAGCCATGTACTGCTAGCATGCAACACACACACTGCCAGTGTAATATCTGATACAGGACCTGTGTGGTGGACAGACAACACATGATAGGCACACCTCTGTCCAGCTAGAGGATAGGCCCACAGTAGTGACCTATGCAGACAGATTGCAGTCCAAGGTAAACTAGTATGTACACACACACACAAACACACACACACACACACACACACACACACACACACACACACACACACACACACACACACACACACACACACACACACACCCTGTAACACCAGTACTATGCAAAGCATTACACCACTCTACTGACAGTCTGTCTTTATGTCCTGATCATCCTACATATATGTGGCTGCCCTGAGTGTGCAGGTTCTCCTGTAAGAGGTATTGCTACCTGCTGTCTGTAACATTGATGCCCACACACAGGAAGGATGCCCATCACACAGAGAATGTACAGGGAATATGCCCACATGATGTAGGGATTTATAGTGGGTGGTTGCCATGACAGTGGTAATTGGAAGTACTGCACATGTGTACTCAGATATATATGGCTGTATGGATAAGTACATGTCCAAATAGTTCTACCACATGTCCTGGACATGGAGTGTAGCCCTACCCCAGCTCCTATAGTCCCAATGTCATAGTGCAAGGGGATGTCAGGTATGTATAGCAGGTATATTAATAGACATTTGCTACTGTCATTGGATTTGTTTTCACAGACATGGTGTGTGTGGAAGGTGACTTCTGCTCATAACATGTGTGCCATTGTCTACTGACAAACATCCTAAGGTTATCATCATACAGTACTTGCATATATAGCAGGCTCAACAGTCATGCCACAGCACAGAGTATGATACACCTGTGTGACAGTGCATAACCACAACCAATGTGAACACAGCCACAGCCACATATGTTACGCTAGCATAATAGTACAGTATATGGACTATCTGTCATGTGCCACTCACAGAATGACCCTACATATACTGGGCTGCTACACAGTTTGGTCTGATGGCTGTCTGTGGTATGAGACATGTGTGTATATGGCCCTACAAACATGCATGGTAAAATGGTACCATACAGTGGAGCAGCATGTTACATCAGATAGAAGCGGAGCTAGAACAATGACATCTACCACAGTCTGTACACAGGCCACAGTACATATTAACAATACACACACTACCAACATTTGCCATCACTACACAGACTTCAGTAATGTACAAACATCCACAGAATGTCCAGGTTATGGCATGAAATGTAACCCATACTGTACATGACATGTGTAGCAATCTGATATATCACTGGCTTGTTATCAGATATGATGACACTATTTACGGTGTACAGCACATATGCACCACTTCTTGCACAACATATGTACAAAGGTTGACAGAGGTGTGGCTGACAGCACATACACAGGGCCAGTATAGACATGTTGCTGTGATACCCTCATAAAATCTACCATTGTAACAGGGTTTGTTGCAACATATCTCCAATGAGGGATATGTAGTCAGTAACTGTCATGGCCTTCACCATCAACAGACTGCAATCCTCACACTACCTTCTGCATTCCACAGAGAGATGCATCATGGCTAACACATGAAACCAAAGGCACAACACTGCCCAGTCTGCAGATGACTCTGCAGATGGGGATTCCTCATATACATGGTACTGACATGGGAGGTATTGCAACATGTACAACAGGCATATCCAGACAAACACCGTTAAACCAGCATTACTCCATATGCAGTATAGCAGCACTTACAGTCTGTAGTCAGGTCAGGCACATCCCCCTCCTGTTTGTTGCCCTCTTTCCACAGTGTATGTTGCCAGAGGTAAATCCCCAACCCATCTGAGATGCTGTTTGCTAAATGACAGTTCTAGCTCCTGCTCACAGTGACAGACAAGGGCCAATACCACCAGGATGTTCCCAGGTATTGGAGAGCATTTCCATGCAATTGGCTATGGGAATGTTACCACAGCTGTTCCACATGCAATCAGCTAGGGGAGGGCTGCAATTCGTGCAGAGGTCATCAGCTGATCATGAGCATCACTTAAAATACACATGCTGCTGCCTAAGCAAAGCAGGTGTGGGCCTCCACATCCACCAGAGAGGGAGTGGGGGAGGCAGACAGAGGCAAATACATGTCAGGGAGGGGTGGGAGGGTAAAACTGATGCATGTTTGTGTCGCACAACTACCAGCACAGGGTATCAAGCCCCCGACAGCTATGTAGTGCTATCACAGTTCGATGCTGTTATTGGATGTGCCACATGGGTTATCTGGTGGGGAGCACTCAGAACATATATGTGATGGTGAGTGACATCTGCAACAGGGATACGGTAGATATACAGTAGGTGATGTACACGTGCCTGTCTGCATGAACAGGTGCCAGTGTCAGCACAGGCACACTCACACAGGGTCGCACACACATTAACATACTTGGCAGGGCCAGGAATGCAACTCGTCACTAGTGAGATTGCCACAACACATCAATGTGCAGGGAACTCATGCACCACATGGGTCATACTGAGGTCATATGGGCAGTGAGTATGAGGGGGTGTCAGACATCAGGCAGCATGCTTCACTGTGCCCTGGGGAGAGTAGTGCATGTGGATGTGGACATACGCACCATACAACACACACACAAACACACAGAGTGCCAGTTTGGACATGCATGGGTGCATGTCTGCATGGGTGTGTGGTGGCCAACAGTGCCAGCAGGCTATACAAGGGTAGACAATGGGTATACCTTGACATCAGGCCACATGACAATGGTCTGCATTGTGGCACAAGCCTGTAGTTTCTGCATTTGCCCACACAGGTAGGTATTGCATCCCTCATCCAGACACCTGGGTGACTATTGTGTGTGGCCAATGCTGTGCATCACTTGCCCATGTATGTGTTCCCTAGTCCATGACTTGGATGGTGTCTAGGATGTGCACACCTCCCACATGCATGTACAGTGACATGTGGAACTGTACCTGGGGTGTCTGGCCCATGCTGTGAACACAGGTTATCATCAGATGTGCCAGTCTTGCCCACCTATGGCAGGGACTGGTAATGGTCAGCAAGTTTACCCTGCACCTACATTGATAACATGCTAACAGCATTCCCTGATGTCAGTATCATCTTCCATACAGGGCATGTTGTCAGGCATGGTATGTCCATTGTGAGTCACATGTGAAGGCACAGTGAGGTTGCTAACTGTGATTGGTTGGCCTTGATGTCACATGTATGGGATGTCACATGTTTACACCTCAGTCTTTCAGGTATTTGCATCTGTTATCCCTGCATGGTTGACATTGTGATATATAGTAGGGCCACCATAAATGAAATTAGCAAAACCCCTCCACATTGCACACAGGTGTCACACACTCACAACCACCTCTACACAGGATACAAGTTACACACAGAGATGCACACACACAGACACACGCACAGACACACGCACACTTGTCATGTATGGGAGTGGAACCCCCACCTAACTAGTTTACTACACTACAGCACTATGCAGTTATAGTATGCATCATGGACATTACTGAAGTACATTCTCCCCAAAGGTGTATTTCACAATTAATGACATCAGTAGGATTACCAAAGTAGGGCATTTGTAATGTACTGCGAGTGAGTAGCCTATTATGCATTGCTCCATACACAGACACTGAAACACTCACAAAACATCCAGAACAGCCATGGATGGAGATGGAACACTACCACCATTCTAAATCACACTACAGCAGTACGCAGTTACAGAATGCACTACGGCGATTACTGGGCTATCACTTTTCCAGAGGTGTAGTTCTAGGTGAGCGACATCAGCAGCCTTGCCAAAGTAGAGTATTTGTATTGTACGGAGTGTGAGTAGCCTAAAAAGCATTGCTCTCTACTCAGACACACACATACACACAGATTCACACACAAACACACACAGTTGCCAGGTCTGGGGTTCAAACACCCACCTAACTAGTTTATCACACTACAGCAGTACACAGTTACAGAACGTGCTATGGCAATTACTGGGCTATCACTTTCCCAGAGGTGTATTTCAGGTGAGTGACATCAGCAGCCTTGCCAAAGCTGAATATATGTATTGTACGGAGTGTGAGTAGCCTAACAGGCATTTCTCTCTACACATTCAGAGACAGACAGGCACGCACACAAACACTCACTCGCTCACACAATTGACAGGTCTGGGGTTAGTACTACTACCTAACTACTCTGTCACTACAGCAGTACGCAGTTATGGGACATGCCATGCATTTTACTGAGTTATAGCTCTCCCAAAGGTGTAATTCACATTGGATGACCTCAGCAGGCTTGTCATACTACTGCTATGGGGAGGGCAGTGTGTGCATGGGCCATACCCCATTCATGTAGGGGTTGACATGCCACATGCGAGCACACACGGGGTCATATGTCACAGGTACGTGTATACAGCTACTAGATGGCTACTTCCTTGTACAGTCTTGTTGCACAGCTGGCACATGCACCACATTGTCTGTCATGCTGACAGGTACTGGTGGCTAGTATCCGAAGTGAGTTACATCCGCACCTCATGTGTTGGGGGCCCTTTGGCTGTGTGCTGGTTGGGACAGGCCTGCATGGCTCCTTGTCACCGTCACCCTATTCAACACATCTATGCCCATGTACCTGTAGCTTATTATAGTTTGTTGTCCTTACATATTTGTCTGTATTCCTATCCACTGTGTGTGCAAGGCAGGAGTGGTGCATACTGACATGTGTCCGCACTGAGAACTGCGACTTCCAGATATGGCTGGTCTACTGGTGTTTGCAGACATGGCCTTCATGTGTTTAAGTGTGTGAGCATTCCCACTATGACCTCTCAGTATGCTGTTGACTGACATTGCCTTTATTCCTCTAAGTGTGTGAGCATGCCCAGTATGGCCATCTGTGTTGCATGTGTGGATCAAGTCCAGGTAGTTTGTACTGCAGTGCTGTCCTTTGTGTTGTACATGAACAGGTAGCATGCTGTGCTTGCAGGGTATCCATTGGTCATTTGCCATTGACTGTTGCTACATTTCTGCATAGCGGGGGGGGGACACCTGACTGTTTCTACTGTTCTACACAGGAGTGGGGAGGGGGCACACCTGACTCTTACTATAAGTGTACGTTGGATGGGGGGGTGCACCTGACACTTGTACACATTTGCTAGGACTGTACTGGTATGTCAGGTACTTCATTTTAGTCTGCAGTCTTACCTATCCTGCTGGCTAGAGGTTTACCAGTGTACTACAGATCCTAGCTTTGTTTACCTACATATTAGTTTCTAACTTCCTAGCCTTCACAACTTACATCCAACTGCCTGGCCTGCTGTGGTCTGTCTGTGTAGGCCTGGGGGGGGGGGGTTACCCATAGGGCACATTCAGAGGCCATAGTACAGCATTTGTTTGTGTTAGTCTTCACCTGTCCTGCTGGCTGAGACTGTTGTTGGGTATGTGAACCTTCCTGACTGGAATGTGTGGTTCTTATGGACACCCATTTTGCTCAGGCCATTTCCTGCAGTGGGTTTTGTCACCCTGTGTAGTACTGGCTACTATGGTGACTCCAGTATGTGTTACAGATGGCATGGTGCCACTATGGGTGTTGACTGTCTGCTGCCTTGACATTCCGCCACCCAATTCCCCTGTATGCTCACATCCATACCATAGCTACAGGTAACAACACATTCTACTCTATTTGGCAGTTGGTAGGTTGATTGACTTACCTTGAGGGTGTACCTGACTTGAGGATTGTGCTGGAGGGCTGCCTATGTCAGATGCACATAGTACACTCCCTATACATGGTTGGGCACAGGTAGTGTCATGTTTGGCATCCCTTTTACTGTTTGTGCGAGTCAGAGAGAGGTGTCATTCCCTGGACCTCTACTGTGTCAGTGCATATGTTATGTGTTGCCTCTTTGCCAAGGCCAGGGCATACTGGGCACGCCCCCTTTTGCCTACTGGGGCAGGCTCAGGTTGTTCCTCCTCTGAGTCACTCTGTGCCTGTACGGGCCTTGGCATTGATGGGGGGCTGTGTGGCCCTGCTCCATGCTGTTCCTGCTGCAGCTGTTTCCACAAGATCATATTGTGTAGCATAGCACATACCATAACAATTTGGGTACATGTAGCTGGTGAATACTGCAGGGCTCCACCGGATGTGTCCTGACACCTGAACTGTGACCTGAGCATCCTAAACACATGCTCTATTATATGTCTGGCCTGTGCATGTGCCTCATTATGGCATTGTTGTTCAGGTGTGTGTGCATTTCTGATGGGTGTCATCAGCCACGGCTCCAGTGGGTACCCAGCATCCCCCACTAGGTGACCGTAGGGGATGTCCACATTGGCAAATCTGTGGTACAGCTGCGTCAGATGCCATATGTGTGAATCATCATAGCTTCCAGGGTAGCCGGCCCACACATTCAGTATAATGACCTGGATATCACATACGGCCTGGCAGTTGATGGAGGGATGCCCCTGCAGTTGATGTAGGCCCTACCCTGCTCACTGGGTGATGCTTTGATGCATATGTGCGTGCAGTCTATAGCACTCACTACCCCAGCATAGATTGCTATTTGGTGGAAGAGAAGCATATTACTGGTCAACACCTCATGTGTGTTGAGGAAATATACGTGCTCACTGGCATGAGCTGACATAGCATCCAGGAACTGGTGGAATACTCTGGATGCTGATGCCTGTGAGATGCCCATGATATCCCCAATTGTGGTATGGGAGGTACCTGTGGCTAGTATACCTAGGCCTACACATACCTTGATATCCACTTGGATGGGTTCTCCTTGGCCAGTGTGGTGTCAGGTGTGGCCTGCACAGTTCAACAATTTTCTATAGAAGGTCTCTGTCCACCCTATAGCGCTCCACTATCTCCAGCTCATGTAGCCCCTGGTAGGTTACCCTCAGTCTGTACATTCTTCTGTCTCCTCACTGTGTGTTGTTCGGCAGCATTCACATCCTCACCATCCTCAGCCTCCTGCACATGTTGTTCTATGTTGCCTGATGCAGCCCTTCTCATTTTGTAGGTTTGTTTTTTAAAATTTCCCTGCTTGTATACACCGGTGGTGTAGAGTGTGGAAAAAAACAGGGGAGAAGGTGTTTTGCTTAGTTTATAGTGGTGTTCTGGGCTGGGCTGGTCTGATGCCTGTGTAATTAGCTGATTCCGATACATTTCACCTGGCGGCTCAGCTAGTTCTCTTTGATTACCTTCCTAGTGCTGTTTTCCCTTCCCATTGCCTCCCTGTTTAAGCCTGTTTGCACGTGGCACAAACAGAGTGCTCAAATGTGCACAGGGCTGCTATTTCCTGGTTTAACTTTGTTTTTCTTCCTATGAAACCCAATATGTGGCACGCACACCCACTTACCCTTTGTAAGGAGTGCTAGGCTGTTAGGGCACACCTCTAGCTTAACTGTGCTAAGCTAGGAGCAGTCACAGACCACAGGGCTCCAATCCACTTACAGTATGCCTGACACCCCCCCCCCATGATGTCATCTACCTCCTGGGCTTGCACCAAGCTATTCCTACTCTTACACTGTTGGGACCTGACTCACATGCTGGGGAAAACTGGGATTCACTATCCTTCCCCTCATTTGCATAGGATTGCCTGCTAATGTATAGTTACATGTCTCACACTGAGCGTCCCCCCTTAGCAACTACTACTCACTGGCCATGTTGTCTTCTGTCTGCCATTGACTTGCATGGCTGAATACTGATTTTAGTTAGAATGCTTATTTTAGGTTTGTTTTCCCCCCAATCCCGTTTGCACACCGCTGCCCTATGCTTAAACAGGCAAGATCGGCGAAAGTAAATTAAAAGTTGTTTTTTTTTTTTGTTGTTGATTATATCAATATTTTTTATTGATCATATTGATTATATGATTTTATTTTTTACACGTTTTTGCAATGCCAATGGCCTTCTACTTGGCCATTGGCATGCTTCATCAATGATATGCAGCCTTTATTTGGAGCTGTCATAGCTTCGTTTTGTAGTTTGCAGAAATGTACTCAGTTACATGTGCACCCCATCAGCAACCCTAGTGCCCCTCCTTTCCCATTTTCTTAATGTGTTCCTTTTGTGTGTGCCTTGCCTTCTGTCTCCCCTATTTCCAGCTTTCCAATATTCCCCTTCTAACCTTATAAAAGTCAAAACAGGATGCCCACATAAAGACCCACTTTACAGTGAATAAAACAAATCTGGGTAAGTTATGGGCCAGTGAAGTTCAGCTCGGCTCATGGTCTCATGGGGTGTCTCAGGAGAAGTGACCAAACTCAGCAGGTACAGCAAGGACAGGGCACCAAAAAGGGGAAATCCAAATACAAAAAGAAACATGCAGCCCAAAGTGGGGTGCATAAAAAAATGTTGTGACATATACAGACGAGTTTCGACTAAAATTACCAAGCCTTCCTCAGTGTAACAAAAACGTCCACAAATAGCCACATGTTATAGACACAATAGTAAATTGGTAAGCCCAGATGATTGGTCACAACTGCTCATTAAGCCCAGGGGGGAATAATCCCCCCAATTTAATAATCCACTTTTTTCTTTCATGTTTAATAAACTGTGCCAACCAACTTTGTTATTTTTCTTGCCAGTGACTCTATCAATAACAGTAAAACTAAAATTGGCTGTAGGATGATTCAAAACATGCTTGTAAAGGGCACTAGTTGCCTTTTTATTTTTAATATCACTCATGTTCACTGATGCGAAGTTTTACTGGTCTTGAAGTCCGTCTTGTGTAAAATGCAGAACATGAGCGGGTGGCCAGGTAAACCAACCATTCACTAGAGCAATTGACAAAAAATTATATCATAGACCTGGCCAGTATTCCTGCTAGAAAACTCTTTAGTCTTATCCATACGTGTACAGTGAGTACAGTGCCCACATGGGAAACACCCAACCAGAGGGTCCCCCATAAGTGTTGTTTGAAATTGTGGCTGAACCTCTATAAACCCAGTTTTATAATGAGCAAAAAATGAACCCAGTGTTCTGCCTCTCCTGAAACCAAAGGGACATCTTTTCAGTAACAAGTTAGCAAGTCTAACATCTCCCAACAGAATATTCCAGTTCTGTTGGAAAACATGTAACAGGTTAGGATTGTTGCACCCATAAGTGGTAATAAATCTGATATTGGAATCCTGAGAAGAAGTTTTATCTTTATATCGCAACAGATCCTCTCTATCCAATGCAGATACCTCCCTACCAGCCATGGTAATTGTACCAGAATTGTACCCCCTGGCCTTGAATCTACCCACCAGGTCACGCCTCTGATGTTCTTAAGTCTCAGAATCTAAACAGATACGCTTGATTCTCATAAATTGGGATTTAGGTATGCTGCATTTAACATGGGGAGGGTGATGGCTAGAAGCATGCAACAAAGCATTATATTCCAGGAATTTCCAGTACACCCATGTATCCAATGTATGATCAGATTTTCTGCTGACCAGGACATCCAAAAAGGTTATCTGGTTCAGATCAAAGTTGCATGTAAAATAAATGCCTCATTTATTACTATTAATGTAACCCAAAAATTCATTACGAAATGCAACATCAGCTCTCTATACTAACCAGCAGTCATCCAAATAATGACGCCAGATGTCAATCTCAGGCAAATACAAATTATGAAATCAATTGTTCTTCCAAATATGCCATGAAAAGATCGGCATATATGAGGGCAAAAGAAGCCCCCATGGCAGTACCCTGCATCTGTAGATAAACTGTCCTGATAATAAAAAAACATTTTTGGTTAGTACGTGCTCAGTTAATCCCAATAAAAAGGTGTTAAAACCTGGTGGTTTGACTTATTAATCATCCTTTGTTTATCATTTGTTTTTTAGTGGTTAGTGGAGAATATGTATACAATTGCTGTTTTGGGAGATACAAAACAGCCTGGTCCTATTTATAGTTTTGTATAACGTTTCTGGGCTAACTTCTCCAAGGTCTGTCATCTGATCAGGATGATATTGGCATATTTGGTTTAGGGACCAAGATTCCTGGGGATCCCTTGGTTGGGGATGAATCTACATTATCTTGTTATGATGTATTTATGAGGACTATGCGCACTCATGTGTGGCATCTTCGCTTTTTAAAGCATATAGGGTGAGGAACATTTGTCCTAGGGGATTACAGGTACGGATCCAGCCCTTAGTTTTTGAGATAGATCAGGAATTGGACCAACAATGGTTAGCGGTTCAACAACAAGCATTCATAGGCTTCCTGGAGGCCCTATTGGCTTATCATAACAGATGTATTGATTCTATTTTGATTGAGGTGACCAAACTGTATGAGGATACTAAATGGTTTGAAGGGCAGACCTGTTACCAAACCTGTTTACAGCAGTTAAGTCAGGAATTATTGACCATTGAGGGCCAATTAAGGGACAGGAAGATAATTTAGCAGAAGCATATTGTCATCAAGCAGGAATGGAAATCAAACCAGAAGTAGATAAAAATCAGGCAGCAACTGAATGTGCCAAAAAGCAAAAGAAAGAATATAAGGTGAAGGACCAGATGAGAAGGCAAGTAATGTGGAAAATGCATAAATATAGTTGCAAGCATAGAAAACTTCTGGAAGAACCTCATGCTGATCATGAACGAACACAGGAATGGGTTAAAGAGATACAAATTCAAACCAAGATATGAAAGGTTATTTTTGACAGCCCAAGAAAGTGGGCTACGTACATGCTGGTTTACAAAGTCCATTGAACATATGGGAGAAATGTAGGTTTTGTAAAACAGAATTGGAAACAGTCACACACCTTATTGCTGGTTGTGACACACTAATGGCAGAAGGACTGTATACTGAAAGGATTGTGCAAACATTATGGTAATGAAGGGTCTGAAAAACACTGGAAACATGAGCCACAAAGTATCATATTAAATTATGAAGTCTACAACACATGGGATCACCCATTACCAACAGTTCAAAGGATGGATGCTAGAAAACCAGATATAGTGGTCCAAGAAAATGAGATGAAAGTAGCATTGCTCATTGAAATTGCCACGCCCACTGACTACAGTGTCTTGCATACAGAGAGACACAAATTCATAATATATCAGGATTTTCAGGTGGAAATGAGAGCAATGTAGAAGAAAGATACCCAGACAGTTACAATAGTAGTTGGAGGAATGGGTCTTATAAAAAAGAGTCCACAATCGTATTTACATATGCTACCAATCCATGTAACTCCATATGGATTGCAAAAGGAGTTATTACTGGGCACATTGTGGGTGCTGCAAAGAGCAGTACTGGCTGGCATCAAAGAGTGAAGCAATACTAATTTCATGAACTTCAATCATACTTTGACATAGAAATGGGGTCCATTCCCATCACGATATTAGAAACCAAATGATTTGGAGAAATTAAAAAGAGTAAAAGATAGAAACTATGCATCTAAACTATACAAACCTAATAAATGTAATTAGTAAACTAATAAATAATTGGAATAAAATGTTTTTCACCATGGTGGACAGACTCACATTAATAAAAATGACCACTCTACCAAAAATTAAATTTTATACACAATCTTTAACTTTAATCCCTCCAAATAAATTCTTCATGCAAATAAATACCATATTAAGTTCCTTTGGTTTCTCCAAAAACCGAGACTAGCTTACAATTGGCATATAAGAGGATGGGATGATGGAGGAATTGGCTTTCCTAACATTGAAATGTACTCAAAATCTACTATCATCAACATAGTCTTATACTGGTTAAGTGCTACCTATACCTCAAGTTGGAAAGAACTGCATGGAACTTATATAATATCTAGCAGTAATTATGAAACACAAATAAACTCCTTGTTAAGACTTAGTAAAAATGTATTGCATACAACGAGATTATTGTCTATATAACAAGAAGCTCGGTCATTTCACATATGGTATCAATCAAATTTTTGGTTTCTTTAAAACTATAATAGAAAGCAACTACAGTCTTAAACAATTCCTTATTCTTATCTTCCATATTACAAACACTCCAGATAGCTTAGACTCCTTTTACATAAATGAATGTTACATTTTAAAGATAACAATTTAAAAATTATCAATTTTAGATAATAACAAAGTAGACCCAGGAAATATACTTTTAGCTAGATACAATGTTATACAAGATAACTGGCTGACATTACAAACTTTATGACAGTTTGAAGAGAATAAATTAAAATTATCAATAAATTCAGAAAGAAATGCTTTGCCAAAAAATGCTACAACTAGGGGCTGTAAATATGTATTCCCATCATATATAAAATCCTGCAAGACAAATTCTTACCATTCGATTTAATTTTTTGGGAATACTTTACAGCAGTAAACAAAGAAACTTTTATCAGCTGATAATTAGATATTGTTATTTAAATCAGTGAATAATACCACGTCCTCTCTCTACTGGAAATTATTTATCTGGAAATGTTTAAATAGACATTTTTTCACACCTCATAAAATAGCTATTATTTCAAAGAACAAATAATTAAAATGCTGGAGATGTGATGAATCATTATAAACTAATTGGGTTCATATGTTTATTGAATGTAGAGATGTCTTACAATTTTGGGATGACTTAAAATATTTGGAAAGGCTCTGTGGTCTAATAATTGTTATGTTACAGATTTTTGTTTACTGTTATTTAATGTTCCTGTACCAAGTTTGATACCAAAACATCACATTCCACTCCTTTGGTCACTTCTGGCCATTGCTAGAAAAGTAATTACAATGAATTAGAAGTGCAAACAAAATAAATTATTTATGGATTTCATAAATTTAGCTAAAATTGTTTGTACGAGTTAATTACACTATTTATACCAGAACATGTAACCGAACTCATAAAAGATTAGCCTGGCAGAAACTACAGGTGTTATTAGATAAATGTTAATGGTATACACATCTTACATTACATTTTTGTCATGGATGATTGTATATAATTGTGCATAGTTAAATTCTTCTTGTTTCTTTGTTTTTTACTCATCTTTTATGTTGTTTCAAACATGTATATTTGTTATGATTGTTAACTTTGGTTGTAAAATCAAACAAAAAAGTTGTTAAAAAAAAAGGCAGTGTGCCTTGAAGATTGTTGATTTCATTAACAGAGTTTCCCTGGAGGAGACAGTTAAACCACCAGATAACATAATGTTCTTCATCTGGTCCTCACAAATATATAGCCTGTTCATGTACTATTCCCCTGGTCTCACCATTAAGTTAAACTTTAAACTTGTGAAATTAACCTCCAAATCCTGAAAGTCAATAAAATCAGTATCTCTGAGTTTAAAGACTTCACATGCGCAAACTTCCTCAGTTATATGATAAAATCTCAAAGTTCACCTGCCAGCAACAGTTCATACACTAACATAGCAGTCAGTGTCATAAAACAGTTCTATGCCCACTTTAACAAATATATCGAATTAGCAGCCCCAACCAGAAAAGAAAACAATGGCAACTGGGAAATTAAAAACAAACCACCCTAATGGTCTAAAAACACCAATAAACTTTACAACAAAAGAAAAAAAATCATTAAATTATGGAGCAGATCCAAAACCTCTCATAACAAAGATGATACAAAAATACCAGGAAACTAAAAAGACTAGCAAAACAACACATAAATGTAGGCTAGCTGCTGAAGCTAAGAATAATTACAGAATTTTCTTTAGCTAAGAAACTAAGGAACAATACCCAATAATACTCCAACCTTATCCTAAACTAGACCACCCACTTCAAAACAACAGACATTGCCAATAAACTAGCAAGAGAGTTTAATGCAAACTTCACCCCTGAAATGTTTATCTGAACTCCACATATCCCAGAATCCCTTATACCCTAATTATCACCACCACACAACATGTTCTGAAGGTGTTATCAAATACCAAAAATACTTCCCCCATTAGGACCTCATAGCATACCAGGATGTTTATTAAATAGCATCAAACATGCCTTCATTGGACTCAAATTGTTTAATCTAAGCATGAATGCACTGGCTCCAAGACCTTGCAAAGAAAAGGAAAAAAATAAAGAACTTAGTTTACTGCTTGTGGGAAAAAGGCGATTGTGTCTCCCTGCCTTCAGCAGAAGGCAGAATCAGCACAAAACCATTGCTCAATGGGAAGCTGTATGAAGCAGCCAGGAGCCATTTCTATTGGCTCGGGCTGCCTCAGGTGACTGGTTCGTTTATACTATGGCATCTGGAGAATGAAACTGGAGATGAAAGTAATCAATTATTCCTGCAAAAGGACCATGGGAGCAAATTATTCATTTACCTTTATCTGTAATTTTATTTTGTTAACTAGTCAACATGTACGTCTTATCTAGTACATTGGAAGATAAATATTTTATTATAAATGAGTTAGTCTTAGTGTGTGTGTGTGTGTGTGTGTGTGTGTGTGTGTGTGTGTGTGTGTGTGTGTGTGTGTGTGTGTGTGTGTCCATATGTGTTAGTTAAAATATTGTGCCCAGTTATCATTTTTATTGTATTCTAATCTCATATCTGAGGTATATACAGTCAATACTTTTGACTTCCTTTTGCTAGTTATGGGAGCTTTTGGTGAATAGAAGTGACTGGCACTGTGCCATTTGGTCAAGTTCAACAGTCATTATTCTGGACTTGGAAACTAGTCTGCATTTATATGAAGCTATTTTTTTTTTTTTTACATGGAAGTGTAGGGTTTGTTGTCTGTCTGTGGGGGAAGGTGACCTGTCATAATAAAGCCCCATAACATTCCATTTAGCCCCTTCCATTCATTTCTTTCAGCAGCCCTTCCTTGCTTTGAAATTACCAACCACTGCTACTAATTAGACCAATTATGGAGTACAATGCCTTACCAGTGGGTGCTTCACTTGACACATCACATGATTACAGAAGCCCCAGAGGTTTCCGACTAAGAAGATTTTAGGCTTAAAACTCCCATGTAACAAAGAAATGCTAGAAGTTGTATCACTTTAATCTGTCTGTTATAGACTATTGTGGGGCAATTTGTGATTTGCCTACTGCACAATTAGATCCTTGATGTCCTGATCTCCTATACCATTCTCTGCAAGTCTAACACCTTAGCATGCACCAGAACCAATGACCTACATCTTCATCAACAGATAACGAACCACAAAAACACTATCTGGATCCAGAAGGAAGATGCACACTCTGCTAAGCAATAATACGTCCTGGTTTAATAAAATACTCAATGAACAGACAGATGAAATAATCAACAATTAAAAGGCATGTACAAAATGGATCAAGCGCTTTCATCCACCAAGCATGTGGACTTCATCAGAATCAATTCATCAACAGATAAACAAAATGTGAAGGAGATGCATATTCCTTATGCAACACTTCCCCCCACCTTTGGAATAAGTTGCCCAAGCAGGTTAATGGGGAAACAGTCCCCATGTATTCCTGAACAGTGATCATCTATCTATCTATCTATCTATCTATCTATCTAGCTATCTATCTATCTATCTATCTATCTATCTATCTATCTATCTATCTATCTAGCTATCCATCTACCTACCCATCTGTCTAGCTATCTCTTTAAGCAATAATCTACAGTTATGCATTGGTACATCAGGAATTACCCACAGTTGCTGTGGTTTGATCATGATTGCAAAGTTCAAGTGATTAAACAAAGCCAACAGTGCATCGGTCCTGATATACACACAAACAGGAATGGATTATTGCTTTTCTAAAATGAGATGAGATTATTTAAGAAGAAATTGCTTACCTTTCTTAAATAATGTCTTTGTATAACATCACTTCAGTCTTCTTCCACACTGTCTTCTGTGGGCTGATGTACTGCACGTGTACGAATCTTGCATTCCCATGCTTGCACATCAGTGTAGTGCAGGAAAGGCAATGTAGAAACAAGAGTGTCTGTTACCATTTTTCTCATATTTTGCTGTCCTCTAACATATGGCAATAGACAGTCTGGCCACTTCAGTGATCAGACTTTTTCCTATCGGTCTATGTTTGGTTTACAATGGGCACTCTGTTTGGGCTGTCCAAATTTTGTGATATTTATTTGAGGATCCTGGACGATATTTTTATTTTATGGGATGGTCCTGAATATATTATTACAGATTTTTATGGATTATTTAATAGTATTACTAATTTTTTTTAATTTACATTTATTTTTAACAAAAAAGGAGTTAGCTACTTAAATACTACTATTAGACATTTGGATGAAGGCTTAACATCCAGGATCTGCAGAAAACCTACATTTAGCAACTCTTATATACATTTTAGAAGTGCTCACCCTTTTATATATGAAAAAGTTTAGTTAAAGGGCAATATATTACAGTCATTAGAATGGCCTCTACTTTCAATGAAGTTTACAGTGAGACTGACAAACTTAAAAAGGTGCTTTTAGACATGGGTTATCCCAAAGACCTCATTAGTAGGATAAGGAAAGAGGTAATCGATGAATGGGGGAAGAAATATAAACCCCAACTAGGCATAAGTCTGACAAAGACAAATGAATACAATGGGCATATTGGGCAGAATTCTGCTTCAGGGTTTAACAGAGCATTGGTTATACAATGTAACAATAGCTCTAAATACGTGAGGGCATTGTTATAATGAGAGTGAATTTAGCTGTTTTTGATGTGGTGGGAAGCCATCCTCATTATGCCTTTAAGATAGCCCAGAACTTTAAAGGTTTGTTTGAAAAAGATTATAGAAACGGGGCTCAACAACTTAACAACAATCGGACAGAGGGACCACTAAGTGGGGTTCTTATAAGCAGTGCCCCTATATTTCGGAGGGGGAATATTTAATTATTAGAGAATGTTCTTAACATTAAACTGATTTTACAGGAAAGAAATCGTTCAATAGTAGGGGTAGTATATGTGGCTAAATGCTCACAATGTCCCAGCTTCTACATGGGTAAAACAGAGAGATCCTTAAAGAAAAGAATATATGAACATTTGCATAATATTAAAAATAAAAATATTAATAATGCTCTGTTTAAGCATGAACAAGAGGATGGTGGGCATAACCATTTTACATTTGCTGTCCTGGAGAAACCTGATGTTAACCCATGTGGAGGAGATTGGGAAACCAGGTTAAAATACAGGGAGCTATTTTGGCAGCTTAGATTAGATGGCAACTCCTTACCTGGCTTAAATGGGTTTTTGTCTATTCAGCTGGTGTTAATATTAAATAGAGCTAAGTCATAATTTTTATGAAAATATGGTGTACATCTTTAATGGGTTTAACATGCTATGATACATTAGTTTACAAAGAGGTTTGCATACTGCTTTGTAAAAGGAGGTATCTGTTTTTTTTTTCATTAACCATTATGGAATACTTTTTGTATAAAAGGAAGTGATGTATTTTTGAACACAAATTCTGAGGAAGTCCCAAAATAGTTGGGTACAAAAGTACTTAGTATAATAAAAATACATATATTTTTTAAACAGAGAATCACCTATGTTTCTGTGTCTGTCAGTCTTGGCTCCCATAACATTACTGTGTTGCTCTGTCTGGTTATGGGATCATACTATTGTTAATTTGAGAGGACCCATGCATGGGATAAAGCATTTAGGAGCTCCCTCTGTCCATTAGTGGCACACGGTGTCAGGTCTGGGGTAAATTTTCTGTGTCCCATCCATAGATCAAAGTTGTGTTTGAAAATGGTTAGAGATGAACTTTGTTTTATGTGGATGGGGAGTCTGTTCCACAGCAGCAGCATGCTATGTGAAATATACCTATCACTCCAAACCATTCTGATGATGTTGGTAAAGAGGTTTAGATGCCTAGACCAAGTATTTCTGATGCTATCTGCCTTGCTGATGTACAGTAAATCCATCAGTAATGGGTCAGAGAATGCTTTGTTTGTCAGCCTCAGGTCACATCTTAGCAGTCTGTAGGATACCAAGTATAGTGACAGGGCTTTGAGTCAGTTCATGAAGGACATACTGTTCAGGCCTTGTATCCTTTTAGTAAGGTATCTCTTGGGGGTGTTCCAGCTGTTGCATGTGTCTAGACAGATACATGCCAAAGGGGTCATTATATTCAATGACTCACATAATGAGGGCTGAGTAAAGGGGGTCAATAACATCCCTAGCTCTAGAGTGAATCCCTTTGTTTATCAACTGTGCAATATAGAATGGCTTTCTTACAACAGTAGACACATGCTGGACAAAGTTTGTCACTGTCCACTCAATTTCCCAAAACCCAAACAACTATTATTTTAAACTTTGTCCAGATTTCTTGTGCTCAGAGGCTGAGAAGTATGTGCACAGCAACTGTGAAATTAAATCATAATGACCATTAAATCAAAGAAAAGCAACTATGAAATTAAATCATAGAGACCATTAAATCAAAGAAAAGCAACTATGAAATGATATCAAAGAGACCGTTCAAAGAAAAGCAACTGTGAAATTAAATCATAATGACCATTAAATCAAAGAAAAGCAACTATGAAATTATATCATAAAGACCATTCAATCAAAGAAAAGCAACTGTGAAATTAAATCATAATGACCATTAAATCAAAGAAAAGCAACTATGAAATTATATCATAGAGACCGTTCAAAGAAAAGCAACTATGAAATTAAATCATAGAGACCATTAAATCAAAGAAAAGCAGCTATGAAATTATATCATAGAGACCATTCAAAGAAAAGCAACCGTGAAATTAAATCATAATGACCATTAAATCAAAGAAAAGCAACTATGAAATTATATCATAGAGACCGTTCAATTAAAGAAAAGCAACTATGAAATTAAATCATAGAGACCATTAAATCAAAGAAAAGCAACTGTGAAATTAAATCATAATGACCATTAAATCAAAGAAAAGCAACTATGAAATTAAATCAGAGACCATTAAATCAAAGAAAAGCAACTATGAAATTATATCATAGAGACCGTTCAATCAAAGAAAAGCAACTGTGAAATTATATCATAGAGACCGTTCAAAGAAAAGCAACTGTGAAATTAAATCATAATGACCATTAAATCAAAGAAAAGCAACTATGAAATTATATCAGAGACCATTCAAAGAAAATCAACTGTGAAATTAAATCATAGTGACTGTTAAATCAAAGAAAAGCAGCTATGAAATTATATCATAGAGACCGTTCAAAGAAAAGCAACCGTGAAATTAAATCACAATGACCATTAAATCAAAGAAAAGCAACTGTGAAATGATATCATAGAGACCGTTCAAGCAAAGAAAAGCAACTGTGACATTAAATCATAGAGACCGTTAAAATCAAAGAAAAGCAACTATGAAATTATATCATAGAGACCGTCCGATCAAAGAAAAGCAACTGTGAAATTAAATCAGAGAGACCATTAAATCAAAGAAAAGCAACTATGAAATCATAGAGACTGTTCAAAGAAAACAAAGGCCTCACTTCTTTCCATAACTAATCCAAATCCATGAGGGCAACCTAGAGAGGGGACTTGTAATCCATTTGCTTACTAACTGTTCACCACCCTAACCATATTTTATAACTGTCTTAATTACCTACTGCACTACTTTAACGAACTGTATTATGAACTGTAGTTAAACTGTTAGGTTATAGTAACTAATTTTTATGTAACTTGTATTTTGCTTTTTTCCTTTTCTTTTATTTTATTTCACTGTATTGTAACTATATTGTCTTGTACCTATGTGGAGCTTTTCTCCCTGGGCCTCTGCTGAAAATGGACATGTATCCGGTCGGACTATCCCGGTCAACAAATGTAAAATAAAAAAAAAAAAATATAAAATGAAGATGTATGTCTGCTTTAATATGACTGCATTTTTAAACTTATGCAAAGAACACTGTATTTTTGTCAACAACATACACTTCTGTTGTCATGTGGTAGTAAAATCCTTTGTTGTCTATCTGCAGCTGTCCTGGGTGGTTATTGAGCAGCTGCTGTTGCTGTGGAGTGGACAGTGGTGCAGCAGAAGCGTTTGCGTTGCTTAGCAAAGAGGTTCTCAGGTTTGATTCTTGGCTGAGGTGCCTTCTGTGAGTTCATGCATATTCTCTCTGTGTTTCATGTCCCATGTTCAAAGACATTCATCTGGAGTGTTTCTCCCCGGGCCTCTGCTGAAAATTGGCTTTGTTCCAAGTTGGAGTTTCCCGGTTAA
>NC_056737.1:1188768621-1188781121 GCF_019279795.1 Protopterus annectens
ATATGGCTCTAGGTGATTCGGTCATGTTGACTAATGTCACCAAAAATGGGCATGGGTAGTTAGCAGTGATAAGTGGGTTGAGGACCCAGCCTACTCTGATCCATGCCAGGGACCCTTGCTAATGGTAGGAGGGGTATATGTGCCCCTATTGACCAGTGTGTGCCCACCATAAAGCCCAGCATCCCTGGGTCAATAAGCTACTGGCTGGCCGGTGTCTAGTTACCCAGCCTAGGTTACCTGTGATAGCTCTGTTGAGTGAAAGCTGGACGTAAAACCAATCAACCTGCCAAACATGAACGAGAATTGCTCCACTTAATGTAGGTTCACTAACAGAACGCAGCTTGGAAGTGGATGACATGATGATATGGAGGCGACTCGATATCCTATGTATCCAAGAGACAAGATGGAAGGGCATTGAAGCAAAGCAACTTGGCTTAGGATTCAGAGTCTACTACTCAGGTGGAGGGCAGACTAGAAATGGTGTAGGAATTGTGGTGAGAGAGGCTTCAGAAGGCAGTAAGGGATATCAACAGAATTAGTGACAAACTCATGGCAATCAGACTCCAGTGTAATGATTGGGCAGTATTCATAATCAAAGCCTATGCCCCACAGCAGGGTTGTGATAGTGAGGAAAAGAGTGCATTCAGACAGCAGTTGCAGGACCTACTAGATAAAAGTAGGATAACATGAACTGGTATTGATAATGGATGACTTGAATGCACATATCGTGGCAGACAGAACAGGATATGAAAACTGCCTGGGTCCACATGAGTGGGACAACAGGAATAAAGAAGGAGAAGTCATTCTAGACTTCTGTCTGGCAAATGGCTTGATAGTAGCCAACACATGGTTCAGAAAGAGAGACAGTCACAAGATCACATACAAGAGTAGCAAACATGCAACTCAGGTAGACTTCCTCCTAGTAAGGAAAAGGCACTGGGGTAGAATCCATGATTGCAAAGTCATCCCCAGTGAAACAGTCAGTTCACAGCATAAACCAGTAGTTGCCACAATCAGCTGCAAGCAGTGGTCAGAGAAGGCTCTAAGGTCAACAGAGACCAGGCTGAAGACCTGGAAGTTGACTGGAGAGAAAGTACAGCAGTTCAAGGAATTACTCAGGGCTCCAGCTCCCCAAGAAGAGGAGGAAATAGGTGGAGATGAAGAAGAGTGGCAGCGCCTAAAAACAGCATGTGTTAGGACTACAGAAAAGATACGTGGCCGAGCCAGATATGGAAATAAGGTACATAAGGAAAGCTGTTGGTGGAATGCAGAAGTCCAGGAAGTCAAAAGAAAAAAAGGAGTGCAGGAAGAAGTGGGAGACCGAAAAGACTGACCAGGCTATGAAGGACTACTGGATGTCTAACAAAGAAGCTAAGAAAGAAGTTGCAATAGCAAAGAATAAGGCATCATAGGCACCGTACCAGCTTCTGGAAAGTGACTCAGTAAGGGTCACAAAGAAACTATATCAGGTTTTAAGACAAAGACAGAAAGAAAAGAAGATAGTGAGACACCCTTCATAAGGGATGCCAGCAACAACCTGCTCACCAGCCCAGAGGACATCAAAGGCAGATGGAAGGCGTACTTCCATCAGCTTCTGAATGAAGAAAACCTCACTGAAGCTGTACTGCCTCAGACATAGCCTACAATGAGAGAATAAGAGGAAATACCCTAGAAGAAGTAAGAAAAGTATTATGGAAGATGAAGTCAGGGAAAGCAGCAGGCTCAGATGAAGTCACAGCAGATATGATAAAAATGCTGGGTGAGATAGGGGAGAAATGGCTCCTGAGGGTACTAATAGCAGTGTGGGGAGAAAGGCATATCCCAGATGACTGAAGAGTAAGCATACTTGTGTCAGTGTACAAGAGCAAAGGAGACATCCACAACTGTGGGCAGTACAGAGGCATCAAACACCTATCACATTGCATGAAAGTTCGGGAGAGGGTGATTGATAAACGGATACACAGAGTAGTAGAATGTAAGACGGGAGATGAGAAGTTTGGATTCAGATCAGGATGCAGCACAATTGAACAAATGTTTGCAGTGACACAGATACTTGAGAAGAAGCGAGAGATGAAGAGAGAGTCCAACTGGGCTTTCCTAGACTTGCAGAAAGCATATGACAAGGTCCCAAGAAAGCTGATCTGGGCAGTACTGCAGTGGTTTGAAGTCCCAGAAACATTGGTAGAATTAGTGCAGGCTATGTACAAGGACCCAATGACTCAAGTACGAACAATGTTCGGCCTCACAGAGTGGTTCCCAGTGGGAGTGGGTGTACATCAGGGTTCAGCTCTGAGCCCACTGCTGTTCATACTGGTGATGGACTACGTTAGCAAACAGGTTGGAGGTGATGGATCAACAAAGCTGCTGTATGCAGATGATGTGGCAGTACAGACAGACTCTGAGCTAGAACTTCAGCAAAGGATAGGAGAATAGAATGCAAATCTGGAGGCACATGTGATGAAATTAAGCACACATAAGACTGTGGTAATGGCAGCAAATTGGGGAAATCAGAAGAAGCTGACAGTAGAGACAGAAGGGAAGATAGTGGAACAGGTAATCAGGTTCAGGTATCTGGGAGTAGTTAAGGAGAAGGGTCGTCTGAATGAAAAGGTCAAAGCAAGAATCAGAGGGGCTGCAGCCAACTGGCATAGAGTAGCAGGTGTAGTCTATGACAGAAGAATGCCAAAGAAGATGAAAAGTAAGGTGTACAAGACAGTGGTGCAACCAGTACTACTGTATGGTACAGTAACCTGGGAAGTAAAGGCAGAACAGCTGAGGAAGCTAGAGGTGATGGAAATGAAGTGCCTGAGATGGGTGGTAGGATGCTCACTGCGGGACAGGTGAAGAAATGAGGACATAAGAGCAGAAGCCAAACTAGGTCCGATTGTAGAAAAGATCAAAGAGAACAGACTACGGTGGTTTGGGCACATGTGTAGAAAAGCAGAAGGCAATCTGGCGAGGGAGATTTGGGACAGACAGGAAGAAGGTAAGAGGAAGCGAGGATGTCCAGCAAAGAGGTGGATGAACTGTGTGAAAGAAGATCTGTGACAGTCAGGCATGAATGTTGAAGAAGGCAGGAGTGTGGCACTGAATTGAGAGAGGTGGTGACAGTTAACACGATACCCCAACCCCATGTAGAAAAAAATGGGAAAAAGGGGGCTGATGATGATGATGATGATGATGATGATGATGATGATGACATACATGCACAAGTACACTCACATACACACACATGTGCACCTTTATGGTCAATATGTTACATGTATACACTTTTTACTTCTGCTACAACCTGTAACCACCATAACAGCTACCACCTGCACTAACACATGAAGTGACAACAATATTGCTCAGCGGGAGCTCACAACATGTCAGACATCTGTACTTTGGTGACATCTTCTACTAACTGTGAAGCCCAAATAAAATGTAAATGAGAATTAGTGTGCATATACAGGTAATGAATAAAATAATAATCGGTAACTTTCTCAGATGCATTGCTCATTCCTGCTTACTAGGCTAGCAGCAATAACATGCACTGCATACAGAGGTACTCTCCATATGTCATGGTGCAGTTTTCCTCTCAAATGGAAACTTGTAAGAACACCTGGGCAACACATGATGTATAGATCAGACTGCTTTGCTGCTCTGTACCCCTTTTTACCCATTGGCATTTTGTGAGATAGTTCTTCAGAGAGAACATAGTGCTGCCTTATAGGGTCTATATCATTTGTTAGAATGCACAAGTGTCTTAACACTGAAACATCAAACTGGGAAGTTCGAAGTGTAAAAATAGTGAAGCCGCAGAACATCAAATTCTTTCTCAGAGAAAGATTTTGATGGGCCATTTTCGAGGCTTTGCTATTTTCTCTACTGTGGTGTGATCTCGGAGTTGGTATATTTAAGTAGGGGGGTGTGGGGGGCAAAGCCCCCCACATTAGCAATAGTATGTAGTGTTCGTGTGTTTCTACGTTTTGTACCGGAACAACTATTTTTTTCCCTGAGAAAAAAATTGCTGTTCTGAGTGTTCGATGTTGTTAGATTTCGAACTTCTGGTTTCGATATTTACATAGTCGAACTTATGACAGTTCAACTATGTGATATAGACCCACCTTATATTACATTTTAAGCACACATCACACCTCCACAGCAGCTTGTGTGCTCTTACACAGCAGCCATAGCTCATCACATGAATAGCTCAAAAAATAATGTGATAAAGTGTTAAGGAGTGCTGAACTGTGCTATTTGTTTCACTTGTGTGTGTCAATTCTTGTGTGCTCGGTGACACTCAGCAAATGAGCCACAAAAATCAACTTAAAACTAGCCATAATATTAGGCACTTGTGCTGTACTTAAAACTTTTTGATCTCCACTGTCTTTACTCATATATATATATATATATATATATATATATATATATATATATATAATCTGGGTGCAAATCTCTGTAATGTTGTATACCAAGCAAAATGAGTAACCCCCTCCCGAAGTACCTACCTTCCTATTTGCATTGTTGCATGCCCCTGGAAAGAGGTAATCCCACACCTCTGACCAGTCCCTGACTAACTCCTGTCCTCTTTTCAGTGCTTTGTGCCTCTAAAATGAGTACCTCCCCAAGTGCTATTTGGTACTATATGTAATACAGGTGCACAGCCTGCAGGATGGTGCATACTAAAGTATAACCCACACCCATTAAGTTTCCATAACCCTACACATGGCATAAGCACATGCCCTGCAATGCTGCGCAGCTGTTTAAAACATAAGCCCACCTGTCCAAACACCTAAAGTACTGCTATTGATTACACAGTCCACAGTTTTGACTTGCTGTGCCCCCAACTTTTTTTATTACCTCACATCTTTGAGGAAGCGTCTTGCCATGTGCTTATTGTCTGCAGCTCTAAACATTCAGGTGGAGGCTTTTAGCTGCTATAAACACTTGTGTCTTGGAACACTGTAATCAGTCCATGGCACTTTTATTTTATTGCAGTTATTGACATATACAGCAAAGTTTAATTGTAGTCTAATTGCTTTTTATCCTGTACATTATATTATTACTGTACTGCAAGGCTGACTAATTATTCAATTACAAATCCTGCACTGTCAATGTTTTTTACTTGCAAATGATATAAATTGTAAATGTTTCTTCTACTTGTTATTCTCTGTTACTGTGGAGATATTCTCCCCGGGCCTCTGCTGAAAAAGGGCACAAGCTCAGACGGACATACCCAGTCAACAAATGTCAAATAAATAAATAAATAAATGAAAAGCATCTGAAAGTTTAATACAGAGCATTAAGAATATGAGCTTCTAATAAGCTTCACTCGGTGGTCCTGAATTTGATTCCTGTCAGTGTCCACTTGCCTAGGTGTGAATTAGAGGAAGTCACTTAACCAAAACATGTTGAGGTGTCATCTGTAAAGAGAGGCAGTTGTGCTTCTGTTAAAGGAGAACACTGGACCCCCAGAGAGTTTCCTGTACCCTTTAAAAATGAAGCAGCAGTAGTGTGACTTCACAGCTGCCACATGATTTTCACAGTTGCCAGAGTGGTATCATGGTTTCCAGTTAGTTAAAAGTTTGTGTACCTCAGGTGCTTGTAATGTCTGCTTTTTTATTAACTCTTTTTATAAGGAGGGGGGTTTGGTGCCTCCCTGGACTCCCACTATCCACCTTTTAAAAAGTAGGTCATGTAAATAAGGGAGAGGGGATGAAGGGGTGGCAGCCCCCTTACAAGTGAAATCAGTGATCACTCAGTCTATTATATGTCGATGTCTATCTATTTAGTTATGTGCTTAGCAATCTCACTATCTAACTAATGTAAGTAAAGTAACGTGGAACAAGGAAAATGTATGTATCACATTGTCAAACCTGCCTGTCTGTCTGTTTGTGTATCTGCCTATCTGTCTATCTGGTAACAGTAGGCCTCTAACGATCTTAACAAAAAAGCTAAAAAGGCTTTTACAAGTAGTAGTAAACTTGTGTAACTGCACATTATCTTGGGGGAAACACACAGGTGGTTACCAAACAACAAACCATTCTTTCTATTGCTGTAACTACATCACTGCCATTTTGGAACAAAATGCATGCTAGAAATGCTAGTCTCAATTTTTGCAATTGTGTCTCACAAAGTATACTGCTTAACAAAAAAATTGAAGTGAACCAAAACACTTAGCATTTTAATGAAAACTTACATGTAGGTACCAACAGTTCCTAATCCCACTAATTTCTTCACATGAAACTGCACTGTTTTAGGTAACCAAATGAAAGATGTGAACTGTACAGATTTTGGTGCTCCATCCAGATAGTCCATATATCTGCAAAAAGTAGAAAATATAACTTACTTATATACATATTTTAAGATAAACCTTGAGCTTGACATGTTTGAATATTTCATATTTTAGCAAATATCAGAATCATACAATAAACTTGTGCTGAAGGTTATTGGGATACTGAGGAAGCAATCGTGAAAATAAAGTGTAATTTTGCTGCTTCTCAAGAAGGGCAAAGCAGATCAGTCAGAGAGTAAAGTTATTGTCACACAGCTTTGATACGAAGGATGCTATAGTGCCTCTTTCGTTAGCATGTATGGGAAGTTCGCTCTATAGATGGAGTAGGTTTTGCAGTGCATTCTATGTGTTGGTGGAAAAAGTCTGTGCTTCTGCTATTAGTGGAGTTATTTGACTTGAGAAGATGCAGCAGATCAAAGATGATGGAGTCTCTAATGGGACAAACTACAAGGCATGACTCACTCCACAACAACATGTAAGAAATTGAGTAGAGGGAAAGCACTTTAAGCCTTTCATAGTATCTCTGGGATTTTAGGCCAACAATCTTCTTGGTTAGGAATGTTTGGAATGCATGCAGTTGCTTGATATTTCTAGAAAGTTATACCCCAAAGGAGGCATTGTACTCAATAATTGGTCTGACTAGAGCTGAACACAGAAGGATGTTAACGGCTTTTCTTTTGCTCTAGATAATGTGCTTTTATATAGTAGCTGACCTAAATAGAAGGATTTTCCAACTACTGTTACTGTGTTGTAGTCAAAGGAAAGGGACTTCTCAATCCACGATCAAGATCCCTGAGTACATTATAATTTTTCAGTGGGATGCTGGATATATTGCATGTTAAGCACCATTTTTTATGAGGGTTAGATCTTGCTGTAATGTAAGGTTAATCAAATGAGATCTGACAATAATGTCCAGTCTGTAGTTATCTGCAATGTTATTTAACAAAAGATCCCATTTCCTGGTCTGGACATTGGAGAAGTAGATGCCAAAAAGGAGGGGTCCTAATACTGAGCCGTGATGCAGCCTTCCTGAGTGAAATGCTAATTACCGATACTTAAACTGACTTTGTTATGTGGTTTCACTGAACTTCTGCAGGAAATTGTGTCAGAAGCATAAAATATCTTATGCACATACAGGGTTTTCTGTGGCAAAGGGGTCCTTGTGAGAGAAAGAAGGTTGGGAGAAGTAATTTTCTGCTGCTGAAACTTTTCTGTAAAGTTAAAAACATCGGTGTACTAAAACTGTAGCAGTTATGTTCACTTAAATGGAAAAAATAACTAACTTTAGTGACCTCTGTCAATGTTTTAGTGAGCCATAAATTGCAGTACAGCTTTTCAAAAAGCTTTATAAGAAAGATATGCAGCCACTGACCAGCACCTGTTTAACCTCCAAAAGAAGACGTCAACCATATAAATCCAACAATCTCCCTGTGAAGTCTCCATTCTGGGCCAGTAGTCAAGGAGCCGGAATCCTCACCACTGACACTGGACAGGGACGTTCTCTTGGAATACAAATGGATACACTCAGTATTTACAGATGCAGACCTCTCTGCATCAGCACAATTTCCCTTAGGAGCACATAGGGAACACACTCAAGTCCAGGGTCTCGGTTGATCTCTCTGTCTCTCCCGAGGTCCTCAGTAAGGCTCTCCACTGGCACAGCTGCAGAGTTAGGTTCTCAGCCGAGTGTCTAAGCCAAGTTCTCCAGCACCCTCTCTGTGAAACTAGTGCTTCATGTCCCTGCTCCAAGTAGCTGACACACCCTCTGAGATTTAATTTTCACACATACACTCTTGGGAAGGCTGGCACAGATTACCTGCTCTACCCACTTTGCTCAGACTATAATGGAGATTCACTGTCATCAGTCAGTTACTATAAGGCTCTTAAAAGGGCATCCAATTATACTGAGTGAAATTAATATTAATACAAATGGTAATGTTGACCAAACAGCCAGGCTTTCACGAGTGACCACAGTTATCACCAAATAAATATATGCAAATAGTCTCAAAGCTTAAATATTTTCTAGAAGGACCAGCCACAATGAAAAGTTTAAATATATTTAATAATAAATAATAAAAGAACAAGAAAATACTAACTATCTATTTATAGTAAACACCAAAGTTTAAGTCACAGGAAATATTAAAATAACACAGGTGGACAGGTTCACACAGTTACATAAAAACAATACTTAATTTCACTATATTTTCATGAGTAATCTAAAGAATAGTATTCCCTGGTCCACTTATTAGAGCAAAGCAAGATGAAGTAGGTGAGTGGTCTTCCTTCTTTGTCAGGTTCCAAGAAACAGACTGCCCAGTCTGACTGAGAGACTTTCCAGTATAATATCTAAATAATATTTCTGGGATAGCTTACAAAATGACATCACATCTGGTCACCTGACTCTGTTTCCCACACTATTACTAGTCAACACTAGAAGCTGCCAGGATTTTAGTACCTATATGTTACCATAAACACAGAGAGAGCTTTGCTCAGATCTGCTGCAACTCCTGGAAGTCATAAAACAATTTCAGACCTCTGCCCGTCCTACAGAGCTACTAAGTCAGGCTTTTCACAGACATTTTGTCTCTGGCTGCAATCAGAACTGTAAGATATAATCTTTATGGCCTAATTTAATTTCAACTATTTTTCAAAGTTTGCTGCAGCTGGATTGTGATTAACCCCTCTTTCAGTATCATCTGCTAAAACATATACATTTAATTCAGTTACAATAATACATGTGTATTTCTTTTCTTTCCAGCAGGGCACCCTGTTGATACATTTTTAACACAAGCAACTTTACAAATACATTTTCAGCACAATCATCTGTACAAATCAGTTTGATATTCAAATAACATACAATTCTTTACTAAATTCCAGTTAGCTGTGCTGGTATATGGTACACATCCAATGCCCCATTTCTCCTGGCATAGCTGGCAGTACCTCCTATTGTCACACTCACTAGGAACATCAAAACAATCAGCACATCTCCTAAAAAATATTGGAATGAAGGAAGAGATGGAAGCTTACTCTGTAGCATTTTAAAAATACATCTTGACAGAACTAGCCCAAATTTGAGTGGGCAGAGGTACTCTCCTTACAATTTTACCATGAACTCAATGAAGGCATACATGGACTTTGAGAGTGATACATACATACATTGTTTATAGACTCCAGATCTCCATTTATTACAGTGGTGCCAATGCAGCTGATAGAAAAACTGGCAAATTTAGGAATCAATAAACATCTCTGTAACTGGATCCTGGACTTCCTGACTAAGAGACCGCAGATACTGTGTTCAGGTAAGAACACATCAAAGTGCATCACAATTAACACTGGGGTTCCACAGGGAGATCTTCTCAGCCCACTGTTATTCACCATCCTGACCCAAAACTGCTATGCTAAGCACAAGTCCAACCATAGCATTGAGTTTGCTGATGACACTACAGTCGTGGGGCTCATCACAAAGGAGGATGAAAGGGTGTACAGAGAGGAGGTGGCATCTCTGATCAGTTGGTGCGAGGGGAACAACCTTGGTCTGACTGTAAGCAAGACCAAAGAGATTATCATTGAATTTAGGAAAAGAAGAACAAATCACCCAGTGCTCAGGATCAATGGTGACAGTGCAGAGGGGGTCAAGAGTACAAAATTCCTGGGTGTACACATATCAGAGGATCTGTCGTGGGTGGGAAACACCAGCCAACTCGTCAAGAAAGCACAACAATGCCTCCACTTTTTAAGAAGGCTGAAAAAAGCTAAGCTTCCTCCTCATATTCCCTCCGCCTTCTATAGAGGTGCAAGAGGAGCATCCTCACCTGCAACTTTACAGTGTGGTTTGGAAGCTGCACAATTACAGAAAGGAAGGTGCTACAAAGAGTGGTGAGGGCTGCAGAGAAGGTAACAGGTTCCAGTCTTCCATCGATACAACATCTTTATTCTGCAAGAAGCATCTGAAAGGCCACCAAAATAATACAGGACAACACGCATCCTGTGCATGGACTTTTTAAGCATCTGGCATCAGGCAGGAGATATTGCAGCATCCGCTGCAAGACTACAAGATTCAGTAAGAGTTTCTACTCTACAGTGATTAGATTTCTGAACTCGGGAACTAGTTCCAGGGGTCTAGACACAAGTCAATTTTACTTTATTTGTGCAGTATATACTTACATATATTCAAAGTAAGTGCAATATTTATTTATTAAATCCATAGTCAGTATTATTTAACTAATCTCAGTGCAATATTAGAGAAATAACTTGGGCATTTCAATCCGTACTGTGTCTAGTATTACTTTAAATAGGGTAGTTTATTTAACTCAGGGGAGGCTATTCTTTGCATTATATGTGTTGGTAAATGTAGCTACTCTTTCGTGCATATATTGGGAGTAGTGTTGTGTTTGTTATGTTTATTCCTCTACTTGTATGTGTTGTTTCACTTTCCTTTGTAATCTCAAGAATTGAGCTGATGCACAACATTTTGTTTAGGCTACATGTGAGTAGCTCTGACAATAACGTTTACTTTGACTTTAACTACATACATACATACATACATACATAGATATATACATACATACATACATACATACATACATACATAGATATATACATACATACATACATAGATATATACATACTTACATACATGCATAGATATATACATACTTATTACATACATGCATACATAGAGAAATACATACATACATAGATACATACATAGAAACATACATACACAGATACATACATACTTACATACATACATAGGTAGATACATACATAGATACATACATACTTACATACATACATACATAAATACATGCATACATACATAGATACATACATAGATACATATACATAGATACATGCATACATAGATACATACATACAAATATTTCAAGAATGCAAATTAATGCCCTTCTAGCTTGCCAATATACCAAAACACTTGCCTCTATAATAAGTGTCCAGGTTGTTCTTAAAAATATCTAAACTAATACTTGCTTTAATGTAATTTCGTAGTCTGTTCCATGCATCAGCTACTCTGTCAGAGAACCAATTAGTACACTTCTCATTTCTATAGAATCTTCTACATAGGTTATCTGATGATTCTCTAGCACTTTTTGTTAGACCCAAACATTCCCAGAAATAGTTCTCTAAAGGCCCTATACACCTGAATAAGATCTCCCCTTAGATAACTATAAGAGACACTGTACACGTTCAGATATTTTAGTCTTTCATAATAACTTAAATTTTCACATCCACGGATGTCCTTGGTATATCTCCACTGTACTCTTTCCAGTTCTCATGCTTGTTTTCTTATAAGGTTTCCAAATTGTTATTCCATACTCAAATTTGGGTCTAATGTAACTAACAAATAATGACTTCATCATTTCTGATTTCCTGGACTTCATAAATCTTTTTATACAACCTATAGTTCTATAACTATCATTAACCAATTGGTTGATATGATTAGAAAAACCCAGAGTTGGATCTACCCATATACCCTGGTCCTTAACTGAGTTTACAGTTTCAATCACTTGTGCTGTATTAAATATTCACCTTTCAATTTATGTCTCCCAAATCATATGCACTTAATTTTTGATGTATTTATCAGCATATTATTCTCCTGTGCCCAAATGGTCAATTTAGTTACATTCTGTTGCAGACATGCCTTATCTGTTACACATGTAATCATTTTCAACATTTTTAAGTTATCCGCATATAGACTGTAGAATACCTCAGATAAAGTTAGGTCTGAAAGATAAAACCTAAACAAGTAAGGACATGGGACTGCACCCAGTGGGACACCCTGACTGCAACCAAGAATTTCACTTGTCCAGTTGCTGTATGATACTTGCCATGTCCTATTTGTAAGCCATGTAGCTAGCCATCTTATTAAGAGTACACCGATACCTAGCTGTTCTAATCTATTGATCAGTGTTTTGTGTATGACCCTGTCAAATGCTGAAGTTAAATCTATATAATTTACATCACAGCACATTTTTTGCATTCATAGCTGTTATATTGTTACAGAATATCATGCTACAGACAGTAATAGATCTATTTTCAACATACACATGCTGATATATTATTTATAGTTCCAACCATTCTAATTCTGACAATAACTTATCCAATATTACCTTTTCCATTATTTTTCCACAACATGAAAGTGGACGTAAGGGTCTATATGACTCTGGGTTTGTCCTACTCCCATTTCCCTTAAAGAGAGGTTTAA
>NC_056737.1:1188791121-1188831121 GCF_019279795.1 Protopterus annectens
AGTTACTACTAAGTGGCAGTTAGCAGTACCCTGTATAGTAGCTAACCTATAAAGCTAGTACTTAGGACTTTAAACTATAACACATAAAGGCTTTGTGATGGTGTTTATTGGCCATAATGCATGGGAATTAGTTTTCAGCTTTTTCTGTTTGCTATAAATTTGGTGCGTTTTTGCAGAGCAGTTACTACTAAGTGGCAGTTAGCAGTACCCTGTATAGTAGCTAACCTATAAAGCTTGTACTTAGGACTTTAAACCGTAACATAGAAAGGCTTTTTTTTCAAAAAACTTTTTATTGAATTTTAAAATATTGAGATAAAAATACAACAACAACAAAACTAAACTAAAATACATATTGAAAAAGTGAAAAGTTAGGAGATAATTATGATAACACAGCTTTTGCATGTTAAATGTTTTATCTCGATACTATCTGAAACACTTACAATAACTATATAATTCATATACAAGTGTTAACCAAGGAATGTATCAAAGTAGGTTTAGATCTAAAAGAGAGCAGGTATGAGAATATAAAGGAGACTGGGGTCTATGAATCCCACAAGGAGAGTAGCCAACTATTCACTATTAATAATATGTAACACCTTTTCTACAGCTTTATTGATATGAGCCAACTTCTTGGGACTTTTCACTAATGTTTTCTGCGCGCTAATATATGTACAGGCTAGGATTTTAAAATTATTCCAATTCAGTTTAGTACGATCTATCCAATTTTGGGTGATGTAGAGTTTTATAAGTGAACATATATAAATTAGCACTTGTGTATCCAGTTTGGAAAGGTAAATATTGGGTATATGTAATATTGCAATCTCCCAGGATAGGGTGGATTTATGATATCCCATTTTCTGTAAACGGACCTTTAGGGAAGTCCAAAGTTTGTGTGAGTGGTAACAAGACCATAAAATATGTAGAAGATCTGCATTAGGGTGAGAACAACAAGAACATGAGGCCGACTTATTGACATCAAATTTATTAAGTTTAGAAGGCATGAAATATGCGTTATTGTTAATCATTAGTTGAGTGTAAAAGAGTTTTTTGAAAGGCGAGTATTCCAGTGTATTTTTAATAGCCGAGAGTTTTTGTTTTATAGATATATAAGGATTGTGTTTGTCCCAATAATTAGAAAAAAGATACTGTGTTATGAGTTATCTGATTTATAAGATTATAAGATTTAGATAACATTTTTTCCGGAAGTGTAAGGGTTTGTATAACCACCTTGTAATTAGTGAGATCATTTTTGTCTAATTTGGTGTGGAGAAACTTTCCATTGACCACATCTCTCAGTTGACGTAAAATAGTTATATAATTAGCATTAACCTTAAGAGTTTTGTGTAAATTAGTGAAAGTTTCATCTTTGTATTGGAACAGATCCCAAACAGTAAGATCCTTGATCAGGGGAAAATTTGAAAGGTTAATAGATATGTTGTTTAAGTTAATATTAGGGTTTAAATGAAGAGGTTGCATTAATTGAAATATATTGTCTAGATTGACGAGTTTTAACAGTTCTTGAAAAGCATTGATTTTTTGCTTTAAAGAGTTAGGAATTTTTAGACTATTCATGAGACCTAATGAAAGAAAAGGAAGAGATAATTTATTTATTTATTTATTTTATTTATTGCAGTTGGTTTACCAGGATAGTCCATTGGGCCATAAAGAACCCGTTTTCAATGGAGTCCTGGGGAGAAAAGCTCCAAAAAGTAAAAAAATATATACATGTAACAGAACAATATAGGTACAGCAGGTAGTAATGAAAGTCATACAAAATAAGGAAGCAAAAAAAACAAATTATGCGCAAAAAGTAACAATTAATACAGATTGAGAAGAATATACAACAATAGTACAACAGATATAGCAATGAATACAGCTTTGAGAGGAATCATACTAACTAAGGAATTGTACAATGTGATGCTAAAGGACATTGAATAGTGGGGGAAGTAGACTTAAGGGCCTGTCTAGTCGATTTTATGCAATTCTAAGGTATAGTAGAGAAGTTAGCAGGAAGGAGAAGGGGAGGTGAGAGGACAGAGTTAGTTATGTAGGGTGGGAGCAAGAGCATTCCCACTGTGATGTTAGATGTGAATGAAGAGATTTTTTGAAAGTAGAGTGGTTGGAGGTGGTGCGGATGGAAGGTGGTAGGGAGTTCCAATGGCGAGCTAGGCTGAAGGATAGAAGGTTTTTGCCTGGGGGGTAAGTAGGTTTATGCACTTTTAGTAGGTTTTGATTGTTTGACCTTAATACTCTGTTGGGTAGGTGCATTTTAAAGGCAGATGAAAGGGATGGACAGAGGGAGGGGTTGAAAATAAGCTTATGGGCTAGAGTTAGTTGAATGTAAGTTAGTTGATTGGGAAGTTCTGGCCATTGTAGTTTCTGGAGGGAGGGACAATGATGGGTGGAGGACCTATGGCTGGTGGCAAATTTTATGATTTTGTTGTAGCAACAGGAGAGCTGTTTTTTAAAGAGGACTGAAGATTTGTTAGGAGTGGGGCACCATAGAGAAGGGAGGGGATAAGGAAGCAAGTGGAGAGAGTAATTTTAGTGGCAGGTGTGAGGTAGGGATTCTGTCTGTAAAGCATGCCTAGTTTCTGATGGGTTTTTTTGATATTTAGTTGTAGGTGAGAGTTAAATTTGAGTTGGTTATCAATTTGGACCCCAAGTAACTTAGTCTCTGACACTATTTCTAGAGGTGAGTTATTTTGACTAGTGATTGAGAATGTGTTCATATCAAAAGGAGTAAGTTTAGGAGTAAATATCATTAGTTTGGTCTTGGAAGCATTAAGAGCTAGATGGTTACTTAACATCCATTGCTCTGTGGTAGAGAAGGCATCTTGAGTTAGTTTTTGAAGTATAGCGATAGAAGTGGCAGAACAGATGATAGTTGAATCATCTGCATATTGGATGATGTTTGAGAATGGGATAGATTTGTGGAAATTGTTTATAAATATATTAAATAGAAGGGGACCCAGTATGGAGCCTTGAGGAACTCCTGTAGGGGTACTAAGGAATGGGGAGGTGGCTTTCTTCCATTTTACTGCTTGATTTCTGTTAGTTAAGTAGCTAGAGAACCAACTCAAGGAGGAGGGAGATAGATTAAGTTCAGAGAGTTTAGCTAAAAGCAGGCTGTGTGATATAGTATCAAAGGCTTTGGAGAGGTCAAGTAGCAGGGTAGAGACAAATTGGCCAGAATCACGAGCTTTATTTACAAGTTCAAGGAAGGAGAGGAGGGCTGTCATGGTGCTATGATTTGGTCTGAACTGTGTTGTGGGAGTTATGAGGTGATTATCTAGGAGATATGGAAGGAGTTGAAGTTGGACACATTTTTCTAGGATTTTCTAGGGTCAATATTTTTAGTTAAAATATGCTGGTACCACAATTTAGTCCAAATAGGATGCTGATTATACTTCACAGTATTAACATTCAAAATAGATAGTAGTTTATTGGCCGAGATAATCAAATAATAAAGATGAAAGTTCGGAAGACCAAGTCCTCCCTTACTCTTAGGAAAAATTAAATTAATGTAGGAAATTCTTACTGATTTGGGAAACCATAAGAAGCTGGCCAGTACTTTATTAATTTTTGAAAAAAAAGATTTTGGAATTATCTGATCCACAGCATTGAATTGAAATAGCAATCTGGGGAGTATATTCATTTTAATTATTGCTGTTTTTGATAGAAGTGATAAATTTAACAATTTCCATCTATTCAAATCAAGTATTATAGACGACCATACTCTAGCTAAATTATTTTGAAATGTGGAGAGACCATTATGATTTATAAGAATCCCCAAATATTTAAAATTCTGGACCATCCGGAAAGCGGAGTCTGGAAATAAATATGGTTTGTGGGCGAGCGGGTTTATGGGAAAAATATGTGTTTTTTGAGTATTAATCTGATAGCCCGAGGCCTCTGAGAATCTGTCAATAGAACCAATTAATTTTGAAAGGTCTGAACAAGGTGTTTGAAAGTATAACACAAGATCATCTGCAAAAACCGATAAAGACATTTTAGTATTACGAATTTTAGGAATCTTATGAAAGGTATTTTGTACTATATATAATAATAATGGCTCTATATATAAATTAAATAAAAAAGAGGATAACAGGCAACCTTGCTTTGTACCATTGGTGATCTTTATGCTTTTGGATGCTTTCCTATTAATGTATAGAAAGATAGAGGAGTTTTTGTATAGAATTTTAATGAAGTCTATATAGGTAGTTGTTATATTGAAGCAGGACATGATGTGAAAAAGAAAATCCCAATTAACCCTATCAAAAGCCTTAGAGGCATCAAGGATCAGTGCATACAGCGGATTTGAGTCATTTTTAGCAAAGTGTATAAGAGAGTCAATTGTCAGGGTATTATCCCATGAATGTCTATGCGACATAAAACCCGCCTGCTCCGAAGAAATTAAGAATGGTAAAACTTTTTTCAGTCTATAAGCAAGTAAAGAAGCTAAAATTTTAATAACTATGTTAATCAAAGAAATAGGTCTATAATTATTAGGATCAGTTTTTTCTTTATTATTTTTCAAAATTAAGATGGTTTTTGAGGTGTTCCAGTGCAAGTCCGATATACCATAAATCATTATGTAGTTGAAAATTTCCAGAAGAAGGGGTGTAAGCACAGATGTGTAAGTTTTAAAAAATTCAGGCGTGAAACCATCTGGACCCGGAGATTTACTAGCATTGAGCCTACCAATGGCTTCCGATATTTCTTTAAGAGTCAATGGGGCAGAGAGTGTATTCTTTTGTTGTTCATTTAACCTAGGAAATTTAATAGAGGATGCAAAGTTCATTATGTTCTGTTTAACCCTAGGTTTATTTTCCTTAGAATATATCTCTGAGAACAATGATGTAAAAAGCTGCGTGATTTCCAGATCAGTATTGTAAATCTTATTATATTGTAATGACGAAATTCTAGGAAGGGTATGATTACCTTTAACTATTCTAGCTAACACTTTAGAAGGAACCTGTGCCCATTCAGAATATGTAGCTAAGAGCCTTTGCTCTGATATAGTAAGATTATGTTGTTGTAAAAGCAATAATTCTTTCTGGGAATTTAATAATAGTTCGTATGAGAAGGAATTAGGGCTCACTCTATATTGATTTTCCAAGGTTTGAATTTTTAATTTTAACTGCAATTATTTGTTTCTATATTGTTTAAGATATGATGCCTTATTAATTAATAAACCTCTAAGGGTAGCTTTACATGCAGCCCGTTGTATGTCTAAAGGAATATCTGATGTGTCTAAATTAAGATACATTTCCTTTATTGTTTCAGTTATTAATTTATGTATAATTTAATTTGAGAGTAAATTGTTATTCAATGACCAACTATTATATGAAGATGCACCTAATGTATTTGGAGTCAAACTAATCCCAAGAGATATTCTAGAGTGGTCAGAAAAAAATCTGGGCTCAAGGGAATAATCAATTTTCCTGTGTGTAAGAGAGTTAGAAATAAGGAAAAAATCCAATCTTGACCATGCCCTATAACATTTAGAGTAGTACGTAAAGATATCCTTACTGTTATAATATCTTATAAAAGAAATAGGGTCTATAAGGCTAAGGTCCAGCATTATTTCTTCCAGAGCAATGGATGCTTGGAAATTATACGAAGGGGATCTGCTAGTACGGTCAGTGTCAGGATTAATTATAGCATTCCAACCCCCCCTATAATAAAATAATGGTCTTTAAAAGAAGAGAGAATATTATAAATCTGCAAAAAGAAAATGTGTTGTTGTTCACAAGGACCATAAAGGTTAAAAAATAGGATTGGTTTGTCAATGTTATGAAAACAGGAGATAATATAACACCATCTTCCATTTACATCATGTTTCACGTCAGTAATAGGTCCCTGAAAATTGTTTTTAATTATAATGGCCACCCCTCTTGATTTTGAGCTATTACCAGCAGCTACTATCATTTTGATCCATTTCTTATTTTTTTCTTTATCCCAGTCTTCTCTAATTAAATGTGTCTCTTGTAGGAAGCAAATATTAGCCTGGGATTTAAAAAAAAGATGAAATAATAAGGATCTCTTGTTATTATGCAGTCCTCTCACATTCCATGAGTCGATATTTAAGGTCATTCTCTTAAATAAAAATAGATATATAAAACTTGTCTAAGGTTTGAAACAATGTAAAAATAACTAAATATCTTGGCCCCTTGTAATTATTATATTGTAATTTGATGGCTCCCAAAAAAACTGTTATAAAGATCCTACAATATTCCTTCCCAGATACCCCGGTGCCTAACCACCCACCCCCATACTGAAGAAGGAATATATAGATGAATGAAATAAGTGGTTTTGGTTAACGCAATCAATAGATTAACTATAACAAACTGAAATATAGTCCTAAGAAGGACTAAAACTATTTTCAGTAAAACTGTACATATATACAAAACTAAATTGAAGATAGCTGTCATTCGATTGACCCTATAAAACTAACTATTCTCTGCTCCTATAATTACCATGTAAAATATGTAGAGTAACAATACACAAACATTAACCAGGTATTATATAAATAAGTTAAAGCTATGTTAGAATAAATGAATTGTATATATTCCTGGAAAAGTAAAATATAATATATAACTGATATGGTTAATATGGCATTTTTCAAATAGAGAAATAAACTCACTATAATATATTTTGTGAGAATACATAGCTAGTTAGTTTAACTAAGAGCCAGAAGTCAATAATAGACTGTATAAAAGTAAGACTATATGATTAATATAACAACTGTGTAATAACATTTGACGGACTGTCATCAGTCAAATAAAGTAGCTTATAAGTTTTGCAGTTATATCAAACCAAAGATGTACATTTTCGAACAAAACCATCGTGAATTGAGTGTTGAGTAGAATTCAACAAAAATGGTTGTATTGTGTCTAAGACAAGTAGTAAATCAACATTCATCCGATATCATAAAAATCTTGAGCTTATCCACCTTACAAGAGATCTACGGAGTAGCAGATAAGGTTGAGCATCATTTGTTGCACTGTTAACCTCCGAAGTTCTCCCTTATCATCAGGTCCCAAGGGCCCTGAAAGCACTATATCTATAGCACAGACCCAATTGTTTAGAAATAAACATTCATATATATGTGTCATACAAGACAGCCAACCCACTATTATTTATGAATTAATAACCATACATTAGAGCCACTCTACAGTCTTTGATATATATGGTTGACTGATGTTCTCATAGCGAGTCAAATACACAGGGTGAGTCTAGAACGAAAGTTCCTCAAGACTTGACAGCACAACGCCATCTCATAACATACGTGCTTAGTTAAGGAAAAGAGTCATAAGGTGTTTATAAAGTTTTCCTATTTCACTGTATACACTATGGACTATAGATCTCCGCTTGAACCTGGAGACAAGCTAAAACAAAAATTTCAAAAAGTAGCTTGTCCTTTGAGTACGCAGCTGAACAAACAAACACCCCGACCATCACTATTTGACCGCCAAAGTCACTTCATGTACTACTTTGAATAGTTTTAAAAATATGTCTTTCGCTTCTTGCGAGGTGCTAGCTGTATATTTAATATCGTTATGTGTAAAAGATAACATATTGGGATAGCGCATCTGAAATCTGACACCTCTTTTGATTAAGTCCACACAATATGGGCCTAGCAGCAAAGCTGATGCTGTGAAACCCACCACGATGAAGGAACTCAATCAGGAAACAAAACTGTAGTCCATAAGGTAATTTTATTCACGATAAAAACAGGATAAGCGCTTTCGCGTACTGCTATCGTACGCTTCTTCAGATCAACTCTATAACAATATGGGCCTAGTTTTTGTCTATTAGCTTTAATTTGAGGTGGTAAATCTTGCGAAAGATAGTTTGTGCTTGTTCCATTCAAAGTTTCTTTGTTTTCTGGCTGCTGCTAATATTTTCTGAGTATCTTGATAATTCAGCAGCTTGGTGTATATAAGCCTAGGTGAAGGAGCCAGCTGACGAGATCATAGGGCTCTGTGCGCTCTTTCCACTACTAGACTTTCATTGTTAATGTCTAGACCCAACAGAACCTGATAAATCTGTTTGGTGATTTTAAGCAAATTTTGTGTGTCATATATTTCGGGCAAGCCTCTAATTATTATGTTGTTACGACGACTTCTTGCCTCCAAGTCTATCAGTTTGTTCTGTATTTCAGGAATCAAAATGTCTTTAGCTCGCAAGTCTTTGTTAATAGATTCAATCTGAACTTCATAAGTATGATTTTTATTTTCAATACTGTCTAACCTTTCGGTTATGTTTTTTAAAGTTTTGCCAAAATCTGTAAGTTGTTCTGTAAAACCTTGAATGGCTGTATGTATAGGTTGTAGCACCACCTTCAAATCTTCGAGATGAAAATGAGTCATTTTTCTCTTTGGCGCCATTTTTAGTGTTTTCTGCGACCTGTTTTGTGGTTCTAAGCCTCTTAGAACCGGTTTCTTTTTCAGGAGACAATAATGAGGAAAATTTGGACTTTGTGGTTTGTGTCTCCATATTATTTGCATTACCAGCCATGTCGGAGCACCAAAAATATCAATGGGGTCGAGATAGAAATAACAGTCACTTACATGCACGTGATACAGGCCCAAAAGGTGAAGAAAAGTTAATTTATACAAAAATAGAAGATTCCACTCGTTTTTACTGCGAGAAAAAATTCACATCCTGGAGCTGAGGTTTCCGACTATTTTTTTTAACCGAAAACTGAGGAAACACTTATCCTTAAAGCTTTTTAAAACTGTCGGTGATATTTGATGGTGAAGGAGCGACACTTATAGGGTGCACACTAGACAACCGCCATCTTGGAACCCTCATAGAAAGGCTTTGTGATGCTGTTTATTGGCCATAGGGCATTGGAATTAGTTTTCAGCTTTTTCCTGTTTGCTGTAAATTCGGTGTGTTTTTGCAGTGTGGTTACTACTCAGTGGCAGTTAGCAGTACCCTGTATAGTAGCTAACCTATAAAGTTAGTACGTAGGATGTTAAACCGTAACACAGAAAGGCCTGGTGAGGCTGTTTATTGGCTAGAGGTCATAGGAATTAGTTTTCAGCCTTTTCCTGTTTCCTATAAATTCGGTGTTTTTGCAGAGCGGTTACTACTCAGTGGCAGTTAGCAGTACCCAGTATAGTAGCTAATATATGAAGCTAGTACTTAGGACTTTAATCTGTAACACAGAAAGGCTTTGTGAGGATGTTTATTGGCCAGATCGCATGGGAATTAGTTTTCAGCTTTTTCCTGTTTGCTATAAATTTGGTGTGTTTTTGCAGAGCAGTTACTACTCAGTGGCAGTTAGCATTACCCTGTATAGTAACTAACCTATAAATCTAGTACTTAGGGCTTTAAACCGTAACACAGAAAGGCTTTGTGAGGCTGTTTATTGGCTAGACGGCATGGGAACTACTTTTCAGCTTTTTCCTGTTGCTATAAATTCAGTGTGTTTTTGCAGAGCGGTTACTACTCAGTGGCAGTTAGCAGTACCCTTTATAGTAGCTAACCTATAAAGCTAGTACTTAGGACTTTAAACCATAACACAGAAAGGCTTTGTGAGGGTGTTTATTGGCCATAATGTGTGCAAATTAGTTTTCAGCTTTTTTCTATTTGCTATAAATTTGGGGTGTTTTTGCAGAACCGTTACTACTCAGTGGCAATTAGCAGTACTCTGTATAGTAGTTAACCTATAAAGCTAGTATTTAGAACTTTAAACTGCAACACAGAAAGGCTTTGTGTGGCGCTAAGCTTAGGGCACTGAGTTAGTACGTCAAACATCACTAAGATAATAGCACTATCTAACATTTATCCTTCAACCTAGTCACCACTCCTGTGACCAATGTAAAACTAAGATGCTAAACCATAATAGGCCATCGCTAGTACAGGTCTTGACAATATGGATTTGGAATTTCCTAATGTCTTGGTAGGTATGGACATCCTTAGACAATTTAGCAATTTTTTCAAGTACTCAGAAAATGTTTTAATCCTTAAAGAAACTGACACAGTCGGCACGAGATGTAAATACATATCATCTTTGGAGGCAAAAATCTAGCAAGAAAACACACACTCGCACACTGACACACACACTGACACACACACACACACACACTGACACACACACACACTGACACACACACACACTGACACACACACACACTGACACACACACACACTGACACACACACACTGACACACACACACACTGACACACACACACACACACACACACACACACACACACACACACACTGACACACACACACACACACTGACACACACACACACTGACACACACACACACACTGACACACACACACACTGACACACACACACACACACACACACACACACACACACACTGACACACACACACACACACACACACACACTGACACACACACACACACACACACACACACACACACACACACCTTTCACATGTACCATTCACCACACACATAGACTTTCTTATGCTGAGGCACTTAAAAGAAACCTCTCCAAACCTCAAAGACCTCCTAAGCTGTGAAACTGCAACACCTACCCACAGCCATCACTAAAGCACACATTAAAAGCAATGCCTAAGACCACAGGTAAACCTACACTCAGTGATCATAAAGGAAAACCTGTAGCTGTACAGGACATGTAATACAAGTTAAGATCTGCATTTAAGTTTTTTAGAACCCTTATCTGGCAAGTGAGAGATATTCCCAGAAGATTTAGTGAAAACATAGCAAGATGAAATGGCTAATGGCAAGGCTTTGTGGATGTAGTTTTGAAGTGTTATGGGGATGCAACAGAATGAGGAGGCCAAGCATGTAGACATCATATCCTGTTTAATGTTGACATGGCGCTACATTATATCCTGTTTAATGTCGACATGGCTTTCTCTCCCTGCTATGGACTGACAAAATGAGATCTCTGCCTTCAGCTCATTAGTTTATTTCAGTTTCCTTTGACACATATAGCTCTTTGTGGCATCATGAAATTGTTACTGGCTTCTTTACTTAAGTAACATACCAACTAACGCTAGGTAATACATCAAAGAGCAGAATGTAAGAAAGAAGTGTCACTAAAACTGTTCGCCCTGGATGTACTGCAATGCAGATACTGCCCACTGTTTGTCACTTATTATACACATTTTTATATTTGGCCCCCTGCACTATCTTAAAACACTGCCCCTGATCCTAATCCTACCACTGCCCCTGACCTTAACCCTAACACTACCCCTAACCTAACCCTAACACTGCCTGTGACCCTAACACTGCCCCTGACCCTAACCCTAACACTGCCCCTGACACTAACCCTAACACTGCCCCTGACCATAACACTGCCCCTGTCTCTAACTCTAACTGTGCACCTGACCCTAACCCTAACACTGTCCCTGACCCTAACACTCCCCCTGACCCTAACACTGCCCCTGACCTTAACAGTGCCCCTAACACTAACTCTGTTTACTTGACCCTAGCCCTAACACTGCCCCTGACCCTAACTCTAACTGTGCACCTGACCCTAACCCTAACTGTGCACCTGACCCTAACACTGCCCTTGACCCTAACACTGCCCCTGACCATAACCTTAACTGTGCACCTTACCTTGGCCAGAATCTTTGCTGTAACACTATAACTACACAAGACAATTCCAACATCCATTAAACACAAATACAGGCACACAACATTAAATCTATCTCCTTACATAGCCCTTATTCTACCCCTAATGTGCAAATATTCACAGACCACAAAATGTATCCCCTTACCCCACTTTCTCTAACATGCAAACACTCACTGAAACATACTAAATGTATCCCCTTACTCTATTCCTAACCAGGAACACACACGCACTAAACCTATCCCCTTATCTAACCTTCACTCTAACCCTAACCTGCAAACACTCACACACACTTCCTCACCTAATGCAAACCAGCTTATCTCTTCTTACAGACATTTACCAAAAAGGACATTCACTTCACACTAAATAACCTGCAGTTCACTTTACTGAGCAAAGAAACATTCAGAAAAATTAATGTCATTATATATGTTCATAGGTATTTACTAGGCAGTTGATCTATGAGAGTCTTTACAAGGATAGCCATACATTCCCATGATGTTTTTAGCTCTTATATTTAAAGTAACATAACCCAGAGATGAGCAGAACATTTACATGTAGCCCCTATCCATGTTTGTGTGTGCGTGTATATGTGTGTGCGTGTGTGCATGTGTGTGCGCATGTTTGTGTGTGTGTATGTGTGTGTGTATGTGTGTATATGTATGTGTGTGCATGTTTAGTTATTTATTTATTAATTTATTTATTTCTAGTTTGATTACCGGGGAGGTCCACTGGGCCCTGGGGACCCATTTTCAGTGGAGGCCTGGGCAGAAAAGCTCCAAAAATACAAATACAAATTACAAATTACAAAATATGAAAAAATATAAGTGATACATTGAGGTGACCAGTTTGTACAATAGGACATTCATTATTACAAAATAGTCAAATACAACTTCACTAAGGTTATTCTAAAAAGGTTATACAATTATAAAGCTGTTCTTAGAGTAATTTGAGAAAATGCATTATATAAGCACATAGAGAAGAAAGTTAAGAAAATCTATTTACAGTATTTCCACAAGGGGGTTCAAAGATAAATAATTGTAGGACATTTTGAGAGCAAGGGTACATTCCATGTGGGATATCAATGTGTTCTTGGATAATTTTTAGGTGGGGTAGACTATATGCACTGCCTCACCTTTTTACATTCTAGGTAGGATATCAGTGTATTATTGTATAGTTTTAGATAGGGTGAAGACAGGAGCATTTCCACTTAGTGGACAGATGTTTGAAAAGCGGAGTTTTGAAATTTTCAGAGTTTGATATTGTTCTTAAAGAGGAAGGGAGAGAGTTCCAAGTCTTGCCAATAGTGAAGAAGAGAAGTTGGCCAGATGGACTTTTAGGTTTATTGACAGCAATCAGGTTTAGATGTTCGGATCTGAGAGTTCTATTGGGGATGTAGGGTGGAAGGATGTTAGCTAGGGCAGGACAGTTAGATGGCTGAAATATAAGTTTGTGCGCTGTGGTGAGCTGCAGATAGTTTAGGTAGTTTGGTAGTTCTAGCCAATTTAGGGATTGAAGAGAAAGGCAATGATGGGTGGAATTTTTACAGTTGGAGGCAAATTTAGAGATTTTATTATAGCAGCTTTCTAGTTTGCAGGTGATGGAGGATGACAAGTTGGTTAGGAGAGGAGCAACATATAATAATGAGGGCAAAAGGTAGGTAGTGGCCAAAGTGTGCCTGGTGGAGTGAGAGAGAAAGCGATTATTCCTATATAGCATGCCTAGTTTTTGGTGGGTTTTCTTAATATTTTGTTGAATGTGTATGTCGAACTTTAGGAATTCATCGACTATAACACCTAGAAGTTTGGCAGAGGGAACCACTTCAATAGTGGAATTGGAGTTACTAAGGACTTTGAAAGTGTCTTTGTCATAGGAGTAAGACTTTCTGGGGGAGAATTTTGGATTTGTTAGTGTTAAGGGAGAGGTGGTTATGGTGCATCCAGTTTTCAGTGCTTGAGAAGGCAGCTTGGGTTTTGAGAAGCAGTTCAGAGATGTTTGAGGCAGAGCAGACTAAGGCTGAATTGTCTGTTTATTGAATAATTTTGACATCAGGGATAGTAGTGTGAAAGTTATTAATGAAAATATTAAATAGCATGGGTCCAAGGATGGATCCCTGCGGTACACCAGTTGGGGTACGTAGGAAGGAGGAGATGGAGTTTTTCCATTTGACTGCCCGAGACCTATCTGATAAGTAGCTAGAGAACCAGGATAGAGAGTTAGATGATAGATGCAGGTTTGATAGATGAAGTATAAGATGTTTATGGGAAACAGTATTGAAAGCTTTAGAGAGATCAAGCAAAACAGTAGAGAGCAGGTGACCTGAATCTTGGGCTTGATTGATAGTTTCTAAGAAGGAAAGTAGAGCAGTAGTAGTACTATGGCTAGAGCGGAAGCCATGTTGAGTTGGTGTAAGAAGATGGTTTTGGATTAGAAAAGGCATAAGTTGGAAGTGGATGCACTTTACTAAGATTTTGGAGATTGGTGAGAATAGAGCAATAGGGCAAAAATTTGTGATGCTGGTGTTCTTGCCTCCTTTGTGAAGAGGAAGGATGTAAGCTGATCACCATAGTTTGGGGACATGAGATTCATTAATAGATCTATTAATAATGATGCTGATTGGGAGTGCTATCCCATCTGCGGCACATTTTAGGAAAATGGAGGGAATATTGTCAGGGGCATTAGAGCAGGGTTTAAGTTTAGACAGAAGTCTTTTTATAAAGTTAGTTGAGACAGGTTTGAGCTCGAACCGGAGGGGATGGTTATTGGAGGAATTGGAGGGGGAAGATAGGGGAACAGATGGGTTATTGCTAGGGAAGGTCTTGGTTAGGTCAGATATTGTTTGTATATAAAAAAAAAAAAAAAAAAAAAAGAGTTAAATTCTGAGCATAGTTCTAGGTCAGATTTACTTGGGTCAGGGCAGGGATTATTTTTGGAGCCGGGATTAAGGAGAGAGTTTAATGAATTCCAGAATTTCTTGGGGTTGTTATTATTAGACTGGAGGTTGGTGTAATAGGATTTTTTGTCCTTGGTAATTTGTTGTTTTACTTGGTTACATAGTTGCTTATATTGGAACAAGGTGTTGGGCAGCTTATTGTTTTGGAACAGCTTCCATAGTTTGTCCCTTTGATGCATAATTTGTTTAGTATGCTTAGATAACGAAGGAGCAGGATTTATTTTTACCCTTTTATTTCAGATATGAGCAAGAGAGTTAAGCGTATCTAAGAAAACAGAGTTGAAGTGGTTGATAGCAGCATCAAGAGGGAGAGTTTTAAGGTCTTGCCAGTTCATTTGTTTGAATAGGTTTGAGAAGGTTGTAGGGTTAAAGTTACTAAGATTACAAGTTAGGATGTATTGGTGTTGGTGAGGAGAAGAGTTGGTAGCACGGTGAATAAAGGCTGGGAGGTGGTCACTAATAGTGTCCGGAATTGTTCCAGAATTGGTGATTTTATTTGGATTGGAGACTAGGATCCAGTCAATAGAGGATCCTAGAGGGTTAGTTTTGTTGGGTCGGGTTATATGGTGTATTCTTTGAGTGAAGTTGTAAAAGTTGATGGCTTGGGAAGGAAGGAGTTAATTTTGTTCCAGTCAGTATTTACATCACCTAAGATGTATGTTTCATAGTTAAGTTTAGTAGATGCCCATTGGAGAATGTCTTTGAGGATAGGGATATTGTTCCCAGGGGAGATATATAGGGCAATAATACAGATATTTTTGTGTCTATTTAGTTTCAGTAGTCCAGCTGTAAGTTCAGTATTTTTGAATTGAGTAACTGGAATTTGGAGGGGAATTACAGTTAGTGATTTAGAGTAAACTATGGCAGAGCCACCACCTTTTTTTATAGCTTGGTCATTTCTAATAATATGGTATCCAGGGGGAAGTATCTCTGAATCAGAGATAAGGGGTTTAAGCCAAGTCTCAGAAATGGCTAAGATATCTGGTTGGTTATGGGAGTACCAAGCCTGGAAAAGGTGGACTTTGTTATTAAGACTTTGGGAGTTCATGGTGAAGATTTTCAATGTGTTTGGGATGGGAGAGGATGGGGATAGGTAATTATTGTTAGCAAAAAGAATGGGGCCAGAGTTGGGGTGGAGATCTCCAGCTAAGAATATGTTGTTAAATAGAAAAGATTTAAGAGATTTAGGTTTACAGATTGAGAGTTTACTTGGATGTAAGGTTATTTTGTGTGTAAATGTATTGGCAGTAGTGGAAAAGATTTTATCGTGGAACAGGTAGAGTTGATTGGGCGGGATAAGATAAGAGGAGATAGAATGGAAGTGAGAGTAAGAGTTAGGGTGAAGGGAGTTTTCAGTGGATGTTATTTTTGTTGGTGGAATTGGATAAGCAAAGGAAGAGTACGAGCTGATATAGCATAAAGGAATCTGAAAGAGAAGGAGGAAGCAAGGGACTATGAGCTGCTGGAGGATTGAGGAAACCATGATTATGCAAAGGGGGAGGAGAGATAGGAATGTCAGTTGAAGTAGAGAGTATGTTTGAAGATGAAGAATGAAATTGGAGAGAGAAGTGGTTTGTCTGAAGTTATAATAATGAGGCAGGAATATAGTAGTAAGGGATGTGGGGAATAGGAATATTGAGAGAGAGGTGATAGTGGAGATGTATGAGAGGAGAGGGAGGAGATTGGGTAGGAGGAGTGAATAGGAGAGACTGAAGTTGGGTAAATTAGAGTGGGTGGATTAAGAGCAGTTGTAAGGTGGGACGAAGCGCTATTGGATAATTGGAATAAGTGGGAGGAGAGATGGAGGAATAAATGTAGGAGTGCTGGGGGCGGGTGGAACTTGGGGGTAGGGTAGGGGAGCGGAGTGAGCCTGCAGGGTGAATGGAGCGGGTTCAGACAGGTAAGGAGGAGAGAGTCTGAGAGAATAATCAGTGAGCAGCAGGCTACTGCAATTCACCTTACTGGTAAGTAAGGATGAGTGTAGGGTGAGATAATCTGAAGTGGTGAAGAAGAGGGGTAGCAAAGGGCAGAAAGTAGAGGATTGCAGCAAGTAACCTACAAGGTATATAGGCAGTCTAGTACAACAAAGCTGTACTTGGGAAATATTGCAGGGAGACAAAGAAGGGTAAAAGTATAAAGCAAGACTAGTAGAGGGAGCTAGCTTGGAAGGAAAAAAGAAGTGTGTAGGAGCTATGCTGGGGTGAGGGAGAGACTGAGATCAGAGATAGCTCTTATAGAGGGAGATGAGGGGCACTTTACAGTTATAGGTGGGTAACCCTTCCCACTACACCCTCACTCCCCACTGGCCCTTGTTTTCAATTATTAAGGAATTCCCAATATTATTCTAGCATGTACAAAGGTCAGTTGTCAATCTCCTCTCCGGTCCAGCTGGTGAATCTGGGAATCTTGAGGCAATGTTACAACTGCCTCATGTACACAGACAACCCTCTCCTCCTCCCAACAAATTCCAACACATGTGAGAGATGCAACCATATAGCCAAACTGGAGGCTAAGCTCTCTCAACTCAGTACTGGCATAACCAGTCAGGAGGAGAAGGAAACCACACTCACTACAATTCCAGTCTCACATAGACCTACCACGACAGCAAACCAAACACATAATCACACAAAAACATACTCAGAGGCTCTAAATAAAGATCTGCCTAAGCAGCAGAGACCTCCAAAGCAGACACCCAAGCAACCGCTACCCCAAAACAAAACACGTGCAACACATATCTCACAAAGCCAGTGTGCCAAACAGTCACAGCCCTTAAGACTAAAACACACCTGATACACTTGTAATAGGTGACTATCGTCAGGCACACTGACGTCCCGCTCACCAGGCTGAACAAGGAGAGGGTCACGGTGAGCAGCCTGTCAGGCGCTAGGATCCGCCACATAACACAAGCACTCAGGTCACTCCAAGGCAAGTACAAATATGACTCAGTCATTGTCCATGCTGGTGTGAATGACCTGAGACATACCTCCCTGGACTACATGAAAAGAGACATAAAGGAGCTCTCTGAGCATGTAGCCCAGGCCGGTATGATCCTGACCTTGAGTAGCATCTTACCCTCACCAAGAATTATGCCACAATATGAATACAAGATGATCAATTTCAACAACTGGCTTAAGTACTGGTGCCATTCAAAGGGGATCCAATGCCTGTCAGCTTGGGATGATATGCTCAACAAGCCACGATGCTTCACTAGGGATGGCTTGCACCTGTCACCCCTGGGCTTTCAGATATTGGCAAAGGCTCTTGCTACCCCATAGTGCCTTTTTAGGCAAGGCTCAAAAGACAAACCCACCTCCATAGGTATCACAAGGGATAAGAAACTAAGAGTAATGCTACTCAATGCCAGAAGTTTAAACCTCAAGATGCATGCACTCAAAACTCTCCTTAGCATGGAGAACATCGATATCTGTGCAGTAACAGAAACCTGGTTCAGGGCTCCCGAGAGCACCCCAGCACTATCAGGTTATACCTCATACCATGCTTTTCGCCCCCAAAACTTGGACCGAACCACAAAAGGAGGGGGAGTATCGATATTCATCAAAGATACCCACACCTCCAGGTTGGTGGCAAAGCACGAAGCATCAGAGACTATCCATGTGCAACTAACAGTGGGCAAAACTGCCTTCCAGTTTATAGCCTGCTACAGACCACCCTCCCAAACCCAGGAACCCCACTCGGCCTTCCTGAGAACACTGGAAAATATGAAGGTCTCTCCAAACACCATTATATTGGGTGACTTCAACTACCCAAACATAGACTGGGAGCATTACTCTAGCTCCAACACCCTAGCCCAAAGGTTCCTAGAATTTATAAACTCAAATGCTATGGAACAACTTGTTACCACTCCCACAAGAGGGGAAAACATACTGGACCTGATCATCACCAACATGGGACTCTATGCTCCAGACCAGAAGTGTATCCCTCACTGGTAAGATCAGACCATAAACTAATCTCACTGGATATTCACATCCCGACCCCACCCCCTGCCCAGAAAACCACAGTGAAAAACTTCTCTAAAGCAAATTTCACACTCCTCAAAACCGAGGTGGAGTCCTTCAAAGCCCCCGGGCCTGTGGAAAATACGGACCGCAGAATCCTTTATAAACGCATTCTATGAACACCTTCAGGAATGCATGGATCATGCGATCCCAAATAAAACCAAGACCCAATCCTCCAAAGGCAGACGTTCTGTCTGGTGGACCCCAGCCATAAACAAACTATACAATAGAAGGAGGAAGCTACTAAATGATAGAGCAAAATCCCAAAAAGGGAGGGCATCACTGATCAGTATTAGCAAAAAACTACGGGCACTCATAAAAGTGTCTAAGGCCAGCTTCGAGAGAAAAATTGCACAGGACACTAAGGATAATCACAAGGCTTTCTTTAGTTGTTAGGAACCTGGGTGGTAATTCCCAGATATGCTCAGAATTAGTCCAAAATGACAAAAAATACACTGAACCCACAGACATTGTCAACATCCTAGCTGACAGGTTCAGCGCAAACCCCCCCCCACCAAAAGGGCAAATATCTATCCCAGCAGAGTGCTGCCCCCCTGACATCTCAGATGCTCAGGTAAGAGCCGCCCTCTCCAAAGCAAAAAACACAGCATCAATGGGACCAGACGGTGCCCCGGCTGCATCCTACATGAACTCCAAGAAGAGCTAAACCCAAACATACAACTACTGTCCAATCTCAGCCTTACTACAGGATATGTGCCCAAAGAGTGGCGTACAGCAACAGTGGTCCCTCAATGGATCCTGGAAACTATCGCCCCATAAGCCAGACTAGCTTGGTCTGCAAAGCTATAGAAAGGATCATCATGGACCTCAAAGATATTGGGGACCTACAGACACTGGATCCTACCCAGTTCGGCTTTAAGGGCAGATCCTGCCTCTTAAACCTGGTTGATTTCTTTGAAACAGTCACCAAGGTGATTGACGAGGGGAAGGTCATCCACACAGCCTACCTGGACCTCGCAAAAGCCTTTGATACAATACCCCACTCGGGCATTATAGATAAGCTCACCAGCTTAAATATAAACCCCTATGTCACTAGATGGATTGCAAACTGGCTCAAGGACAGAATCCACATGGTTAGAATTGCTGGAACCATGTCAGACTCCAAACCAGTTACAAGTAGTGTCCCTCAAGGCTCCGTCCTGGGACCTGTCTTGTTCGGTATATATTTCTGAGGTACAGGCCAACACGGAAGGACTGTGGCTGACCAAGTTCGCAGATGACTGCAAACTGGGCACCATAATCGACTCTCCAGCCGACACAAGCATCCTCCAAAAGGGTCTCATAGAAACAGACAACTGGTGCCAGAGCCATGGCCTCAAGCTAAATGCCAAAAAGTGTATAGTCATCCACTTTGGCAAAAACAAAGTGCCCACAAATTACCATATAGGTGGTAATCTATTAAGTACAGATGAAGTAATTAGGGACCTGGGGACCCAAGTTGATAGCAATCTTTCATTTGACAACCACGTGGCCAAAGTGGTTAGAAAAACATTTTATATAGCCCACCTAATCATGAAAGGATTCACATCTAGATCAGGGGAGGTCATCTTGCCTCTTTACTCATCCCTCATCAGGCCCATAATTGAGTACAATGCCCCTTTTGGGATGTACCTTACCAGACACCTGCAGCAACTGGAAAGACCCCAAAAGTACCTCACCAAGAGGATCAAAGGGCTCAAACAGATGCCATATGCTGCCCGGTTAAAGAAACTCCAGCTCTACTCAGTGGCATACTGCCTGTTCAGAGGTGATCTGTGCCTGACATATAAAGCCATGTCCAACCCGGAATTAATGGACATGCTGCACCTCAGAAAATCCAAATCCCATCGAGCTATGCGCTCGAGAGACTTGAACCTCAGCACTGAAATAAATAGGACATGCTGGAGGGACAGATTCATAACCCAGAGGCTCCCTTCACTCTGGAATAAAATCCCAGTCCAGGTTAGGCAGAGTCCCTCATTGACTCTCTTCAAGAGGAATCTTGATGAGTGGATGGGAGATCGTAGGTTTACCCTGGGTATCACTTCTGTGTCACTGTTAGACAGAGGCACAGTATACTAACCTCGGAAAAGGGCATAGCAAAATAAATTTAAAATGGGTGGCGAAAGCCAAACACATTCTGGCTAGGCTTATAAATGCCCTAGGGCAGATAGCCTAGTATGAACCTATGAACCTAAGAGAATGAGTTATGCAGGGCTAAGGAGGGGTATGGCTGCTGGGAAACCTTGCTAGGTAGCAGACTTTTAATACATATGCATGTGTGCTTGTGTTTGTATGTGTGTATGTGTGTGCGTGTGTGTGTGTGTGTGTGTGTGCATGTGTGTGTTTATGTGTGCATGTATGCATGTGTGTGTTTATGTGTGCATGTGTGCATGTGTGTGTGTGTGTGTGCATGTGTGAGTGCGTGTGTGTGTGTTTAGTGCATTATATAGTGGTGCAGTGCATACACCTGACTTGGGATTCATCATATCCCAGATAGTTGGCCACACTGCATTAGAAGCCGCAGCTCATTGAATACTAAGAGCAGAAGAGCTGGATTTATCCTCCCCTGTTCAAGATCCATGTCAAAGCCTGTCCCTGAGTTTTTGTGAGTCAGGTTTCCCTTTTCAATGCTCACTGTTATAGAAGTAGATGACGTCTCACCCTGGATCAGTTCATAGCAGATAAATGACAGCACTGTGGCCTAGTGATTAGCATCGCTGCCTCACTGTGCTTAGTTATGTTGTTTCGTCATCAGCAGGCATTCCATCTTTTGAGTTCGCATGTTGTCCTCACACTTGTGTGGGTATTCTGAGTATGCTGTGATTTCCTCTCCTATCCTAATGATGCTGTACAAGTCAGCCAGTAATCATCCAAGTTGCTTTAGGACTGCGTGCCATGTGTTTGAGTCTGGATGTATGCCCTATAAAAGTGTTGCACTCTGCTCATGACTTGATCAAAAGTTTCTGCAAGATATGGGATTGGCTGTGGTTCCCCAATGACCTTCATCTAGATTAACACACAGATATATGCACACATACATGTACAGATACACACATGCATGCATGTGCACACACACATGCATATACACTTGCACACATGTGCACACACATGTACAGATTCACACATGTGCACATAGACATCCACTGCCAGACAGAAGCCAGGTGAGGTATTTTGTATATTGGACTGATCAAATGAGAATGATAAAGCCCTCTTTGTAACAATGCTTGCACTTCCCTCATCTTACAATTTATTTATTTATTTTTTTAATTCTCTAGTGGGAGCCATTGATCATGATTGTGGGGATGCTGGTCATTGGTAGGAAAAGCAATGTGTAATGGGTAGTCCCTCTTGATTTAAAGCAGCACCTTACTTGGTTCATCGTGGTTGAAAACTAGGCAATAAGTAAGAGGTACACCCACATTTTATTTAACAGAGTATGATTGTGTAATGAAATTATTTCCAAAGTATTCATTCAGCACATATCTACCAGTGATACATCTGACTAAACACTAAAGTTCAATCGTCTGAAATTTTAAGCTGTAACATACTGAAATATTTTCTATCAGGCTCAACTGCTATAGAACAGTCATGGATTTGATTTCTATATTCTTAATTCTGTATTTCAAGGAGTTTCTAGTGCTAGAGTATACTAACCTGTCTGTACTCTGCAACCTGACAGATTAGCTTGTATGCTGTTTAACGTTTTTGTCCAACACCTCTTATCCGATAGCTCTTCTACCTTTTCTCCATTGGGCTAATCTTTCCTCTCTCAGGAGCTGGGCACCTTCAAGCTCAGTAAGAGCTCTAATATGGCCATATACCAAGAGCTCTAATATGGCCATATACCAAGAGCTCACTTAGCTTGTCTGTCTCTCCCTTGAGCTTCTAACCCCCACAACACCTCCCTTGAGCTGCATGCACCTGCTTGTCACAGTGAGCATGTGTACCCCCACAGACTTATTTATTGTTATTTTTATTTAACATTTGTTAACCAGGAAAGTCCAACTTGGAATGAGCCAATTTTCACTTGCCTTCTGTGGAGGAGTACACTGCACTGAGGGCAGCAACTTAACCATGGCTGTAGCACCCAGCAGCCTCTCTAGTTATCACCCAACAGTGGAGCTAGAACTACCTCCTTCCCCAAGAATGGGTGAGTAACCAGGTCTGTCTGCTCTAGTGCCTGCATCAATGTCATTTAACTTTTTACAGTAACTCTAGTTTAAATGAATCTACCTAAGAATGCCAGTTTCACAGAAAATATTCCAGCAAGGTCCTGCAGCACAGAGGGATAAAGGCCTTATTACATCCCATACAAACTGTGTTTGACAAAGGATAAGGGCTTGGAATGGGGGAAATACAGTACAGGGCAGTCAATGCTGGCTTACCCTTTCTGGGATACAGGTGGAGCTTGACTTACTGAATCAACAACACCTGCAAGACTACAGATGCATCACCCAAAGCAAGATGATTGGTGTACAAGTGCACTAAAATGAGCCTGGGGTACACATGAATCACAGCAAGGTGCCTGGGGTACCCATAAATCATCACAGCAAGGAGCCTGGGGTACACATGAATCACAGCAAGGAGCCTGGGGTACACATGAATCACAGCAAGGAGCCTGGGGTACACATGAATCACAGCAAGGAGCCTGGGGTACACATGAATCAGTCATAACAAGGAGCCAAGGATAGATGTGTATCATACACTGCAAGGAACCTGGGGTACATGTGCATTACCCATGGCAAGGAACCTGGGGAACGTGTGTCACCTACAACAAAATGCCAGGGATAGACATGTATCACCCACAGCAAGGAGCATGATGTACACATGCATCAGCCAGTGCAATGATCCTGAGTTACACACACATCACCACAGCAAGGAGCATGATGTACACATGCATCAGCCAGTGCAACGATCCTGAGTTACACACATCACCACAGCAAGGAGCATGATGTACACATGCATCAGCCAGTGCAATGATCCTGAGTTACACACACATCACCACAGCAAGGAGCCTTGGGTACATATTTGTCACACATGGCATGAATCCTGGGGCATGCATTCATCATACACATCAAGGAGCCTATTCTGCACCTTTATCACCCACAGGAAGGAGCCTTCTTTGCACGTGAATCACCTACAGCAATGAGCCTGAGGTTCACCTGTGTCAATCACAGCAAGGAGTCTGTTATACACATACACCACCCACAGCAAGGAGTCAGGGTACAGATGCATCAGCCACAGCAAGCAGCCTAGAGTACACATCTATTATCCTCAACAAGGAACCTGGGGTACACATGCATTATCCTTATCAAGGAACCTGGGTGCACATGCATTACCCTCAACAAAGAGCCTGGGAATAAAGTTAATCACCCACAACAAGGAGCCAGGGTTCACATGCATCTTCAACAGCAAAGAGCTTGCTGTACACATGCATCCCTCTCCGTAAGGAGATTCAGATGCACATGCATCCCTCTCCGTAAGGAGATTCAGATGCACATGCATCCCTCTCCGTAAGGAGATTCAGATGCACATGCATCCCTCTCCGTAAGGAGATTCAGATGCACATGCATCCCTCACCATAATGAGTGCAGATGCACATGCATCCCTCTCAACAAGGAACTGGGTGTACATCCTATCATAAAAGTAATTATTCTCAGTTGCACTGACCATGTCTCTCTCTATTGTGTATTTATTGGCTGTACATGTGTATATAGTCTAAAAATGATTTCATTGTAATTGGTGTTTTGTCACTAACCATTATGGTTTCTATAATCAAGTCTCCCTGTGGTAGAGAAATTCAAAGGACAATCAGTCAGCACTAAATTCTTATTTCTAATAAGGCACAAAATATTAGGCAACTGATTTAGCTGACTGCCTCATCCACAGTAAGTTTAAAACCATTAAATCCCAGAAAATCAATAGATTTTGCATCATGTCCACTAATAGCAAAATTATTACTAGGTTAACTGCCCTTGTGGGCCATTTTTTAGCTCAGAGAGTTACTCCTTGTAAAAATCAAACCCTGCACCTTGTGTCTGTAAGGTAAACAGCTTAACCATTATGCCAACTTCCCACCCTAAAAGAAAGAGTCAAACACCCTAACCATTATACCAACCCCCAATCATTATACCAACCCCCAGTCATTATACCAACCCCCAGTCATTATACCAACCCCCAGTCGTTATGCCAACCCCCAGTCATTATACCAACTCCCAGTCAGGTCTCATTAATAACAAACACTTTAAGTTCCTAAAGAGTTATGATCCCTTCTACCTCACCTAAGTTGGAAATACTCAAGTATTCTCCAAAATGACATTATTTGTCAATGGACTAACAATGTGAAAGGTTGCTATATTTTTTTCTTAAAATGCATGATTCCCTTCTTTAAACTCCTTCTAACACCATTCTATTTCATATTTCATACAGTTTTCACATTTATTTTCATTTTTATTACTTATTCTGTGGTTCTGTTTCATGTTTCTTTGCTTTGCTTCTTCTTTATTTAATTTTGATAGTCAGTTGTTGCAGATGTAAACTATAGTCTATACTCTGCAGCAGAGCACATATACATCACTGAAATAAGGAATTCTGATAGGTTCCAGAAATCAAAAAAAACTTTATACTAATGTACCTGATAACAGATCTACTGAAACTTGGAAAACAATGTATTAAGTAAGCAATAATGCCTGACAGGGTGTGTGTTAATTTTATTATTTATTTATTATTTATTTTACATTTGTTAACCAGGATGGATACATGTCCTTTTTCAGCGGATGCCCGGGGAGAAAAGCTCCAACAGAGTTACATTGATAATTAGGTACAGTAAATGAGCTGAAAGAACTTAACAAAAACATAGGCTATTTACATACAAGTACAAGACTGCCATTACTATTTCTGAGATTACTATAAATGTAACATTAATAACATTAGCAAGAATGGTAGGCAGTATAATGACATAGAGTTAGACAGGATACATATTTCTTTATCACAGTATACAAAGTACTTATCATCTTAGCTAGCTGTTTATGTTTTAGTTAATGGCACAGAGCTAGTCTGGGTTTGAGCAAGGACATAGCCAGTGTGACTTGAAGTGGAGTTTTAGACTATTTTTGAATTGACTTAGAGAAGTTGCAAGCGTGATGTTATTTGGGAGAGAGTTCCATATTTTACCAGTGGTGTTGGCAAATAGCGCATCACCATCTAGGTTGAGAGATTTAGTTGTTTGGACAAGGAGTCTGTTTGCTGAGCGAAGGCAGCTTAGATTGGAGTAGGGAGTCATTAAGTTTTTTAGTGCTGGGGTATTCTCAGGTTGTTTAAGGATTTTGAAGGCCTCTATGAGTTGGGACTGGTGAAGAAGGTGTGGGAATTCTATCCATCCAAGCTTTTTCAGGTTAGTACAGTGGTGTGTTCTGTAGGGTAGGCCTGTAACGAACCTGGCAATGTGATTATGGCAGGATGAGAGCTTGGCCAGATCAGATTTGTAAGGTGAGTGAGGACAGGAGAGGCATATAGTAGGGTAGAGAGAAGGTGTGAATGGGCTGTGGCTGCCCTTGCATTCGGGTGGAAGGCTTTAATTCTATATAGGGTCCCAAGTTTCTTGTTGACTGACTTAATGGCTTGGTTGATATGTATATCAAATCTGAGTTTGTCAATGTTTACTCCTAATAGCTTTGTATAGGTGTCTGGGGAGATGATGGTCCCATTATTGGATTTTATAGTGAAGTTTTCAGTCGGAGATCTATTGGTTGGGTAGAGAAGTAACTTGGTTTTGTTTGGATTTAAGATCAGGAGATGGTTGGCAAGCCAGTTTTCGACTTTGGTGAAGCTATGTTGGGTGGTAGTTAGTAGATTTGCAGAGGCATTGGAACATATTATAGTCGAGTCATCTGCATATTGAATGCAGGTGGCTTCAGGGATGACTGTTTGGATGTCGTTTATGAAGACTGAAAAGAGGAGAGGTCCTAATATGGAACCTTGAGGAACTCCTATGGTATTTGGTAGTAGGCAGGAGAGCCTTGTTTTGCCACATTACTGCTTGTTGTCTCCCAATGAGGTAAGCTTGAAACCAGTCAAGGGCTGGAGTATCTAGATACAGGGTTTTTAAAGTATATAGAAGTAACTGATGGTTTACCATATCGAAGGCTTTCAATAGGTCCAGGAAGAGTGGAAGCGCAAAATATGTAGTAAGACAACACTCAAAAACAAGGGTAGATGCCACAAATGTATCCTGGATGACGGTCTTCCAAAGAGAGCGCTAATACAGAAGTAAACTCAGCAAACACTGTAGTGATAAACCACGCTATTCTAACTATTTGTTAGATAAAAGTAAAATAGTTAGTTTACAGCCACACCAAACAAAAGCAAAAACAAGTAGTATAAAAAGCGCGCCGGACATCATTTCATTCAGGTCCCTGCCTGAACTTCATCAGACTTACAACAGTGCTGCAAATACATTCAGCTTAAATACATTTGTAACTTAATTAATTAATTAATTAATGCAGCATTCAATAGACGTCCAGCCAAACAACTACCTACAAATAAATTTAATCAATGTACAATACCGTGGCAACAGGAATATATATTATATTATGAAATACACCAAAAATGATGTTCTTATCAATGATAAAAACAATCTAAAAATTACTAAAAAAATATATAAAAATAGCATCAGAAGGCCACATAATAATACAGGACAACAGTGTACAAGAAACTAACAGACACTGTGTCTTGAATTATAAAATATTCAATCAAACACATATCAAACACAAGAGAGTTAAAAAGTATGTGATGTATGTTCATGTGTATAAGGTTTAAGTATATAAAGTTCAGACATTGACACCTATTTGTAACGGTGGGCATTAGTTCTTACTAGAAATCCATACCCTACATGTGTTTGTACAAAAAATGTATGTGTGTGTGTATGTTTATATCAATGAGCACCCCAGGGACTATGAACCCAGAACTATGTTGGCAGTTACGTTTGGCAGCACATAAAGCACCTGGCCTCAACGAATACTGTTCAGTTATGTGTGTCCTTAAACTGAATAGCTTATTAAGGTAGGGACAACACATTATGGTACAATCATTCTATATAGGGCACTAAACATCTTATCCTATTTATTATGCTATGTTTACATCTCTTTAGCTTCCCTATGAGACTCACATTTATACTCACACGGAACCATGTCCCTGGGGTGCTCATTGATATAAACATACACACACACATACATTTTTTGTACAAACACATGTAGGGTATGGATTTCTAGTAAGAACTAATGCCCACCGTTACAAATAGGTGTCAATGTCTGAACTTTATATACTTAAACCTTATACACATGAACATACATCACATACTTTTTAACTCTCTTGTGTTTGATATGTGTTTGATTGAATATTTTATAATTCAAGACACAGTGTCTGTTAGTTTCTTGTACACTGTTGTCCTGTATTATTATGTGGCCTTCTGATGCTATTTTTATATATTTTTTTAGTAATTTTTAGATTGTTTTTATCATTGATAAGAACATCATTTTTGGTGTATTTCATAATATAATATATATTCCTGTTGCCACGGTATTGTACATTGATTAAAGTTACAAATGTATTTAAGCTGAATGTATTTGCAGCACTGTTGTAAGTCTGATGAAGTTCAGGCAGGGACCTGAACGAAAAACACATGTCCGAAAGTTTTACTTGTTTTGTTTTATGACTGGATTTTATCTAACAAATAGTTAGAATAGCGTGGTTTATCACTACAGTGTTTGCTGAGTTTACTTCCGTATTAGCGCTCTCTTTGGTAGGTCCAGGAAGAGAGCGGAGGATATTTTTTTATTATTCCGGTTAAGATTAATGTTTTCAGTAAAAGAGAGGAGGGCAGTGGTTGTACTATGATGGGGTCTGAATCCATGTTGTGAGTCTGTGAATAGTTTATTTTGGGTTAGATAGAGCATTAGTTGGTTGTGCATGCACTTTTCCATAATTTTGGCAAGTGGTGATAGTATGGCTATAGGTCTATAGTTGGATAGTTCTGTGGATGAACTTCCTTTGTGGAGTGGAATAGCATAGGATATTTTCCAAATTGAGGGGATTGAGGCCTCAGTTATGGTTCTGTTAATTAGGATTGAGATAGGGTAGGCTACGACATCTGCAGCAATTTGTAGGTATTCAGCCGGCAGAAGATCGGCTGAAAGGGTGGTTGGCTTCAGTTTTTTCAAAAGGGATCTGATAAAGGATGTGGACACTGGCTGGAAGTTAAGAGAGTGGTGAGTTGGGTATAGTGTTTATAGAAGTGTGGGGAGGAGAAAGTTGGTTAGATAATCACTGGATGGTTTCTGTGAAGAAAGTATTGAATGAATTGGCTATATCTTCTAGCCTCTTGTCAGATAATGTTCCTGGGGTCGGAGTAGTGGATTTGCCTGGTTGGAGAAGTTTATTTATGCCTTCCCAGTACTTTTGAGGGTTATTCTGATGTTTATGTTGCAGATTGTAGAAGTAATTTTTCTTATCTAGTATGATGGCTTTTTTAGTCTCATTTCTAAGTTGTTGGAATTTGATACGATCTAGGGGTAGTTTGGTAGTGCACCATTTATCCCACGCTTTATCTCTAGTTGTTATTTTGGTTTTGGTGTCTGTGGTTAGCCAGGGTGCTAGTTGAGTTTTAATTCTTATTGAGCATTTAGGGGCATGTGAGTCAAGTATAGTAAAGAATGAATTGTTAAATGATGACACTGCCTCATCAAGGGGAAGGAACTTTAGGTTTTGTCCAGTTACATGATTTGAGTTAAAGTTGAAATTTAGTTGGGTCAAAGTTTTTCTTGGATCTGATAGACCTATAAATAGGTAAGCTTGTACAATTAATTTTGTCTTTCATGATGTATGTGAGTAGGTGATCACTAAGATCATTAGGGAGAGTTCCAGACATATAGTTCTGGGAATGACTGTTGGTGAGTATCCAGTCTAGTATACTCTCTTTTTAGGTAGATGATATTATCTGAGATAATCCATGGTTCCAGTCAATATTAACATCGCCCAGGACAATGGTTTCTTGAGGGTAGTTGTTGGCTATCCAATGTAGAATGACCTCTAGTGTTTCTACATTGTTCCCAGAATATAGGTGACAATTAGGTTAATGCCCTTATGATTATTTAGTAGAATTTTTAGAGCTAGTATTTCAGCGTTAGAGACCTGGGGTGGTTGTATAGGGTTAGTTATGATGTTAAGTGTGCTATTATATAAGACGGCTATTCCACCTCCTCTTTTCTTTACTCTATCTGCCCTAAGTATATTGTAACCAGGAGGCAGGATCTCATTGTCTTTGGTTGATGGCGGAGCCATGTTTCAGATAGACACATTATGTTTAGTACAGCATGCAGGCTATGTATCTTATTGTTTAGGCCTCTAATGTTTAAGTGGCATATTAGGAGTGAGTTGACCAGTCGGTGGGAGAGTGGTGGGCTGGTAGGATTTTGAGTTAAGGTTGGGCCTGGATTAGGATGGATGTCCCCATCTTTGGTTATGTTTTTTCTTAGATGTAGTCTAATAACTTTGAATAGTAGTTTTAGTTCATATTTGGATTTTGGTGTTGATTGGAGTGTTTATTTTAGAAGCAAGTGGTTGGAATTTATAATTTTTGGGGAAGTGTAGTAGTAGGCAAGTTCAGTCAGTGGAGGTAGGGGGTCTTGGTTTGGCATTTTGGATAAGAGAAACCTACAGATGTGAGATTTTCATAGCTAGTAAGAAAGTATGGCAGAATTAAGAGTGGTAAGATAAGAGGAAGGAGTTTATAATTATTTATAGACATGTTATATGTCATCAATGGGTGGGGTCAATGTGCTTCAGAGGAATAGTAGTGGTTAAACAGTAAAGTGGTGGTGGGAGGAGGAAATTGGAGAGGAAGTTGTGTAGGTTGGAGAGGAAGTAGGGGTGTGGCCTAGTGGCTATAAATGTAGACAGTGGGGGTGGGTGGGATAAAGGGGCAGGGAGCGGGGCTAACCCAGTCCCAGTTTTTGGTCCTATGAGTGGGGTAAATAGTCTGATAGTGTAAGTAAGCAGATTGAAGTACAGGCTTGAAATTCAACATAAACATATACAGTTGTAAAATGTCTAATACAATTCAACATAAATAGTCATTTACAGTTGTAAAACACTTACTGGAGAGACACTGAGCCTTCATGGGGCCTGTAGCAGAGTGGATTGTAGTTTTACAAATGGTGCCTGCCACAGGTAATATTCATTAACTCTGGGATTGTCTTAAGGTAATAAACAGGGAAGGGGAGGGGAGAACAAGGGTGTGAGCAGGCAGTTCTTTGTACTGCTGCTAATGAGCCAAAGCAAGACAAGTATGTGTTAAGAACAATCACAATTGACCAAGGACTGCTCTGAAACTAAGTCTTGTCTTAATTTCTCAGGTGGAAAACCAGGATAACCTTTTATCAGTAGGCTACTGTGGTATAGTTTAAATAAACAAACACACAGTATTGATCAGTTATTGATACTATTTGCTAACAGAAGGGAATAAGAGAAAGTGGAAGATGTGTGTGTGTGTGTGGTGGTGGGGGGGGGCTGCTTACAGCCAAAGCACAGTGCTCTCCAGGGGAAAATGAAGACTGGCTCAAACAGTTAGACACAAAGTTAACTGTAGCTGTTTGCAGACAGTTCAGACCCGGACTGCACTTTTCTTATAGGAATGTTAAAGGTGGTACTGGAGTTGAATACTTAAGAGTGGTGTTAGGTTCAAAGTTAACTGCAGCTGTTTGCAGACAGTTCAGACCCGGACTGCACTTTTCTTATAGGAATGTTAAAGGTGGTACTGGAGTTGAATATTTAAGAGTGGTGTTAGGTTGGAGAGACACTGAGCCTTCATTGGGCCTGTAGCAGAGTGGATTGTAATTTTACAATGTGTCAATGTGTTAATGTGTAATTAATGCCTGTCCAGGGCTATACACCCCTGGAAGGGTATTGATTACATATTAACACACACCCTGGAGGGCATTATTGCACTTAGAGAATAGGCTCTCTGTAAAATTGTTTTTTATATATATTTTTGATGTAAAATAGTTCATCCGCCTAATGTTTCACACTTTTTGTAGCATATGTTGATGGTCTTGGAGGAAGCATTTTACATCAAAAATATATAAAACATAATATAGTACTTTAAAAAATAAATAAGTATGTAGAATGCAACAATTTTACAGAGAACCCCATCCTCTCTCTCTAGCTCTCTTATACACAGTCTCTTCTGCTGACAAACACACATACGTATAGACACCCAATAAATTCTGCGTTCACACTCACATTCACTCACACAAAAATAACTCTCAATATCTTATCCCAAAAAATCTGGACAAAGCCAAAAATAATGGGGGGACAAAGCCCCAAAAATAGAGACAAATTAAAGCATGGCTAGTTGTTAAAATAAAAGGTCTTGTATTACAATGTATTTTCTGAAAGATATAAGATATAAAACCTGAGATTCAAATAGCTGTTAGTTTGTGAATTCACTCCTCATTGATTTGTCACAAGACTTCAGAAAACCAGAAGTTGTATGAGGAACAGACAAAAAATATGAGGCAAAACTGGACATTCTGCAAAAATTTGGACAGTTGAGAGCTATGCACACAAGACCACTCTCTATCTCTCTCTCTTTCTCTGTCTCAGTCTCTCACTTTCATACACACATTCACTCACACACACACACAGAAAAATAAACAAACTCATACAAACACACACACACACATATATATATCTGTACATACACACATGTAGACTTTTTTCTGTTTATTTTTCTACACTTGCTAAACAGCAAAACTACTGCTTAGTGAGTGTAAAGTAATGGTGGACATGAGTTTTTTCAGTCCAAGCTCCATGCAGCTTGATACGCTGCCAGGAAGCAGCAGACTCGTTTTTCAGGAGGCATTACTTGTACAGTAATATTTTTCAGTGGGCATTACTTGTACAGTAATATCCTGCTGCAGCAGACTCGTTTTTCAGTGGGCATTACTTGTACAGTAATATCCTGCTGCAGCAGACTCGTTTTTCAGTGGGCATTACTTGTACAGTAATATCCTGCTGCAGCAGACTCGTTTCTCAGGAGGCATTACTTGTACAGTAATATCCTGCTGCAGCAGACTCGTTTCTCAGGAGGCATTACTTGTACAGTAATATCCTGCTGCAGCAGACTCGTTTTTCAGGAGGCATTACTTGTACAGTAATATCCTGCTGCAGCAGACTCGTTATTCAGGAGGCATTACTTGTACAGTAATATCCTGCTGCAGCAGACTCGTTTTTCAGTGGGCATTACTTGTACAGTAATATTCTACTGCAGCAGACTCGTTTTTCAGGAGGCATTACTTGTACAGTAATATCCTGCTGCAGCAGACTCGTTATTCAGGAGGCATTACTTGGACAGTAATACCCTGCTGCAGCAGACTCGTTTTTCAGGAGACATTACTTGTACAGTAATATCCTGCTGCAGCAGACTCGTTTTTCAGGAGGCATTACTTGTACAGTAATATCCTGCTGCAGCAGACTCGTTTTTCAGGAGGCATTACTTGGACAGCAATATCCTGCTGCAGCAGATTCGTTTTTCAGGAGGCATTACTTGTACAGTAATATCCTGCTGCAGCAGACTCGTTTTTCAGTGGGCATTACTTGGACAGTAATATCCTGCTGCAGCAGACTCGTTTTTCAGGAGGCATTACTTGTACAGTAATATCCTGCTGCAGCAGACTCGTTTTTCAGGAGGCATTACTTGTACAGTAATATCCTGCTGGAGAACATTCATTGTCCAATCAGGACGCTGAGGTATCATTTTTCCCATTCTCTAATATTGCTTACATAATCCATGCAATGCCCGACTGGAGAACATACATTTTCCACTGAGATATTATGTACAAGGAAAGCCTGGCAACAACCCCATAACCTCCCTATGACATATTAAAGCCCCCTGAAGCAAGGAGAAACAAGAAAACTGGCTGCCACATAGTTTTCATTTGTTTTTAGTGAGCAGCTGTTAAATAAGTAAATAAACAAAGAAATACAATTAAAAAAATGAAAAAGGTAATTGCAGCAAGCAGTTATAAACAAGGAGCTGTGGTTTTACTTTCACCTCAGTATTCACCGCACTTAAAAAATATGTTTGGAAGAAGAGGAAACAAATCTAAAGGGGTGTGTGCATGTGTGTGTGTGTGTGTGTGTGTGCGCGAGTGAGTGTGTGTGTGTGTGCGCGCGAGTGAGTGAGGGAGCGAGTGAGTGAGTGAGTGTGTGTGTGCGAGTGAGTGTGTGTGTATATATGTGTATGGGTGCATTTGTGTGTGTATCTAGGTGGGAGCGAGTGAGTGAGCGTGTGTGTGTGTGCGCGCGAGTGAGTGTGTGTGTATATATGTGTATGGGTGTATTTGTGTGTGTATCTAGGTGTGGGGTAAAACAACAAGAAGGTTCATATCAATATGCTTTTTTCTGAAGAATAAGTAGTATGTGTGTGTGTGTGCATGTGTGTATCTGGGTGTGTGTCTGTTTGTATGTGTGTGTGCGTGTGCGCTTGGGTGCGTGCGTGTATGTGTGAGTGTGTGCGTGTGTGCGTCTGTGTATGTATGGGTGAGTGAGTGTGTGTGTGTGCGCGAGCGTGTGTGTGTGCATGTGTGTGCGTGTGTGTGGGTGTAGGCGTGTGTGGATGTGTGTGGATATGTGTGTGTGTGTGTGTGTGTGTGTGTGTGTGTGTGTGCGCGCATGTGAGTGAGTGGCTGTGTATGTATGGGTGAGTGTGTGAGTGTGTGTGTGTGCATGTGAGTGTGTGTGCATGTGTGTGTGTGTTTGTCTGGGTGTGAGAGAGGGATAGAGATTGTGCCTCTTTTTAACTTCTTTGCTCATTAATTCTGCAAGCCAATATTAGTGGGTAACAAACTCAAAGTCGGGGAAATTTTTAAATATTACCCTAATTCACTTAAACAAATTAAAAGAACAAGAAGGTTCATATCAACATGCTTTTTTCTGAACAATAAGAAGCATGAAAAATCAAAAGTACTTCAAGGGACAAAATAAAAATATGAAGCAAAATCAGATATCCTACAAAATGAGGGACAGCTGAGACAGTTATGCGAGTGGGGAGGGAGATGCATTGCTTTGCTCTGCATGTATTATTTTATTCATTTTTATCACAATGAGACATTTGAGAGTAAACAGTCAAGAAAGTGGCTTTAACTACTTGGCATGTGTGTGTGTGAGTGCGCATGTAAGTGTGTTTGTGCATGTGTGCATGTTTCTGTATTTATGCATGTTAGGGTGTGCGTGTGTTTGTGTTCACGTATGACTTTTTGCATGTGTGAGAAAGTTTGTCTGCTTGTCTACCTTTGCATCTGTATATGTATGTATATATGACTCACTGTGTGTGTGTGTGTGTGTGTGTGTGTGTGTGTGTGTGCATGTTTCTGTTTATGCATGTGTGTGTGTGTGGGGGGGGTCTATGTGCTTATAGTCATTAAATACTTATATAGTGTATATTTTGGATGTAAAATATGTCCTCAAACAGCAGTTACATATCCTACAGCAACTGAGAAACACTAGGTGGAGGAGCTATTTTACATAAAAATATAAATATAAATAATAAAACAGAGACCAGTTTGACAGTGAGCCCCTTATCTAAGTGGAATAATATCCCCATGGTGGGTATTATAGGGGAAATAATAGACCTTCAGGGGTAATGAGACCTCTGCCTGTGATGTCAGGCCTCACACACTAGGTGAGCGGTTTGTTTTCCAATAACATCCACCCTTTCCGGTGTTATTGCTTGCTAAAATTAAATAAAAATGTAGATGTTTTGCTAAGCACCTTTTGTCATCAAAAACCTATTAGATAAGAAGTGATCTATGTTTATTAAAACAAATAATATGGGCATTTCTTCACCGCCAACAGACTAGTTATTTGGCATCCTGAATGGTCATATCTTTGAGTGCAGACATGCAGCAGTGTTTGGATGCCCTGTATAGACAGCCATTATGTTTAAGTTCATATTTATGAATTATGCACAAGTCTGTACTGTTGTGTACATTTCAGTCTGATGACCAGATGTCACACAGTTACAGCATCTGTTCTGCTCTTCACTGGGTGGAATTTTACCAATTTAGCCTCTGATAATCTTCCGTTTGTCTTTAATCCACGCAGACAGTTGAAGATAGAAGCATAAATTTATTTAAATTCCTATTAATTTTATGCAGTCGGTTATAAAGTGTCATTAATATAAATAGCCAATAGAAAGGTGAAAGGTGATAGCCGTAACTCCAAGGATTATGTTATTTTAAGATAAAATGCTTTCTTTCTGTTCCACTGCTGACAAAGTGGTTATATTTCTAATATATTGCCATAAAATCATTGAGTCACTCGTAAGAATTGTTTTTATTCAGTTAATGTCTTCACATACAGCTCTTTTTGAAAACAATCTGCTAATAATGAGGGGAACTGCAAATATTGAAATAGTCAGTGATAATATGTCTTCAGCACAGTGTTTCCTAGCCAGGATATATCAGTGACTATCAGTGAAAAAGCCTAATGATTACTGGTACGGTCTGTTCTTAAATTTGTCAGTCATTGGTGGCATACTTCTGCATAAGCTGATAAAGCAGTAGAAAAGCACTATCTATTGCCCAGCAGATTTTACATGGTAGTAAATCTATGTCTGAAAGTTGCAGATATGTAGCCTCAATAGTGCTGTAATGTAGCTGTGTGTTTGGGGAGGATCATATTGAACATCTGTCCCTAGCCTGTGACCAACATCTGTCTATAGCCTGTGAACAACACCTATCCATAGCCTGTAACCAACATCTGTCCATAGCTTGTGACCATCTGTCCATAGCCTGTGCCGACATCTGTCCATAGCCTGTTACCCACACCTGTCCATAGCCTATGACCATCTGTCCACAGCCTATAACCAACATTAGTACCCCAACTGCATATTTGTTTTTAAACAAGAGATTTCTTTATTAAATTATCACTTATGACATAGGCAATCATATATGAAAACAAATCATATTGACATAATCTCAGTTGCAAACATTATACATCACTTATAATCTACCCAATCATTGTCAGTCAAACATTACATAGCTCATTCAAATCCTGCCTTCTTTTAAACCTCATTCCCCCGTAGGAATTGTTCCCACATTTCCCATTTTTTTCTATCTAATTTGCTCCTACCCTTTTCTAACTATCCCAATTACAGTTGTTTTATCTCTGTTACTATATTCATTACTTCTAGTACATTCGGTTTAGACTTTGATTTCCATTTTTTACTAATTACTTTTTGACAGCCACCATAATTAGATTCAGCAAGGCTTTACTACATCTAGGCAATTCTGATCCTGTATGACATTTCAGAAAAATCATTTCCTTAGATACACCAATTTGCTCACTTGGTATCTCTGATAGAGTAGTTTGCAGGGAATCTTTAAAGTCTGCCAACTCATTACACTCCCAGAAAATATGTTCCCAATTACCTTTTTCTTCCGCATCACACTTACAATATTTGCTGTCTACCTGAGGAAAAATTATCTGCTGTCTAATTGGAGTATAAAATCCCTGTGTATAAAAGGATGCACAAGTTCATGAGTCATTGTTAGTCACAAGACATGCAGTGCAAGAGACTATGAAGAGCCCAGCCCATGTTCCCAAATACCTCAAAGTACTGTCAAGGTCACACATTGGGTAAATGAAGGTGAAAAAATTCAAACCATGTACCTTTGACACAGGAAGCAGTTCAAAAGACTATCAAGAGCCCAGCCCACGTTCCCAAATATCTCAAAGTACTGTCAAGGTCACACATTGGGTAAATGAAGGTGAAAACATTCAAACCATGTACCTTTGACACAGGAAGCAGTTCAAAAGACTATCAAGAGCCTAGCCCATGTTCCCAAATACCTCAAAGTACTGTCAAGGTCACACATTGGGTAAATGAAGGTGAAAACATTCAAACCATGTACCTTTGACACAGGAAGCAGTTCAAAAGACTATCAAGAGCCCAGCCCATGTTCCCAAATACCTCAAAGTACTGTCAAGGTCACACATTGGGTAAATGAAGGTGAAAACATTCAAACCATGTACCTTTGACACAGGAAGCAAAATTCAAACCATGTACCTTTGACACAGGAAGCAGTTCACTAACAAGTCAGAAATGTAGCCCTCTGTGCTAAATGCCACACAAAGAGAAAAAGCAGTTTGGGCTAGCAGGCCTCAAACTCATGTACCTGTACTTGGGAGTCTGGTGCTCAACAACTATGCTGCACTGGCTCAGTGCAGCAATCCACTTTGAGAGTTTAGACAGATGTTGTCCCAGGGCATTTTTCAGTGCAGTGGGATTTGTTACATAATATACTGATTCAGTTGTACAGTGTGATTCCTTCACCCTTGATTTACCTTTTGTAGGACCTTGAGCAAGTAGCTTAACCTGACAGTGCTTTGAGGCAATTGGAAAGTGGGGCCATGCTCCTTAACGGTCTCCTGAGTGCAAGCCAAGTTATTACGCATGAACTTATTACAACTATGTTAGTATAGTAAACGTTATATTGTCATTGTTGTTGTTTAGTCATTTAGTAAAGTGCAGCTGACTGTGACCTCAAGAACTTTAGCACACAAGGTCTATCTTGCCAACTGCTTCTTTAATTCCTTATAAATTTATTTTCACTGCTTCAGTTCTACTGCATGCTAGTCCGAGGCTCTGCTGCCCTCTTCGTCTTTTACTTTTCAATTTTTTCAAGTATCAGTACCTTTTGTAGTGAATTCTCTCTTCACATTTTCTGTTCAAAGGTTTTTGACTTTTACTTTTAATATCAGACCTGCCAGTGGATGGCCTGCATTCCCTCCTATTGAGTGATTTGATCATATTGCAGTCAACTGAATTCTCATACATTTTCTCCAATACTGCAGTTCCAAAATGTTGATTTTTGGCACACAGCCCACTTAGACCAGTTTTCACAATCATATCCTATTACTCAGAAAACTATAAACAATCTCATTCTATCCCCTTACTATCAACCCAATCCTCTAAATCACTCTTAATTGCCCATCTTAATATACGTAGTATCTGCAACAAAATTACTCAAGTTCATGCTCTCCTAGATGTTCACCACTTCACTTTGACATCCTTTGTTTAACTGAAACATGGCTTAAACCAACAATAACAGATACTGAAATTATTCCCCTGGGTTACAATATTATTCGACAAGACTGCTTCAAGAAAAAAGGTGGGGGCTAGCAATTCTTTATAAAGCAGGATTACAAATCAGTAAAATAAGCCACAAACTACATTCTGATGGCAATGCAGAAATAATTATTTCAAAACTACAACTAAACAACCAGAAATCAGTTATCATCTGTACTCATCTCCCACCAGGTAACAATCACAATAAACTAGAAGACCTATTAAGTTGGCTTTCTCTAAATTATTTACAAGAAACAATATTACTAGGAGACGTTAATACCGACTGGAATCTATGCAACAATACCAATCCATCCTCTCTGATCAACTTGCATGGTTTCACATAAGTCATCAATTCCATAACTAGAATTAACAAATCTAATAACAAAGAAAGCATCCTGGACTGGATATTAATAAATGGTCCAGAGCAAAACTATACAACAGGAACCCTACCTGATGACCTTAGCGATCACTCTAATATATATAATCAGACATAAAACAAATGTTAACATTTCTCCCCCTGTTAGAACTATACGCAGTAAAAAACACTTTGACCAGGAATTGTTCCTAACCGAACTCAAACATTGTAACTGGGAACCCCTCAAGTCCCTTCCAATAAATGAAGCAGTATCCTACTTCAATAATACCTTCCTAATAATCCTAGACCATCATGCCCCAATTCGTACCATAAGAATGAAAAACAAACCAGCAGCATGGCTCACAAGTCAGACTAAAAAACTAATCCTTTCCAGGAATAAATCTTGGACCAAATGGCGTATCACAAAACACATAACTGATCAGCAAAATTTCAGGCAACAAAGAAATATAACTAAAAAAAGCTATAGTACAGGACAAGAAGAACTTCTATATCCAACTACAAAAATCATCCCTTCAACAACCGCAGAAGTTCTGGACTTCTATTAACAGGCTTATATCCCCAGGTAAAGTAGACACACCAACTCCATTTGGCACCAACTCTGATGACCCTACACAAACAGCAAATGCCTTCAATACTTTCTTTACTACAGCTGTACAAAACTTAGCAAATCAACAAAATCCTGACACTGCCAACTTGCCCACTACAAGCCCCACTCCCCCTCCTTTCCACCTAGAACCAATACCCACCTCCTATATCTCCTCCTTACTTCAGAAACTTAAACTTTCTACCCCCTCAGCTGACAAATTACCTGGGGAATACCTCCAACTAGGAGCCTCAGCTATTGCCTACCCAATCTCTATACTGAT
>NC_056737.1:1188836121-1188941121 GCF_019279795.1 Protopterus annectens
CCACCTGATGAGCCACCACTCTTGTTACGGTAATAATGTTTTATTATTTTTCGTAGAAGAGCAGGTCAGTGTAGTAGAGGTAACAGTACACTGAGAAAAATATCAGCAGGAATGTTCCCCTTATCTCTCTGACTCCAAGTCCTATGTACCTTAGAGCTGTCTAGGTTTTGCTTCATATTTGTGCTGTATTACTCATTATACTTGTGGGATTTTACCAAATCATTGAGGACTGGGGTCATTAAATAATCATAAGATATTTAAGTTTCAGAGTTCATTCTATCACTGTTTAAGTTTATAAGAATAATATTTAAAATATATTCCTGATTTTGGGTCTTTGTCCTCCCATTATTTTTGGCTTTGTCCAGAATTCTTGCACTTAGGGGTTAAGAGGTATGTTACATCACTGGGAATTTGGTAATTCTTTGTGAATTCTGTATTGCAAACTTGTTTTTGCCATGACCATCTATTATTTTCTGATTTCCAAAAGTTAATATTGTTATATTCGCATCCTAAAAGGAGAAAGAAGCTTTTGGGATTATGTGCTTTGTATATGATGATAGTGATTTTCGCTTAACGTGAAATTCTTGTTTAATAAGTGAAATGCTTGTTTAGTGCCTTTCTTAGAGATGCTGTCACTGCATATTGTCTTGGCAGAGAGACAAAACAGTTCCTTAACAATTGTGTGTGTGTGTGTGTGCATGTGCGTGTGTGTGTATGCACATTGCGGCATGCATTATCAGTATAAATTTGATTGCAGCAAAGTGGCCGTTAAACTATTCAAGCTGTTGTATGTCCACTGTTGCCATCACTCTTATAGGTTGTGGGCATACCTCAGAGCAAGAAGAAATCTGGATAAAACCAAAACTAATAGTGGGACAAAGGCCCAAAAATCTGCATTTGAGGCATTAGTGCCAGTTTTGAAATTGCAGCCATCTGGATTGCTGGCATTGACCGCTCATAATCTGTTGCTGATGGATTCCACTTCACCATTTGATTTCTTCATGATGATCATCACCTATCCATCAACACAGGTAGGAGATGCACTATCAGGTTTGGCTCTACTCTGGGACATCACTCGGTTGTGACTGAGTTTTAGTTTAGAGATTGTTCACTTTGTAGACTCCTACCTTCTAACCTCAAGATGCAGTAATCTTGGAGCTGATTACGTGAAGAGGGATGGAGCTTTGATCCCAGAAACTCTTATAAAACCATTTGATCAAAACATTTTTAAAAGTTTATTTTGTCTGAACCTGCATTCACACAGCTTGTTTCTGAGCAGCTGTCTTATCAGCTGTGTGATAACGTATGTCATTTATTACGTTTATCATGGTGATGTATGACTGAGAACACTTCTTAATTAATGATGTAGTTATACTAATGATTACATCAAACTACCTGATATAGTGGCACAGCTGTTCAATGGATTAACATGCTGCGTACTTTATAACTGATTTCTAACAGCAACCCAAATGCAAATCTCAAAAAGTGTTAGAAAACATCCGTAATCAAGCAAATCTTTTTTTAACTTAGTAAAGGCAGCATAAGAAGCTACCGTTAAAATCTCAAGAATTTGGGGTCCTGCCTTCACTTCCTTTCACTAACTTGTGTTGAGTTTGTATGTTTTCCCCTCAACGTGTGTGTGTGTGTGTGTGTGTGTGTGTCTGCCTGTGGGTTTGTGTGTCTGCCTGTGGGTTTGTGCGTGTGTGTGTGTGTGTGTGTGTGTGTGTGTGCGTGTCTGCCTGTATTTATGTGTGTGTGTGTCTGCCTGTGTGTTTATGTGTGTGTGTGTGTGTGTGTGTGTGTCTGCCTGTGTGTTTATGTGTGTGTGTGTGTGTGTGTGTGTGTCTGCCTGTGTGTTTATGTGTGTGTGTGTGTGTGTGTGTGTGTGTGTGTGTGTACATGTGTGTCTCTGCCTGCCTATGTGTCTGCGCATGTGTGTGTGTCTGTCTGCCTGTGTGTGTGTTTGTGTGTGTGCCTGCCTGTGTTTATGTGTATGTGTGTGTGTGCGTGTGCGTGTGCCTGCCTGTGTGTTTATATATGTGTGTGTGTGCCTTTGTGTGTGTGTGTGTGTGTGTGTGTGTGTGTGTGTGTGTGTGTGTGTGTGTGTGTGTGTGTGTGTGTGTGTGTGCTTCTCTAGGTTCTCTGGTTTCCTCCTTCTTCCCAAACTGGTTGATTGGTTTCTCCTAAAATATTGACTACAAACACTCAAATGCCAGGTAGTTGAAGACCACTGTCTCAAAGCCAGAGACTCAAATGTTTTGTAGCTCATACAGCATACCTCTTGACAGTTCAAGATTAGCTAACAGGAGGGGTGTTTAGGGTTAGAGATTAACATTGTAGTTTAGGGTTAGGGATGGGAAGGAGACTTTTACGTTTATAGAGCAAGAGCTGAGTTTTGGGTTATGGAATGATCTGGGACTTCAGGATTAGGGAGAGACAGGGGAATTTGTGTTTAGAGAGCAGGACTGGAGACTTAGTTTTAGAAAAAGACTGGGGACTTTAAAGCTAATGATGGGTAATGGAGTTTTATATTTTCTGAACAATCGGGACTTTACGGCTAGAGGCATGGAGTGGAATTTTAGATTTAGAGTGTCTCCACAAATTTTAGGGTTAAGGAGGGGTGGAGTTTTAGGGTCAGAGAGCAAAGACTAAGGTAAGGAACTGGGGGGAGTTTTAGGGTTAGAGGTAGGGCTCTGGTAAGTCTTTATAGTTTAATAGGGTCAAGTGTTGGGAGGGGTAAGTAGTTAAGTAAGACTGACCCACTGGGAGTTAGTGCACTTGCCTTTTAGTGCAAGTGTGTCACAAGTTACTTGCATACGAGAAGTTGTAGCACATCCATCACAAGTTATAGTTGCACAGATGCATAAAGGCCTGACGGTGGCCCACATGATCTGGAGTGGATTAGAGGCAAAGCAATGTGTCAGAGCTACACTTGATGGACATGCCGATCCTGATGATTTGAGGGTAGAACAGGCTATGGCTTCCACATTCTTCGAGTGAGGTACAATAGAACAACTTGATGGCAGACATTTGTCTCACCCTCTCAGCATTTAGTGGTATCCTTCATTTGTAGCTGCATGGACGTGTGCGGTAACTTTTCAAAGGTGCAATGACACCCCCCAGAGTGCAGCAATGGACATGTAATGACTCACAGTAAGGTTTAGAGCCATAATTACATAACACTTTCATTGTCTGCTGAATGACAGCTACTCCAGTCAGCACTTACCTCAGTGTCAAGGATCACTGACCTCTGTGAAGGGGCTATGCAGTGTGAGGAAAACAATGGGCTCAAGGCTGATCAGCGAAGCTTAATGGTCAGTACAGTCAGTAGACATTTTGACAAAAAGCACTTGTCCATATATATTGCATTTCCACTTACCTGTGGGGCCTTCCTCACCAGTAAAAAGGGTCTGAAGACCATTTCACTTATAAAGAGAGTAAAAAAAATAGGCAAGTACCTTCCAATATTATCTCACAAACATAGTCATACAAACCAAATTGTCCCTGTGAATTATTATACTCACTCAAAAACGTTTTTCATGTCAACATAATTCAGTTCTGTTGGAAGAAATAAAAGAATGTAAAAATTAGCCTATGACCTCACAGGAGCCACACAAAAACCTTTAATTATATAATTAAAACAATACAAACTATAGCAATGAACAAATCTTACATTACTAAATCAATGTTAGCCACCCCCTCAAAAGATATTCAAAATGTATCTCCACAAATATTCCATATGGGGGGGTTCCCTTCCTTATACTTTTTAAAATCTTTTACCCCCTTTCCTTCAATGACAGAGTCCAAATCCTTTATTGGTTCATTTGTTTCCCTGCTCCCTGTCATTCCATGAGACTCAAGCATTTATAGCTCATACAGGGTGCCCCTCACCCTGAACATTTTGTAGCTCATACAGGGTACCCTTCACACTGAAAACTGAATCTGAGTTTGGGCAAGGAGCTGATGCACCTTACTGAAACACATTATCCAGGGAGAGTGAGAGCAAAGGTCATGGCCATAATCCAGTGACCGGTGGATATTTTTAGTTTGTTGTGCTGAATTTACTCTTTCAATTTTATGTGCATGGTGGGGACAATACCTTTTGATCAGAAAATAAGGGTGGTAATTTCCATTTTTAGAAAGGGGGCATGAAGGTTTGTTCCAATAACATAGGACACCCAGCCTTCAGAATCATATGGAAGGCCTCCACCAGAGCATGGAAAAGGATACAAAAAACAGCTTTTAGCAAAACACGTTATTTAGCATCCACTACATCTATAGCCTCCCTACTGAAATGTCTGCATTCAAAACTGCAAGTGCCAACATGCAGAAAAAAAATGAAAAATCCAAAAGAGTGAATCTCAAGCATCATTAAGTTCTTTTTTGCATGGGGACAAGCACCCCGATATTTTATTTATTTATTTATCTGACATCTGTTAACCGGGTTGGTCCAACTGAGCTCAAGCCTATTTTCAGTGGAGACCCGAGGAGAAAAGCTAAAAAACAATTAAATATGATTGAACTAGTAGTTATGCAAATCTCGCAAAAATGAGTAAAATACAACTAAACACAGAAGGCCAACAGAGGGACATGTCAAGACTCAACAGTGCAAAATTAGTCAACAAAATCTGGTCGACTAAACAGATGGTCGACAGGCAGCTCCCACAATTCTCGAAGTTGGGAAATACACCTCTTCCCTGACATTGTGCGATCTTAGAGTTAGTATATATAATTAGCATGGGGGGTGAAGGGTGCTGGATGGCTTGCCCCCTACAAAAAAAGTGATGTTTTTACTTTATTTTTTACTTTTATTTTTGCATGCATAGAGGCTGTGGCATAGTGCATGCATAGTACCTTAATGACATTTGCAATGTTGACAGTTTTCTGGTCAATGTGGCGTCCTGACCAAATTCAGAACACCTACAGCGGATATAAAACATCTACACACCCCTGTTAAAATGCCAGTTTTTTTTATATAAAAAAAATGAGACGAGAATAAATCATTTCAAAACTTTTCCCACCTTTAACGTGACCTATAACCTGTAAAATTCAATTGAAAAACAAGCAGATCTGTTAGGGTAAAAAATATAAAAAATAAAAAACGTATAATAAGCTGGTTGCATAAGTGTGCACACCCTTAAACTGATACTTTGTTGAAACACCTTTGCACATTTGCATCTATATTATATTATCGTAAGATGAAAAGAGCGAATGCTCTTTCATTGAAATGATAATATTGAAATAACAAAAAAGCGAACAAACGGAACAGCAAATTTTTTCCCAGGAAAAAAATTTGCTGTTCCTCAAAAAAAAAAAGTTTAAATAAATGTAGTGGGGGGCTTCTCCCCCCCCCCCCAATGTGGGGGCTGTGCCACTCATACCACACCTACTTAAATATACCACCTTCGAGATTGCACCATAGTGTAGGAAATGACAAAGTACCGAAGACGGACCACCGATTTTTTTCCCTGTGAAGAAAAATCAATGTTCCTTGACTTTGCTTTTTTGTTGTTTTGACATTATCAGATCGATGAAAGAGCATTTGCTCTTTTCATGATGCGATAAAATAATATAGACCCGCACATTTCAGGGCTAGTGAGTCACTAATCTTTTTTGCCATTACTCCTGTCTCGTGGCTCCCAGAACTGCACAACATTGCATCCTGCACCTCACGTTCAACTAAGTCTACTGAATTCAGATGCTGTTACTTTTGTCTTGCATTTTTCTAGATGATACCTGTCCTTCCTATGTACAGCTTTCCTCTATTTCTGCTCTCTGTCAGTTATTTTAAGTGGCTACCAGTTTAATGTAGTTCTTCACACCTGTACTCTGTACCTGTTTCTTATTAGTAAGGTACAGTTAACTTTTAGCAGGCATCTGCTAGCTCTCTTGTCCTTACCCAAGGTGTACCACCACTCCAAGCACCCATTGTAACTCAGCTCCCTAAGTAACTAAGCACCCATTATAACTCTGCACCCATTGTAACTCTGCACCCATTGTATCTCAGCACCCTAACCACCCATTGTAACTCAGCACCCTAAGTAGCTAACCACCTACTGTAACTCAGCACCCTAAGTAACTAACCACCCACTGTAAAGCACCCTAAGTAACTAACCACCCACTGTAACTCAGCACTCTACGCAACTAAGGACCCATTGTAACACAGCAGCCTAAGTAACTCAGCCGCCATGGTAACTCAGCACCATAAGTAACTAAGCACATATTGTAACTCAGCACCCTAAGTAACTAACTACCCACAGTAACTCAGCACCCTAAGTAACTAAACATCCATTGTAACTAAGCACTCATTATAACTCAGCACCCTAAGTAACTCCGCACCCATTATAACTCAACACTCATTGTAACTCAGCACTGACTGTAACTCAGCCCCCATTATAAAAGTTAGCACCCATTGGTCCTCAGCACCCTATGTAACTCAGCATGCTGTGCAATTCAGCACCCATTGTAACTCAACACGCAATGTAACTCTGCACCCATTGTAACTCAGTTCCCTAAGTAACTAACTACCCACTGTAACTCAGCACCCTAAGTAACTAAACACCCATTGTAACTAAGCATCCATTATACCTCAGCCCCCATGGTAACTCACCACCCATTGTAAATCAGCATCCTATGTAACTCAGCCCCCATAGTAACTCTGCACACATTGTAACTCACCACCTTATGTAACTAAGCAACCATTGTAACTCAGCACCCTAAGTAACTAAACACCCATTGTAACTCAGCCTCCATTGTAAGTTAGCACCCACTGGTCCTCAGCACCCTATGTAACTCAGCCCCCATGGTAACTCTGCACCCATTGTAACTCAGCATCCTAAGTAACTAACTACCCACTGTAACTCAGCACCCTAAGTACCTAAACACCCATTGTAACTCAGCACCCATTATAACTCAACACCCATTGTAACTCAGCACTAACTCATCCCCATGGAAACTCTGCACCCATTGTAACTCAGTACCCTATGTAACTCAGCCCCCATTGTAACTTAGTACCCTATGTAACTCAGTCCCCATTGTAACTTAGTACCCTATGTAACTCAGTACCCTGTGTAACTCAGCCCCCATGATAACTCTGCACCTATTGTAACTCAGCACCCTTAGTAACTCAGCCCCCAATGTAACTAAGTACTGATTGTAACTCAGTACCCTTAGTAACTAAGCAACCATTGTAACTCAGCATCCATTGTAATTCAGCACCCTGTGTAACTCTGCACCCATTGTAATTCAGCACCCTAAGTAACTAACTACCCACTGTAACTCAGCACCCTAAATAACTAAACACCCATTGTAAGCACCCATTATAACTCAGCACCCTAAATAACGCTGCACCCATTATAACTCAACACCCAACTGTAACTCAGCACTGACTGTAAGTTAGCCCCCATTGTAAGTTAGCATCCATTGGTCCTCAGCACCCTATGTAACTCAGCATGCTATGTAACTCAGCACGCACTGTAACTCAACACCCTATGTAACTCTACACCCATTGAAACTCAGCACCCTAAGTAACTAACTACCCACTGTAACTCAGCACCCTAAGTAACTAAACACCCATTGTAACTCAGTCCCCATTGTAAGTTAGCACCCATTGGTCATCACCCTATGTAACTAAGCCCCCATGGTAACTCAGCCCCCATTGTAACTCAGTACCCCATGTAACTCAGCCCCCATTGTAATGCAGCACCCTATGTAACTCAGTGCTCATTGTAACTCAGCATTCATTGTTACTTAACAACCACTGTAACTCCGCACCCATGGTAACTCCGCACCCATGGTAACTATGCACCCATGGTAACTATGCACCCATGGTAACTATGCACTCATGGTAACTCTGCATCCTATGTAACTCAGCAACCATTGGTACTCAGCACCCATTGTAACTCAGCCCCCATTGTAAGTTAGCACCCATTGGACCTCATCACCCAATGTAAATCAGCCCGCATGGTAACTCAGCCCCCATTGTAACTGAGCACCCTATGTAACTCAGCACTGACTAACTCAGCCTCATGGAAACTCTGCACCCATTGTAACTCAGCACCCTATGTAAATCAGCCCACATTGTAACTCAGTACCCCATGTAACTCAGCCCCCATTGTAACGCAGCACCCTATGTAACTCAGCCCCCATTGTAACTCAGTACCCTATGTGACTCAGCCCCCATTGTAGCTCAGCAGCTTATGTAACTCAACCCCCATTGTAACTCAGCACCCTTAGTAACTCAGCCCCCAATGTAACTAAGCACTGATTGTAACTCAGCACCCTTAATAACAAAGCAACCATCGTAACTCAGCACCCATGTAATTCAGCAGCCTATGCAACTCTGCACCCATTGTAATTCAGCACCCTAAGTAACTAACTACCCACTGTAACTCAGCACCCTAAGTAACCAAACACCCATTGCAAGCACCTATTATAATTCAGCACCCTAAGTAACTCTGTACCCATTATAACTCAACACCCAGTTGTAACTCAGCACTGACTAACTCAGCCACCATTGTAAGTTAGCACCCATTGGACCTCAGCACCCTATTTAACTCAGCACCCATGGAAACTCAGCACCCTATGTAACTCAGCACTGACTGTAAGTCAGTCCCCATGGTAACTCTGCACCCATTGTAACTCAGTACCCTATTTAACTCAGTCCCCATTGTAACACAGCACCATATGTAACTCAGCGCCCTTGTAACTCAGCATCCATTGTTACTTAGCACCCATTGTAACTCAGTACCCCTTGTAACTCTGCACCCTATGTAACTCAGCACCCATTGTAACTCAGTATTCATTGTAACGCAAAACCCATTGTAATTCCGCAACCATTGTAACTCAGCCCCCATGGTAACTCTGCACCCATTGGTACTTAACACCCATTGTAACTCAGCCCTCATTGTAATTCAGCACCCTATGTACCTCTAAACCCATTGCAACTCAGCACCCATTGTAACTCAGGCCCCATTGCAACTCAGCCCCCATTGCAACTCAGCACGCTATGCAACTCAGCACGCTATGCAACTCAGCACGCTATGCAACTCAAAACCCATTGTAACTCAGCATCTTATGTAATTCAGCCCCCACTGTAACTCTGAACCCATTGTAACTCAGCACCCTCCTATATGTAACTCAGTCCCCATAACATCCTCAGATTCCCTTTCATTGACGTTATGTTGCCACATTGACACATACTCCATTGCTTTAACACTGTTTCCTTTCCAATGTGTTTCCTGCCTCCATCACAGGTGAAATTTAGCCTGGTTTTTGGCTTTCCAAGTTATTTTAAATGATGTTATCCTCTTTATTAATTATACACTAGCCATTGTTATCTAACACCAATACAGGTCATTCAAACACCTATGCAAATATTTTATTTCTAATAGAGAGAATAGGTGAGGGACTCTCACACTTAGTAATTCTCACCAAACAACTGAAAGAACAAGTTAAGAAGTTGTGCTCATATTTAAAAATGTACAGCAAACTCAAAGCAATTTATAGTGAACAAAATACATTAGTTTAAAACACTAAAATGTTAGTCATGGAAATTAAAACTATAAAACAAAGAAATAAAATAAAGCAATGTACCTTTGTAAAGATCATGGATCACTATAAAAACAAAATACAAATACCATGGATTAATACAAGCTTATAACTCCAGGCTCATATAACTAACTGAAATACAGAAAAAGAAAATCAAATAGAGAGAATGGCATTTTAAAAGCTTAATTTAAAAACAATAAAGTGATAGTAACTCAAGAACATTGTATAGACATCATTTAAAATATAATGACAATTCTTGCATTTGAATGACATACTGCCATGATAGTAGGTCATGGATTGAAGGGATGGGATTGCTCTGGGAATGCAAAGGCCGGAGGTACTGTTATGAGACTACTTGTCATATGCAGTGCAGGTACAGTAATGATGCTGCACTATAAACCACCAAAGGGCACTGTGTAGTACTGCTGTACAAATATGAAGTGGTTTAAGGTGAAGGTTCCACTCTGCGAACATGATACAAGCATACTGCCATGGTACTCCTCAGTGAATGTGATCTAAGTATTATCTGATGGTTGAGAGTGTGATGTAGGCACACTGTAATGATACTGCACTGTGAATGTGGTCTATGCATCTTGCAATGGTACCACTCCACAAACATGATTCACATATACTGCCATGGTACTTCTAAGTGAATGTTATGTTGGCATTATCTGATGGTAATACACTGAGTGTGATGTAGGCACTGTAATACTGCACTGTGAATGTGGTGTATGCATAGAGTGAGGGTGCTGCTCCATGAACATGAAATAAGCATACTTTCATGGTACTTCTCTGTGAATGTGATGGAGGTATTATCTGATGGTAATGCATTGTAAATGTGATGTATGATGCAGATATGTTACTGTTCTATAAACATGATATGGTATCTGTGAGGGTGCCCCTTGGGAAGGTAATTCAGGTATACTGTGATGGGGCTCCTGAGAATGACATGTAGGTGTACTGATATGCTGCTCCTGTGAATGTGATGCAGGTGTACTAACATACTGTTCCTGTGAATGTGATGCAGGTGAACTGACATGCTGTTCCTGTGAATGTGATGCAGGTGTACTGACATGGTACTTCCCTGTGAATGAGGTGTAGGTGTACTAACCTGGCATTTCCCTGTGAATGTGCTGCAGGTGTACTGACAGGGTACTTCCCTGTAAATGTGATGCAGGTGTACTGACATGGTACTTCCCTGGAAATGTGATGAATGTGTACTGACACGGTACTTTCCTGTGAATGTGTTGGAGGTGCAGTGATATGATACCTCGATGTGAATGAGATGTAGGTGTACTGACATGGTACTTCCCTGTGAATGTAATGTAGGTGTTCTGATATGATGTTACTGTGAATGTGATGTAGGTGTATTGACATGCTTTTCCTGTGAAAGTGATGTTGGTGTACTGACATGGTACTTCACTGTGAATGTGATATAGGTGTACTGACATGATACCTCCCTGTGAATGTGATGTAGGTGTTCTGACAGGGTACTTCCCTGTGAATGTGATGTAGCTGTACTGACATGGTTTTCCTGTGAATGTGAAGTATGTATACTGACAGGGTACTTCCCTGTGAATGTGATGTAGCTGTACTGACATGGTTTTCCTGTGAATGTGAAGTAGGTATACTGACAGGGTACTTCCCTGTGAATGTGATGTAGGTGTACTGACATGGTACTTCCCAGTGAATGTGATGTAGGTGTACTGACATGATACCTCCCTGTGAATGTGATGTAGGTGCACTGACAGGGTACTTCCCTGTGAATGTGATGTTGGTGTACTGACAGGGTACTTCCCTGTGAATGTGATGTAGGTGTACTGACATGATACCTCCCTGTGAATGTGATGTAGGTGTACTGAGAGTACTTCTCTGTTTATGTGATGCAAGTGTACTGACATGGTAATTCCCTGTGAATGTGATATAGGTGTACTAACATTGTGTTCCTGTGAATGTGATGTAGGTGTACTGACATGGCACTTCCTTCTGAATGTAATGTAGGTGTTCTGACATGCTGTTCCTGTGAATGTGTTGTAGGTGTAATGACATGTTGCTTCCTTGTGAATGTGATGTTGGGGTACTGACATGGTACTTCCCTGTGAATGTGATATAGGTGTACTGACATGCTGTTCCTGTGAATCTGATGTAGGTGTACTGATATGGTACTTCCCTGTGAATGTGAGGCAGGTATGCTGATATGCTGTTCCTGTGAATGTGATGCAGGTGGCTGACATGGTACTTTCTGTGAATTTCATGCAGTTTTACTGACATGGTACTTCCCTGTTAATGTGATGTCGGTGTACTGACATGGTATTTCCCACTGTATGTGATGCAGGTCTACTAACATGGTACTTTCCTGTGATTGTGATGCAGGTGTACTGACATGCTGTTCCTGTGAATGTGTTGCAGGTGAACTGACATGGTACTTCCCTGTGAATGTAATTTAGGTGTACTGACATACTGTTCCTGTGAAGGTAGTATGTGTACTGACATGGTACTTCCCTGTGAATGTGATATAGGTGTACTGACTTGGTTTTCCTGTGAATGTGATGCAGGTTTTCTGACATGGTACTTCACTATGAAGGTGATGTTAAGAGTACTAACATGGTACTTCCCTGTGAATGTGATGTAGGTTTACTGACATGCTGTTCCTGTGAATGTGTTGCATATGCTGTTCCTGTGAATGTGTTGCATATGTATTGACATGGTATGTCCTGTGAATTTGATGTAGGTGTACTGACATGGTAATTCCCTGTGAATGTGGTGTAGGTGTACTGACATGCTGTTTCTCTGAATGTGATGTAGGTGTACTGACATGGTACTTTTTGTGAATCACACATGGAGTTATGCAATTGTAGGTAATAAACCAACACCTTCATGGGAATCTGACATGGGATACTGGGACAGTAGACAGTAAACTAGAACCCTCATGTGAATCAGATGTAGGGTACTGTGATGATGGGTTATTAACCAGAAGCTTCCTGAGAAGCAAACATTGGGTACTGGGGGTACTGTGATGGTAGGTAGTAAACCAGAAGCTTCCTATACAGATGCTCAGGACTGAAACAATGTACACTGAGGTGTGAATTATGGTATATACTAATTCTAAGTCTGAGGTATCTCACAGAAACCAACTTATTCAAAAGTACCATGATCTCAGAGTTAGTGTATAAAAGTAGCAGATAGATATAGGTTCATAGGTAGGTACTAGGCTATTGGCCCTAGGGCCTATACAAGCCCAGCCAAAAATGTACCCTGGCTTTCGCCACCCAAGAAAATTATTTTCCTGTGCCCCTGTCAAGCAGAACTACAGAAGTGATCCCCGGGGTGAATTTCCTATTACCCATCCAGTCATCAAGATTTTTGTTGAAGAGTGCTAATGAGGAGCTCTGTTTCACATAGATAGGTAGCCTGTTCCAGAGTATGGGAAGTCTCCGGAACAGGAATCTATCCCTCCAGCATGTTCTGTTTATTGTGGTGACAAGGTTTAGGTCCCTAGAGTGTGTAGCTTGGAGGGATTGGGATTTCTTTAAGTGGGGCATGTCCAACAGCTCTGGATTTGACATAGCTTTGTATGTTAGGCAGAAATCGCCTCTGAGTAGGTGATATGCGACGGAGTAAAGCTGGAGTTTTGAGACTGTCTGCATAAGGCATCTGTTTGAGGCCAGTAATCCACTTGAGGTATTTTTGCGGCCTTTCCAGTTGTTGTAGATGTCTTGTGAGGTACATACCAAAAGGGGCGTTGTACTCTATAATGGATCTAATGAGTGATGAGTAGAGGGGAACAATGACCTCTTTTTTTTCCTGGATGAGAAACCTTTTGTGATGAGGTGTGCCACATAGAAGGATTTCCTGACCACTTTGGCGATGTGATTATCAAAGGAGAGACTACTGTCCACCTGTATCCCAAGGTCTCTTATCACACTTTTGGTGTTAAGTAGACTACCGCCTATGTGGTAGTTCATGGGTACAGAATTTTTACCAAAGGGGATGACAATGGACTTTTTGGCATTGAGCTTAAGACCATGTCTTCGATACCAGGCATCTTTCTCAGTGAGGCCCTTTTGTAGGATGCCCACATCATTAGGAGTTTCAATTATGGCTCCTAGTTTGCAGTCATCTGCAAATTTAGTTAGCCAAAGACCTTCTGTGTTAGCCTGTACTTCAGTGAAGTAGATACCAAACAGGAGAGGACCCAGGACTGAACCCTGCGGTACTCCCCTTGTCACTGGTCTGAAGTCTGATTTGGAGTCTGCTACTTTCAGTGTGGGTTCTTTCAGTAAGCCAGTTGGCAACCCATCTTGTGACATAGGGATTTATACCTAGTTTAGTGAGTTTATCTATAATTCCAGAGTGGGGGATGGTGTCGAACGCCTTGGCGAGATCTAGATAGGCTGTGTGAACCACCTTGCCCTCATCTATGGCTTTGGCGACTACTTCAAAGAAGTCTATCAGGTTTAGGAGACATGATCTGCCTTTTACACACCCAAACTGTGTGGGGTCCAGGGTTTGGAGATCTCCAATGTCTTTGTTTATGAGTTCCATAATGATACATTCCATGGCCTTGCAGACAAGGCTCGTCAGGCTAATGGGGCGGTAGTTCCCGGGGTCTGTTGTGCCCCCCCCCCTTTGTGGAGTGGGATAACTGTTGCGGTGTGCCATTCAATGGGCACAAAGCGTGAGGTGAGGCTATGATTGAACATGGTACTTAAGTGGGGTGCCAGTTCATTCTGTAGTTCATGTAGAAGGCAGCCTGGGATGTTGTCAGGTCCCATGGATGCTGTGTTCTTGGCTTTGGAGAGTGAAGTTTTTACCTGTGCAGCCGTGATTACAGGAACTTTGCATTCTTCCGGTATAAACATGGGCCCTTTAGGAGATGAGAGGGGGGGTTAAGTTAGTACTGAATCTGCCAGGATATTGGCAATATCAGTTGGTTTTGTATATTTAGTGTCATTGTTCTGTAACTCAGAGCAGATCTGAGTGTTGTCATTGAGATTTTTGACATAGCTATAGAATGCTTTGTGGTTGTCTTTAGAATCAGTGGCAATTTTGTTTTCATAACTAGCTTTGGAGGATATTATGAGGGATCTCAGCTTCTTACTGAGGCTGACCAGGGAGTTCCTCCAATTGTGGGATTTTACTCTTTTTTTGCAACAGTTTCTTTCTTCTGTTGTAGAGTTTATGGCAGAAGACCACCAGATTGGCTTCCTTTTTTGGAGGATAGCATTTTGGTTCTGTTAGGGATAGCACAATCATTGCACTCGTGTAAGTGCTTATAAAGTGCATTTGTGTAGGATTCAGCAGTCGTACCTCTATTGTCCATCTGCATGGGTGTCATGAAGTTTGCCACTTCTGTCTTAAAAAGCGTGAAGTTGGCTTTGGAGAAATATTTTGCGGTTGTTTTCCTAATGGGGGGTGGGAGCGGGATGTGAATGTCTAGGGTGATCTGACCAATGAGGAGCTGACCTCTGGTGTGGAACACCGGTCACCCATGTTGGTGATGACCAGGTCTAGGATATTTCTGCCTCTGGTGGGGGTGTGGATAAGTTGATACAAAGCGTTGGAATTGATGATTTCCAGAAAACGTTGAGCAAAAGAGTTGGTACATGAGTAGTTTTCCCAGTTAATGGTAGGGTAGTTGAAATCACCCATTATTAGAGTGTTGGGTTGTACCTTAATATTTTCCAGTGTATCAAGAAAAGAGTGGGAATCCTGGGGCATAGTGGGGGGTCTGTAGCAAGCTACAATCTGGATTGCGGTTTTGCCCAGAGTTAGTTGAACTTGGATTATCTCGGATGCATTATGCTGAGCAACTAGCTTGGAGGTGTGGATATCCTTAATGAATATGGACACGCCTCCACCTTTAGTGTTTCGGTCCGGGTTTGGTAGCCGAAAGGTGTGGTATGAATTATAGCCTGGTAATGCAGGGGTGCTCTGGTGCTTTGAACCAGGTCTCTGTCACTGCACAGATGTCAATGTTCTCCATTTTAAGGAGTGCCTCAAGTGACTGCATTTTGAGGTTTAGACTTCTAGCATTGAGTAGCATTACCCTCAGATTTTGCTTGCTTGTACCTATTATGGTGGTGAATTTGCCATCTGAACCTTGTCTAAAAAAGGCACTATAGGGGTGGCAAGAGCCTTTGCCAGTATCCAGAATCCCATGGAAGACAGGTGCAGGTCATCTCTGGCAAAGCAGCGTGGTCTGTCGATCATGTCATCCCAGGCAGACAGATACTGGATTCCCTTAGAATGACACCAGAAGCTTAGCCAATTGTTAAAGTCAATCATTTTGTCCTTGTACTGTGGTGTCATTCTGGGTGATGGCAGGATGCTATTCTGGGCTAGGGTCATACCGGCCTGGGCTACAAGATCAGAGATATCCTCCATGTCTCTTTTCATGTAGTCCAGGGAGGTACGTCTCAGGTCATTCACACCAACATGGACAATGACAGAGTCATATTTGTACTTGTTGTGGAGTGACCTGAGTGCATGCATTATGTGGCGGATCCTGGCACCTGACAGGCAGCTGACAGTAACTTTTTCCTTGTTTAGCCTGGTGAGTGGAACATCAGTGTGCCTGACTATAGAGTCACCTGTGACTAGAGTGTTGGGTACGTTATGCCTTATGGGCTGTAGTTGAGTGGTACACTATGTGGACTATGTGTCATTTGGGTTGTGTTGGAGGGTGGAGGTTGCTTGCATTTCTGCTTTGGAGATCTCTGCTGTTTGGGCAGATTAGTACAGAAAGCCTCCATGAATGTAGGTGTGTGTTTTGTGGTTCTGTGTGTGTGTTTTGGTGGTGTAGGTTGAGGGACTATGTGATGAGTGTGGTGTTGTGCAAGTGTTTACCTTCTCTTCTTGATTGCCTAGGCTTGTCTTTGGTAGAGAGCTTTTCTTCCAGTTTGGCTATATAAGTGCATCTCTCACAGGTCATAGTGTTGGGTGGTAGGAGGAGAGGGTTGTCTGTGTACATGAGGCAATTGCTGCATTGTCCCAAGATGCCCAGATTTATCAGGTAGACAGGAGAAAACACCGGGAGCTGACCTTTAGACATGCCTGAATAGGTGCTTATTTATTAAGTACTAAAAACTGTTTTCCTCTAGACAAGTGAGGAAAGTTGAGTGCTGTAGTAATTTGTAACTTATTTAGTGCTTACAATGAGTTCTGAACAAGTGCCGAGATCAAAAAAACAGATGAGTGCTAAAACTAAAAAGCTGGCTAGTTGCAAGGGAAAAACAGACTGTATGGTGCCAGGAATAGTTTAACCCCAGTTAAGTGGGGGGGGGTGGCTTAGGAGCTCACAAACAGTCCTGGACACAGCAAATCCATATCTGACCTGCCACAGGAAAGGGGGGAAGCAAGCTTAGAATGTTTTTTTCCAGTAAAGTGGAAATGGAGAAAGATGGAACAGAAGTTAATTCAACGTTAAGAATCTGAGTGGGTTGGCCTTCACAAATGTTCTCTATTAGATTGAGTGAACTAATGACACTAGACTGGGAGGAGTGTCACAGATCAAATATACAGTATGGGCGGGCAACTGCAAAGCCACCAAGTATAAGAACACACAACACTAGGGTAAAATTACAGTTCCTAGCTGTAGCCACTAAATGAAAGTTTTAAACAGATCAAGGAGCAGACTAGAGAATTCTTTTAACAGACAAAAATGCACAGAAAAGTTAGGATAGAGCAATCAAACAGAAAATACAACTCTCAGTATGAAAAAGCAGTTTACAGTTAAGTAATGTTAAAACAGTTTAAAACAGTACATAAATGCAGTGAAACAATAAAAAAAGCTTTATAACAGTGCAAAAATATAGTAGATCAACTGTATAGCACAATTATAAGCATTTCAGAAGTGCAATTCAGTAAAATAAGTGTAAGAAATAACTTAGCCTGCTCTTGGAATCTTAAGGAATTTCCATTTAGGCAATGCAATCCAGAGCCTGACAATACAAGCAGAGCCTTTATAAGGCACAGGGTTTATATAGCAGTAAGAATGGAAGAGTTGGGAAGATCAAATTACTTCTCAGCCCCTGCTATTACCCAATCACTCGTACTACAGAAGGTCAGGAGGCCTTGTGATATAGGAGTAAATCCCCCATTTAAGGGAGGGCAGTTGGTAGTTTCAGTTTTCAATATTGTATTTTCAAAGCACACTTCTATATTTACCCTTTACAAGGTTAAGTATATGTGTGCTGAACATTTGTGATGCAGCTGTGATGGTGATGCTCTCTGAATGTGAATTATGGTACGGTGATGTCAATGCTCTCTAAATGTAATTTGGGGGTACTGTGGTTATTATGCAATTTGACTGTGATTTGGAATTCTGTTATAATGGTGGAGTGTGAATGTGATTGGAGTACTGTGATTATGATGCTTTGTGAATGTGATTTGTACTATGATTTTGATTTTTGATGGTGTGTGAGTGTTACTTGAGATTCTGTGATTATAGTGGCCTGTGGATTTCATCTGTGGTACTATCAATATGATGTTGTTGGAATGTAATTTGGGGTACTGTGATGTTGACACTGTGAATGTGATTTGTACTATGATTATGATGCTGTCTGCATGTGACTTGAGATACTGTGATTATAGTGGTCTGTGAATGTGATCTGTGGTACTATCATTATGATGCTCTTTAAATGTGATTTGTGGTACTGTGATGATGGTGGCCTGTGAATCTGATTTTGCACTGTGATATTGATGCTGTCTGAATGTAATTTGGGGTACTCTGGTTATAATGCTCTAGGAATGTGATTTGAGGTACTGTGATGATGGTGGTCTATTAATGTGATTTGGGTTACTGTGATGTTGATGCTCTCTGAATGGATTTGAGATACTGTAATTCTGATGCCCTGTGAATGTCATTTGGAATACTGTGATGAAAGCAGCATCTAAATGTGATTTGGCATAATGAAATTTTGATGGTCTCTGAATGTGATTTGGTGTGCTCCGATTACGATGCTCCAGAAATGTGATTTGAGATACTGTTATGACAGTAACCTGTGAATCTGATTTGCGGCACTGTGATGTCAGTGCTTTCTAAATGTAATTTGGGGTATTGTGGTTATGATGCTCTAAATGTGATTTGCAATTCTGGGATGATAGTGGTTGTGATTATGATCTGGGGTACTGTGATAGTGAAGCTCTCTGTAAGTTGAAGTACTATGGTTATATGCTCTATGAATGTGATTTGGAGTACTGTGATTTTGATGCTCTCTGAATTGACTTGTGCTGTGTGTGAGTTTGAGATTGTGCATGTGTCTGTGGTTATATGCTCTATGAATGTGATTTGGAGTACTGTGATTTTGATGCTCTCTGAATTGACTTGTGCTGTGTGAGTTTGAGATTGTGCATGTGTCTGTGGTTATATGCTCTATGAATGTGATTTGGAGTACTGTGATTTTGATGCTCTCTGAATTGACTTGTGTTGTGTGTGAGTTTGAGATTGTGCATGTGTCTGTGGTTATATGCTCTATGAATGCGATTTGGAGTACTGTGATTTTGATGCTCTCTGAATTGACTTGTGCTGTGTGTGAGTTTGAGATTGTGCATGTGTCTGTGGTTATATGCTCTATGAATGTGATTTGGAGTACTGTGATTTTGATGCTCTCTGAATTGACTTGTGCTGTGTGTGAGTTTGAGATTGTGCATGTGTCTGTGGTTATGATGATCTATGAATGTGATTTGAGATAGTGTGACATTGAAGCTCTTTGAATGTCATTTGGGGACTTGTGTGATGAGCCTCCATAATTTTGACATAATTATACTGTGATGTGATCCCTGTGAATCTGATTTGTGATACTGTATTGTTGATGCACTGTGAATGTCATTTTAAGGTACTGTGATGCAGATGCTCTCTGAATATGATTTGGGGTGCTGTTATGATGCTCTATAAATGTGATTTAGGATTCTGCAATGATAGTGGTCTGTGAATGGGATTTGGAGTACTGTGATGTCATTGCTTTCTGAATGTGATTTGGCGTACTGTATTATGTTGCTCTATGAATGTGATTTGGGGTACTGTGGTGTTCAAGCTGTGATGGGCTTCATGTGAATGTGATTTTCAAAACAGTGTTGCTGATGCTTTCTGAATGTGATTTGGGGTACTGTGATGTTGATGCCCTCTGAATGTGGTTTGCGTGTGTGGTATGTATATTACATATGAATGTGTGTGTGGGTGTGCATCAGCAATGTTGATGCTCTACAACTGTGATTTCTGATATTGCAATGTCCAGACTCCCTACATGTAATTTTGGGTGCTGTGAAGATGATCTTCTGTGATTGTGACATAATTATACTATGATGTGCTGCCTGTGAATGTGTTTTGTGATAATGTGTTGCCGATGATAGCTTAATGTGATCTGGGGTACTGTTATGTGAATGCTGTCTGAATGTGATTTAGGGTACAGAGTTTATGTTGCTCTAAGAATGATTTGGACACTCGGGTGGTGCTCTGTGAATGTGATACTCATACAGTGATGTTCTGGTACTGCCATGAGAAATAAATGTGAGTAGTGGCGAAATGCTGTGTGAATGTGGTGTGGGGTTCTGTAGTAGTGCTGCGTGGTGAAATGCTGTGTGAATGTGGTGTGGGGTTCTGTAGTAGTGCTGCATGGTGAAATGCTGTGTGAATGTGGTGTGGGGTTCTGTAGTAGTGCTGCATGGTGAAATGCTGTGTGAATGTGGTGTGGGGTTCTGTAGTAGTGCTGCATGGTGAAATGCTGTGTGAATGTGGTGTGGGGTTCTATAGTAGTGCTGCGTGTTGAAATGCTGTGTAAATGTGGTGTGGGGTTCTGCAGTAGTGCTGCTCCCTGCTGTGTGAGTACAGTGGTGTTGATATGTGAATATGAAGTGGGGCAGTGTGATGGCACTGCTGTGTTAATCTGAAAATGTGATGCAGGGTAGCGTGGTGTCCTGTCTTGCAATTATGATGTAGATATACTGTGATAGTTGACCTCCACAGATGGAAATTACAGCTTTGCAGATATGGTATATTATACTGAGGAAGTTTTGTTTTGTAAATCTGATGAAGAATATAGATTATGGCACGGATATCCAAATGTGATGTCAGGTACTGATATGGAACTGCTCTTTGATTGTGATGTAGTTAGTGTGAGGGTGTTTTTCTATGAATGTGACCTAGGCTATGACTCTGGCAGACCTCCCCTGTGATCATGATGTAGGGGCAGTACAATCTAAGCACTCTATAAATATAATGTATGGGTGTTGTGACAGTGATGCTCTATGGATGTCATACAAATATATTGTGAAGGTTCTGCTCTAGGAATATCATTTGTGCTCCTGCTATATGACTGTGATGTTAAGTATGGTGGCAGTAATATCTGTGAATGTAATTATGAGATACACTGATGGCTCTGTGAATGAAGTGTTGGTACTGTTATACTGCATCTCTAAGTGTGATATTGGGTACTGGTACAGTACTATCACTTAATGTTATGTAAGGTACTGTATCAGTGCTAGCTCTGAAAGTGTCAGTGCTCTCTGAGAATGCGATAATGGGGTACACTGAAGGTGCTGTTCTATGAATGTGATGTGAGGTACTGTCTTAGTGCTATCTGTGAATGTGATGTTGGGTACTGATACAGTACTATCTCTGAATGCTGTGTAAGGTACTGTATCAGTACTATCTCTGAATACGTCAGTTCTAACTGTAAATGTGATAATGAGGTACAGTGAAGGTGCTGTTCTATGAATGTGATGTGCAGTACTGTGTTAGTGCTATCTGTGAATGTGATGAGTACTGATACAGATCTATCTATGAATATAATATAAGTACTATAACAGTCACACTGTGAATTTAATCTGAGTAATTTGAGAATTTTGCTCTGAAAATACAATATGGGTGCAGTCATAATGATGCCCTGATGATTTACTGTGGGTTATTGTGATAGTTCTTTCTGAATGTGCTGTGGGGTAGTGCTACAGTACAACTTTGTGCATGTGCTGTGGGATAGTGGAACAGTGATATACTACCCAGCAGTGGATTCGCAGTATAATAGTGGCATGCTGTGAATGCACTGCTGGCTAGTGCAACAGTGGCACACAATGAATGCACTGCTGGGTAGTGTTAAACTGACATGCTGTGAATGTACTGCTGGGTAGTGCAACAATGACATGCTGTAAATGGGGTCTATATTATATCAGTGAACACTTAAAAAAGCGAACGCTGATTGATCGACCTTCTATAAGCGAAAGCTTACAATCTCGAACTGTCAGATCAGCGATTTTTTTCATAGGGAAAAAAATCACTGATCCAAAACACATATACACAACACAAGCACACAAAACAAACAGAAATCCACACATACACCTAAAATCTGACACCTAACCCTACACTAAACTATGCACACAATACTAACTACCCACTTACCTTAACCCAAACCCTAACCCTAAGGTCCATCACTATCACGCTCTCACCTCACCCGCTCCCTAACCATAACTCACTTAAATCCGCCCTAACCCTCATGTCCACACAATCGCACACATACCTAATCCGAGCCCTAACCCTAACTCACCCAAATCACCCTAACACTCACATCAAAACAATCACACACTTACCTGAATCTGACCGGTAGCTTTCCACCATAACACTGAAAATACCGAAGCGACAGAAACGGACAACCAAATTCTTTCCCTAGGAAAAAATTAGAGTTTCTGCTGCTTCAATATTTTTCAGTTTCGCAAAAATAAGTTGGATCAATCAGCGTTCGCTTTTTTAAGCGTTCGCTCATTTAATATAGACCCTGGGAATGCACTGCTGGGTAGTGCAACAGTGACACACTGTAAATGTGCTGCTGGGTAATGCAAACATGACACACTGTGAATGTGCTGCTGGTAGTGCAACAGTGGCATGCTGTGAATGCACTGCTAGGTAGTGCAACAGTGACATGCTGTGAATGCACTGCTGGGTAGTGCAACAGTTTCATGCTGTGAATGCACTGCCGGGTAGTGCAACAGTGGCATGCTGTGAATGCACTGCTGGGTAGTGCAAATGTCACACACTGTGAATGCACTGTTGGGAAGTGCAACAGTGACATGCTGTGAATGTGCTGGTGGATAGTGCAACAGTTACACACTGTGAATGCACTGCTGGATAATGCACCAATTCCAATGCCTGAATCTGATGTGGATACAGATACAGTACTACTCTATAAATGCAATGAGAACTGATATAGTACTCCATGAAAGTGATGTAGGATGCTGATACAATAATGCTTTGTGAATGTGATTTGGGAAACTGCAGTACTACTTAGTGAATGTCATGTAGGGTACATGAGTAGTACTATTCTGTGAATATGATGTGGGGTACAAATATATTACTACTCTATGAATGTGATCTGGGGTTACTGATACAGTACTGCTCTGTGAATGTGATGTGGGGTACTGATATAATACTACTCTGTGAATGTGATTTAGGGTACTGAGATAGTATTATCTCTGAATGCTGTGTAAGGTACTGTATGGGTGCTTGCTCTAAATGTGTCAGTATGAACTGTAAATGTGATAATGGGGTACAGTGAAGGTGCTGTTTTATGAATGTGATGTGCAGTACTGTGTTAGTGCTATCTGTGAATGCGAAAATGAGTACTGATACAGAACTATCTGTGAATATAAGTACTATAACAGTCATACTATGTGACTTTAATCTCAGGGTACTTTGAGAGTTTTGTTCTCTAAATGCAAAATGGGTGCAGTCATGATGATGCTGTGATGATTTACTGTGGGCTACTGTGATAGTTCTTCTTTCTGAATGTGCTGTGGGGTAGTGCTACAGTACAACTTTGTGCATGTGCTGTGGGATAGTGCAACAGTGATACACTGAATTCACTGCTGGGTAGTGCAAAGGTGGCGTGCTGTGAATGCACTACTGGCTAGTGCAACAGTGACATGCTGTGAATGCACTGCTGGCTAGTGCAACAGTGACATGCAGTGAATGCACTGCTGGGTAGTGCAACAGTGACATGCTGTGACTGCACTGCTGGGTAGTGCAACAGTGACATGCTGTGACTGCACTGCTGGGTAGTGCAACAGTGACATGCTGTGACTGCACTGCTGGGTAGTGCAACAGTGACATGCTGTGACTGCACTGCTGGGTAGTGCAACAGTGACATGCTGTGACTGCACTGCTGGGTAGTGCAACAGTGACATGCTGTGACTGCACTGCTGGGTAGTGCAACAGTGACATGCTGTGACTGCACTGCTGGGTAGTGCAACAGTGACATGCTGTGACTGCACTGCTGGGTAGTGCAACAGTGACATGCTGTGACTGCACTGCTGGGTAGTGCAACAGTGACATGCTGTGACTGCACTGCTGGGTAGTGCAACAGTGACATGCTGTGAATGCACTGCTGGGTAGTGCAACAGTGACATGCTGTGAATGCACTGCTGGGTAGTGCAACAATGACATGCTGTGAATGTGCATCTGGGTAGTGCAACAGTGACACGCTGTGAATGTGCTGCTAGGTAGTGCAACAGTGACACACTGTGAATGCACTGCTAGGTAGTGCAACAGTGACATGCTGTGAATGCACTGCTGGGTAGTGCAACAGTGACACTGTAAATGTGCTGTGCAGTAGTGCAAAAGTGACACTGTGAATGTGCTGCTGGGTAGTGCAACTGTGACATGCCGTGAATGCACTGCTGGGTAGTGCAACAGTGGCATGCTGTGTATGTGCTGCTGGGTAGTGCAACAGTGACATGCTGTGAATAAACTGCTGGGTAGTGCAACAGTTACACACTGAATGCATTGCTGGTTAGTGCACCAGTACCAATGCCTGAATCTGATTTGGATACAGATACAGTACTACACTATAAATGCAATGAGAACGGATATACTACTCCATGAAAGTGATGTAGGATGCTGATACAATAATGCTTTGTGAATGTGATTTGGGAAACTGCAATACTACTTAGTGAATGTCATGTAGAGTACATGAGTAGTACTATTCTGTGAATGCGATGTGGGGTACTAATATATTACTACTCTATGAATGTGATCTGGGGTTACTGATACAGTACTGCTCTGTGAATGTGATGTGGAGTACTGATATAGTATTACTCTGTGAATGTGATTTAGAGTATTGAGATAGTACTAGTGTGTAAATGATGTGGGAGTACTGATATAGAACAACTCTGTCAATGTGATGTGGGGCACTGATACAGTACTGCTCTGTGAATGTGATGTGGGGTATTTGTATAGTACTACTGTACTACTCTGTGAATGTGATGTGGATTACTGATATAGTACTACTCTTTAAATATCATGTGGGGTACTGATATGGTCCTACTTTGTGAATGTGATCTGGGGTACTGATACAGTACTGCTCTGTGAATATGATTTGGGACACTGATAAAGTACTGCTGTATGCATGAGATGTGGGATAATGATACAGTGCTACTCTGGGAATGTGACATAGGTACTGACACATTACTACTCTGGGAATGTGATGGGAGTACTGATACATTTCTCCTTTTGGAATGTGATGGTTACTTATACAATAATACTTTGTGAATGTGATGTGGGATACTGATACAGCACTACTCTGGGAATGTGACATGTGGTACTGATACAGTACTACTTTGTGAATGTGATGTGTGGTATTGATACAGTACTATTCTGTGAATGTGACATAGGGTACTGATACACCACTGCTTTATGAATGTAATGTGGGGTACTGATACAGTACTACTCTGTGAATGTGATGTGTGGTATTAATACAGTACTATTCTGTGAATAGTGGCATGGGGTTCTGATACAGTACTACTCTGTTAATGTGATGTGTGATATTGATACAGTACTACTCTGTGAATGTGATGTGGGCTACTGATACAGTACTACTCTGTAAATGTGATGAGGGGTGCTGATACAGCACAACTCTATGAATGTCATGTAGGGGGCTGATACTGTACTACTCTGTGAATGTGATTTATGGTATTGATATAGTACTACTCTGTGAATGAGATGGGGCTACTGAACCAGCATAACTCTGAATATGTTGTGGGGTACTGATACAGTACTACTCTGTGATGGTGATGTGGGGTGCTGATACAGCACTGCTATTGATATAGTACTACTATGTGAATGTCATGTGGGGTACTGATTCACTATTCTGTGAATGTGATGGGAGCTACTGATGCAGCACAACTCTGTGAATGTGATGTGGGGTACTGATACAGTACTACTATGTGATAGTAATGTGGGATGCTGATACAGCACTATTCAGTGAATGTGATTTATGATATTGATATAGTACTACTATGTGAATGTGATGTGGGAAACTGGTCTCTAAGAGTTATGTGATATAATCCAATGGGTGCTTCTATGCGAATGTAATGTAGGTGTACTGGCATTGTTCTACTTCTGAATGTGACATGGGGTATTTTGATGGTTATGCTGTCTGAGTATAATGTATAAGTTGTGTGATAATTATATTCCCTGAATATGATACAGGATAAAGATGGCAGTGTTTTCTGAATGCAATCTAAGAATGTTATGCTGGGGAATTTGCTAGTTCTGCTATGGTGCTGTTTTCTGCAATCAGTTCTGGCTGTAAATACATGTTTCATCTGTTAACTCATTACATCCAAGTGACGCCTCCAGATGCATCTGCAGATAACTCCTACTGACGCCTCTAGGCATCAAATATTGCTTGTTCATATTTGTATCAATAATTCCAAAACCATACTATGTAAAGTTTTTAAAAGATTTCATCTTACAGCTAACACAATGGCAAACTCAACTGCATTCCTATTTAACCTATAGCTAGTGCAGGTAAATAGATATTAACTGTTGTTTTTATGATATTAATTTATATAGATATAATGTTCACATTTTTCTAAATATCTCAACAACCATGTAGCACAGACAAAACTCCTTAGTCTCATATGAAAGCTCTCAGCTAGATGTAAAAAATGTTGCTGACAGTATGTGTGCAACTTGAGAGGTAGCTGAGATATTGTAAGTTGTTTACAAAATATTATAAATGTAATAGTTAGTGTTTGCTGTGACTTACAAATTTCTGTTTAAGACCTAGAACCTAAAGAATACTACCACTATAAAAATAGTTTGTGCTGAAGAGTTTCCCTTTTATACTTCTTTAATAATCCATATAGTTCGAGATATGACATTTTGCTTGAAATGTGAGGACATAATTTGATTCCGTCAACAGGCTTAGGCTCCACCCATTGGAAGTTACAGTGCAAACTTCCTCAGCTTCACCAGAGTGAATGAGTTAGACAAGCATAGGATTACACCATATAAAAAGATTTTTACATCCAGTTAGCAAACACAGCTTGTTACATTGGACTTGTTCTGTAAGCGTGAACGCTCGTTGGTTCTACCGTCTGAGCATGATATGGTTACTTTGATAGTTTCTGCTCTGTGAAATTGAGGTAGGATCCTTGCAATGATTCTGGTCTGAGAATGGGATGTTGGCACTGTGATGCTGCTGTTTTGCAAATATGATGAGAGTAATTTTGTTAAAAGGTTGCTTAAAATTTGATGTGGTATATTCTGATGTTCCTGCTCTGTAAATACATATTATTTGCTGTGTTGCCACTGTTCTATAAATGTGATTTTGTTCCTGTGATGACACTTGTCTGTGAATGTGAATTCAGTGATAGTAATGTAGGGAAAATGTGATGTAGGTACTATTCTATGAATGTGATAGTGATACTGTTAAGGTACTGATCTACGTATATAATGTGAGTACTGTGATGGTACTGCTCTATGAATGTGATGTGAGTATTGTGATGATACTGTTCTGTGAATGTGATGTTAGTACTGTGATGGCACTGTTCTCTGAATCTGAGTACTGTGATGATATTGTTCCATAAATGTGATCTTCTTACTGTGGTGGCACAGTTCACTGAATGCAAGCTGTATAATGGTGCTAATAGATATGGTGGTGCAGCAGTAGCATTGTTGCCTCACAGCAAGAGGTTCTCCCATTTGATTCTCGGCTGGAGTGCCTTTTGTGTGGAGTCTGCATGTCCTCCCTGCGGTCGAGTGGCATTCGAAAGACATGCATAGAATGAGTGTGTCTTCGTTGAAGGTTGGGTGTCGAGCTGACACCTCGGCACCCATAAAAAATCTACTGACAATCATTAGCCGACCGGAACTCTGCTGTGGCGACCCCTTACTGGGAAAAGCCAAAAGAAGAACAACAACATACACATTTCATGTTGATAATGTGATGGTACTGTTTTGTGAATGTGAGTACTGCAATGGTAACTGTTCTGAGAATGTGATGTGATACTTTGATGATGTTCTGTGAATGTGAGTAATGTGATAGTACTAATCAATGAATGTAATGCTGGTGCTGTGAAAGTGCATTTTTGTGAATGTAATGATCATACTGTGCTGGTACTGTTCCGAGTATGTGATATTGGTTCTGTGATGGTACCTTATTTGAATATAATTTTGGCACTGTGATGGTACTGTTTTGTGCATATGATGAGTATTGTGATGGTACTGCTCTATGAATGTGATGGTGCTATTCTGCAAATGTGAATAATGTAATGGTAATGTACAGAGAATGTGATATTGGTACTGTTCTGGGATTGTGCTAGTGCTGCTGTTATGGTACTGGTCTGTGCATCTGATATGAGTACTGCGATAGTACAGCTCTATAAATGTGATACTGGTACTGTGATGGTAATGTTCTCTGAATGTGATGTTGATGCTCTGATGGTATTGTTCTGTGAATCTGAGTACCGTAATGGTATTGTTTTGTAAATGTGAGTACTGTGAAGGTAATGTTCTGTGAATGTGATGTTACTATGATGGGGCTGTTTTCTGAATGTAAGTTGTATGATGATACTAATATATAAATATGTTGGCACTGTTTTGTGAATGTGAGTATTGTAATGGTGTAAATGTGATGTTGATACTTTGATGATATTGTTACTATGTGAATGTAAGTAGTGTGATAATACTAATTAATGAATGTGATTCTGGTGCTGTGAAAGTGTCTTTCTGTGAATGTATTGTTTGTACTGTGATGGTACCGTTCTGTGAACGTGATGTTGATACTTTGCTGATATTGTTACTATGTGAATGTAAATAGTGTGATAGTACTAATCAATGAATGTGATGCTGGTGCTGTGAAAGTGCCTTTCTGTGAATGTATTGTTTGTTCTGCGATGGTACTGTTCTGAGTATGTAATATTGGTTATATGATTGTACTTTTTTTAAATATGATTTTGGTACTGCAATGGTACTGTTCTGGGAGTTTGAGTACTGTGATGGTAATGTACAGAGAATGAAATAATGTTAATGTTATGGTACTGGTCTCTGCATTTGATATGAGTACTGTGATGGTACTGCTCTATGAATGTGATGTCAATATTGCGATAGTACTGTTCTATGAATGTGATGTTGTTACTGTGGTATTACTGTTGTATGAATGTTATGTTGATACTGTGACGGTGCTGGTCTGTGCATGTGATGCGAGTACTGTGATGGTACTATTCTGTGAATGTTATATTAGTACTATGATAATACTGTTCTGTGAAAATTATACTGTTATTGTAATGGTACTATTCTGTGAAATTGATTTTGGTAGTATAATGGCACTGTCCTGTAAATGTGATGTTGGTGCTGTGATAGTATTATTCTGGCAATGGGAGTATGGTGATTATAATGTACAGAGAATGCGATGTTGGCACTGTTCTGTGAATCTGATTGTTCTACTGTTATGGTACTGGTCTGTGCATATGTGAGTACTGTGCTGGTACTGCTCTATGAAAGTTGTGTGAGTATTGTGATGGTACTCTTCTGTGAATCTGATGTTGGTGCTGTGATGGTACTGTTGTATGAATCTGATGTTGGAACTGCGATGGTACTGTTCTCTGAATCTGTGTACTGTGATGGTACTGTTTTGTGAATGTGATGATACTTTGATAACATTGTTCTGTGAATGTGAGTAGTGTGATGGTACTATTCAATGAGTGTGATGTTCGTACTGTGATGGTACTGGTCTGTGCATGTGATGTGTGTACTGTGATGGTACTGCTCTATGTATGCAATGTGAGTATTGTGATGGTACTGTGATGGTTCTGTTCTGTGAATGTTATATCAGTACTGTTATGGTATTGCTCTACGATTGTTATATTGGTACTGTGATGGCACTGCTCTGTGAATGTGATGTTACTGTGATGGTTCTGTTCTGTGAATGCAATGTTGGTACTGTGATGGTAATGTTCTGTAGGAATGTGATGCTGGCACTGCATTGGTACTGTTCTGTGAATCTGTGTAGTGTGATGGTACTGATCTATCTATGCGATGTGAGTATTGTGATGGTACAGTTAATGTTATATTGGTACTGTAATGGTTCTGTTAATATTATATTGGTACTATGATGGTACTGCTCTATGAATGTGATGGTACTGTGATGGTTCTGTACTGTGATTGCACTATTCAGGGAATGTGTTGTTGGTACTGTGATGGTCCTGTTCAGTGAATATATTGTTGGTACTGTGGAGGTTCTGTTCTGTGAATGTGTTGTTGGTACTGTGATGGTACTGTTCAGTGACTGCTATATTGTTACTGTGATGGTACTGTTCAGTGCATGTTAGTGTTACTGTGCTGGTACTGTTCTATGAAAGTTATATTGGTACTGTGATGGTACTGTTCACTGAATGTTATAATGCTACTGTGATGTTACTGGTCTGTGAGTGTTATATTGTTACAATGATGGTATTGTTCTATGAATGCTATATTGTTACTGTGATGGTGCTCTTCATGGAATGTGATGCTGGTACTGTGATGGTACCGTTCATTGATTGTGATGTTGGTACTGTGAATGCACTGTTCAGTGAATGTGGTGTTGGTACTGTGATGGTACTGTTCATTGAATGTGATGTTGGTACTATGATCGCACTGTTCACTGAATGTGGTGTTAGTACTGTGATGGTTCTATTCAGTGAATGTGATGTTGGTACTGTGATGGTTCTATTCAGTGAATGTGATGTTGGTACTGTGATGGTACTGTTCAGTGAATGCGATGTTGGTACTGTAATGGTACTGTTCAGTGAATGTGATGTTGGTACTGTGATGGTACTGTTCAGTGAATGTGATGTTGGTACTGTGATGGTACTGTTCAGTGAATGTGATGTTGGTACTGTGATGGTACCGTTCAGTGAATGTGGTGTTGGTACTGTGATGGTTCTATTCAGTGAGTGTGATGTTGGTACTGTGATGGTACTGTTCATTGAATGTGATGTTGGTACTGTGATGGCTCTATTCAGTGAATGTGATGTTGGTACTATGATGCTTCTGTTCAGTGAATGTGCTGTTGGTACTGTGATGGTACTGCTCTATGGGTGTGATGTTCGTACTATGTTATTGGTGCTGTAATGGTAATGTTCTGTGAAACTGTGTACTGTGATGGCACTGTTCTGTGAATGTGATGGTACTGTGCTGGTTCTGTTCTGTGAATGTAATGTTGGCACTGTGGTGGTTCTGTTCTGTGAATGTTATATTGGTACTATGATGGTTCTGTTCTGGGAATGTTATATTGCTATTGTGATGGTACTGTTCAGTGCATGTGTTGTTGGGACTTTGATGGTTCTGTTCAGTGAATGTGCTGTTGGTAGTATGGTGGTACTGCTCTATGGGTGCGATGTTTTTACCATGTTCTGGTACTGTGATGTAATGTGATGGTTCTGTTCTGTGAATGTAATGTTGGTACTGTGATGGTACTGCTCTATGGGTGTGATGTTCTTACTATGTTATTGGTACTGTGATGGTAATGTTCTGTGAATCTGCGTACTGTGCTGGTACTGTTCTGTGAAAGTGATGGTACTTGAATGTGGTGTTGGTACTGTGATGGTGAATGGGAGTCACATTAATTTCAATACTTCAACAGTATCCCAGCCATTTCTTGCCGTGGTGATGAATTATTCGTGTTCAAGTGTGTGTGTGTGTGTGTGTGTGTGTGTGTGTGTGTGTGTGTGTTTATTCTTGAAAATGTTCCACAAAAAGTATATGCCAAAATTTAATTTGTCTGGACATAATTACTGTTAACGACAAACATCAGATACTTGATTTCATAAAACTGTCATGAACTTTATATGTTTATCTAGCAGTTATTAAATGCACAGTGCTTTTTTAACTGTTTAAAATGGTTGTAAGGAAGAACAGGTGTTGAAAACTTGTTAAAGACTTTAGTTATTAAAGGTTATGCTGTGAGAAGATTCATGAATGGTAACAAACCACTAATGCAGGCAACATTTCAAGCTTGTAGAAGCTAACAGAATCATCATTTTTTTTAACTTTGCATCAGGAGTCCAGCCTGTCTAGATGCTAATAATTCATGGACGGTTTCTACTTGATTTAAAACATTTGCTGTAATGTTTAACAGAAAGGAAAAATTTAAACTATCACACTGTATTTCTAATAAACATCAACATTGTAAATTAACCGATTTAAATGTATTATACTTTAACAAACCTTTGCCTGGAGGTGCTCCTGGTAAAAGTCCTGTTTATTGGACAAAAATAAAAAGATACATATTAAACGAAGTATAATGTAACCATCATACACAGCTTATGCTACAGAAACAATTTGTTGGTCCCCTCTGATATCATATCATTGTAACCTATACCCTGTCATCTCATTGCAGCACTTTAATATTGTCTTTATTTCATGCCATATTGTGCATTATTTATTTTATTTTAAAAATACTACAGCAAAATAAGAAAGAATTTTAGATTTATGTTATGTAATATATTAGAAGGATAAGTCTTACAACTTTATCATATCTAATAGATGTTCAGAATATGTCAATGAAATTTCTGTTGAAACCCATTTGAAGATATCAGGACTGTACTGTTATGCTATTTGCAGAACATAAACAGCAAAGAGGGGATCCTCGTTAAGGTTACACACTAAACTGAATCTATTCTGCAGCACTCGTTCTGAGACCATGTCTCTTAAAGCAAGTCACCTAATTAGGCCAGTTATGAATTATCACCAAGACCCACAGGACACAGTTACACTGGACTCACAACAGATAATGGTGTCATGACTTAAAAGAGATGATGTAATAAAATTGAGAAATGTCTGCAAACTAAGAGTGGAATTTAGAAATCAGAATGTTGCATGGCAAATGGTAGGCTACATGCCAACAGAATGATAAGTAAATAATGATTAATATATGTATGTGAAACAGTGGGGGCAATTAGGCATAAATGTTACTCTGATTACCACCTCAGATATGCACAGAGAGGGACTAATGTGCAGACTTTCTAACATGGAGGCAGTTCCTACTATACAACAGAAAGAAGAAACTGTTGCAGAAAAGAGGAAAATCCCAGGATGCAAAAAACTCCCATACCAGCCTCAGTAAGAAGCTGAGAGCCTCATAAAATCCTCCAAAGCTAGTTACGAAAATAAAATTGCCAAAGATTCCAAAGACAACCACAAGGCATTCTATAGTTATGTCAAGAATCTAAATGGAAATGCTCAGATCTGCTCTGAGCTGCAACAGAATGGCATTAAATATACTGATCCCAAGGATATTGCCAATATCCTGGCAGATCGATTTAGTGCCAACTTCACCCCCTTCTCACCCCCTAAAGGGCCCATCTCAATACCAAAAGACTGACAAATTCTGGTAATCATGGCCACACAGGTAGAAACCGCATTCTCCAAAGCTAAGAATACAGCATCCATGGAAGCAGATGACATCCTGGGTTGTGTACTACATGAACTACAAAATGAACTGGCACCTCACCTAAGTATCATGATTAATCATAGCCTCACCTCAGGCTTCATGCCCACTGAGTGGCACACAGCTACAGTTATCCCACTCCACAAGGGGGGATCCACCTTGGATCACGGGAACTACCGTCCCATCAGTCTGATGAGCCTGATCTGCAAGGGCATGGAACGCATTATCATGGAACTTATAAACAAAGACACTGGAAAACTTCAAACACTGGACCCCATTCAGTTTGGGTTTGTGAAGGGTCGAGCTCGTCTCCTGAACCTGATTGACTTCTTCGAATCAGTCTCCAGAGCTGTGGACGAGGGTAAGGCAGTCCACACAGCCTATCTGGACCTTGCCAAGGCCTTTGATACCATCCCCCACTCTTGAATCATAGATAAGCTTACTAAGCTGGCATAAATCCCTACATCACTCGATGGGTTGCCAACTGGCTTACTGACAGAACCCAGACTGTAAAAGTAGCCAACTCCAAATCCAGCTCCAGACAAGTGACAAGTGGAGTATCTCAGGGCTCAGTCTTGGGACCGCTCTTGTTTGGCATCTACTTCTCTGAAGTACAGACCAACACCAAGGGACTCTGGCTAACAAAGGTCACAGATGACTGCAAACTGGAAGCCATTACTGAATACCCAAATGTGGATATTCTACAAAAGGGCCTTACAGAAATAGATGCTTGGTGCCAGAACCATGGGCTCAAGCTTAACACCAAGAAACGTATAATTAAAAACCATGTACCCATGAATTACCACATAGGTGGCAGTACACTAAACACTGAAAGTGTGATGAGAGACACCTTCAATAACCAAATCGCCACAACAGTCAGGAAATCCATCTATGTGGTACACCTCATCACTAAGGGCTTTTCATACAGAAAAAAGGAGGTCATTGTCCCACTGTACTCATCCCTCATTAGACCCATTATAGAGTACAATGCCACATTTGGTATGTACCTCACAAGACATCTGCAACATCTAGAAAGGCTGCAGAAATAACTCACTAAAAGAATCACAGGCCTAAAGCAGATGCCCTATGCTGACCATCTAAAACAAACTCCAGCTATACTCTGCGGCATATTGCCTACTTAGAGGCAATCTCTGCTTAACATACAAGGCCATGTCAAACCCTGAGCTGTTGGACATGCTCCACTTAAAGAAATCCCACTCCCTCAGAGCCACACACTCCAGGGATCTAAACCTTGTCATCACAATGAACAAAACATGCTGGAGGGATAGGTTCCTGATACAGAGACTCCCCATACTCTGGAATAGACTGCCCATACATGTCAAGCAGAGCACCTCCTTGGCCCTCTTCAAAAGGAACTTTGACGATTGGATGGGAGATAGGAAATTCACCTCAGGGATCACGTCAGTCACCCTGCTAGACAGAGGTCCAGGGAAGTAAATATTGTGGGAAGAAATATCCAGGGAATTGTTATGGCTAGGCTTGTATAGGCCCTAGGGCCGATACCCTAGTACCAACCTATGAACCTACTATAATAGGTACCATAAAGGAGTGGATAGCAGTCCAGCGGTCATTAGGCGCATAGCAAGAAAAGTGTCAACATGCACACTATGCTGCCAGGATGCAAATGAGGAGACCAGATATTATTTGCCTTTGTTGACTGCGATAATCTGACTGGGCAGAGCCCTTTTTCAAGAAAGGAACAGGCAGAAATGCTCCATTTAATACACACTAATGAAATGTAACTCTCTCTCTGCTACTGATACATTTCATTGATACAATGTTTCTTTACATGAGTTAACGCAAATTACAGAATGGGCTTACTGTACATCAGCACACTGATTGGAGAACGAGCATTTTCCAGCATGATATTAATGTACAAGTAATGCTTACTGAAAAATGAGTCCACCGCTTCATGGCAGCATATCAAGCTGGCGTAGAGCTCGGACTGCTAGAAAACGAATGGTCACCATTACTTTACACTTGCTAAGCTGTGCTTTTGCTATTTAGCGAATGTCAAAAAAATAAACAGAAAGCAGTGTATGCGTGTGTCTGTACACACACAAAATTTTGAAATATCAAATTTTTAAATCTGGAGACTATATAGCCAAAACCCCAGAAGAGTGAAATTCAAAATCCCGATGTTCTGAGATATTAAAGTAGCGCTTCTGGTGTTGTGGTTTGTGGATGGATAGGTGGAAGTTCAGGTAAGTATCTGTGTGTAAGTGTGTTGGTTAGGGGCTTTAATGTGTGTCAGTGTGTGTTGTGACTGATGTGTGTGTGCGCGAGGGAAATGTAGGCGTGTGGTGGTATTTTTGTATATTTGTCTGTAGTGCAACCTTGGAGTTAGTATATTTAAGTAGAGGGGTGTGGGGGCAAAACCCCCAGATGGAGGGTGCTTGTGTGTAGAGAGACAGAGAGAGACAGAGAGAGACAGAGAGGAGAGAGAGACAGAGAGGTGAGAGAGAGAGACAGAGAGAGGCGAGAGAGACAGAGAGAGAGACAGAGAGAGGCGAGAGAGACAGAGAGAGAGAGAGAGAGACAGAGAGAGATAGACAGACAGATATATATATATATATATATATATATATATATATATATATATACACACACATATTTATATATAAAGTACTTAAAAATAAGTAAGCAAAACACAGCAATTTTACAGAGAGATCATTCTCTAAGTGCAATAATGCCCTCCAGTGTGTGTATTAATGTGTACTTAACACCCTTGCAGGGATGCAGAGATCTGATGCCACACCCCTTGGTGGGCATTAATTACACATTAACACACACACCCTGTTGGGCATTATTGCTTACTTATTTTACTTGAAACAGTTAGACAATAAACAGTGATGACAGCCTGAGTTACAGACACTTATAGTATTATATATATTATATTAATATTATGTTTAACAATATAGATGTTGACTTAAAGACATTGTATTAACAGTTTCTTAAATACATTTATGTTTTAAATCATTTGCCTTAGTAGAAAAACATAAGAAATAATTTTAGGAGGTTGAGTTAGAGACAGAGGTGGAACTAGGTAGGACTATTATAAGGGATTGAAAGAAAAGAAAGTGCCAAGTGAATGGAGAGTTTTACATTAGTGAGCGGTGTAGAAGTGTATATTAGGGAAGGTCGGAGATGTGGTTATGTATGGAGGTCTAAGTCCATGTTTGAAGCAGAGCCATTCAGAGATCATGAAAGTATCAACCTGGTACAGAGCATGAGCAGGACCATGAGACACTGAGATGTTGACTGAGGCTGCTTTTAAAGTCTAAGTTTGACCAATAGTTTAATTTTATTTCTGGGATAGTGTTCCATAGTTTGGAGATGGTATTACATAAAATGGTATTATATAAATATGACACGTGAAAACAGCATTGGAAACTAATTGTTTGCATCATGTGCATAGAATTTTGGGAAATGAAGCTGTGATTAAAAAATGTACTGCCAGCACAGCTAGATGGAATTTTGTAAATAATTATACATCATTTGTGACTATCAAATTGATTTATACAAGATGCTTGCATTGCAAATGTATTAGAGAAATGTGGGTCATACAAGATGCTGGTGTTTCAAATGCATTAGAACTGCATGTCATGTGTATATCAAACTGATTTGTACAGATATTTGTCTTGAAAAGGAATTTGTAAAGTGCTTGTGTTTGAAATGCATGCACAGTGTGCCTTACCGGAGAGAACAGAAATGTCCATGCACTATTGTAACCATTTAAAAGTATGTGTTTTAACAGAGGAAACTGGAGGGTCAACCTCATTCCAGCAAACTTTATAAAAATATCTGAAACTATATCACTTTATAGACTAGGCCATAAAGATGCTCTCATATGTTTCAATGTAGCCAGAGACACAAAGTCTGTACTAGGAAACCTTCTGTACTGTCTTTCAGGTAAACTAATTGCCACTCGGTAAGAGTGTAAGTGTTTAATTGTTTTATGACCTCCAGAAGCTCAACAGATCTGAACAAAGTCCTTGTGTGTGTATTTTTACAGGAAGGTGCTAAGTCCTGCCAACTGCCAGCAATGGGGTTTGCATGAGAACTAGAAGTCAGATGACCAGAAATTATGTCATCCTGCAAGCTATCCCAGCAGTAATATTTTAGATAGTATTTTGAGAAGTCTGAGAGTCAGAGCATTCTGTATTCTGCCTTGGACCTAACAAGAAGAAACATTCACCACATCATCTGCCTTGTTCTAATTAAGTAAGTTATTATGGAATATTAACTATCTTAGATACAGTCAGGGATATGGTGAAGCTTAGCTTAGATATTGTTTTTCTTTGGTTGAGTCTGTCCTTCAATGTTGCTTTAAAATGTTTCCTGTAATTTTGAACTCTGATGTCACTGACTATATACTTAGTATTTTCTTATTCTTTTAGTATGTATTATTAAATATATTTAAACCTTTCATCATAGCTGATCTGTGTAGAGATATTTAAGTCTTTAGAGTACTTGCATATTTGTTTGGTGACACTGTGGGGACCACTCTTAATAACCTTGCTCTTGGTCAAACTACCATTTGTATTAGTATTAATATTATTTGTATTAGTATTAATATTACATAGTAATATTGGACACTCTGTTAAAGGCCTTCATGTAGCTGGCAAGGGGTTCTGGTGGTAGTGGTAACTACCTTATAGTTAGTCCAGAAGGGGGCATAGTTAGTAAATCTGTGTGAGAGTGCGAGAGTGCGAGAGTGCGAGAGTGCGAGAGTGAGTGTGAGTGTGTGAGTGTGTGAGTGTGTGAGTGTGTGAGTGTGTGAGTGTGTGAGTGTGTGAGTGTGTGAGTGCGAGAGTGCTACTTGGGTAGAGACACAAAGCACTAGTTGGACTGAGAGACTGTTGGAAAAATTGGCTTGTAACCCTGGCTAAGGATTCAATGCTATAGCTGTGCCAGTGAGGAGTCTTACTGGGGATCTGAAGAAAGAGGAAGAAACCAGTCCTGGACTGACTAAGTCTGAGTGTGCTCTTAAGGGAAACTGCACTTGATGCAGAGAGCTACATATGAAAATACTGTGTTTGTACCTGTTATACTCCCAGTGAGCATTCCCCACAGGTGCCAGCAGTGAGGATTGAGACTCCTTTGTTACTGGTCCAGTGGTGGGTCATCACATATTTATTGGTTGGCAGGGGTGGGATCACCACATCACATATTGGGATTCAGTGGTGTGGATATTTAACTCCAGTAGCCTGTAAATAGTGATCACTAAAGAAGGTATTTGTACTCTCAAACAGCCACACAGTAGACATTCTGTCTCACATCACAATAGTTTTATTTATTTTTGTTAGCTTAATTTGTCAGAGAGCAGGATTATGGCAAGCTGACAAGGAGCCAGTTGGCGGAGATGTGCAAAGCCAAATGGACTGGGGCACGCAAACCTGATTAAAGCAGAGATGACTGTAGCCTTAGTCACAGCTGCATCATAGACCAGCAACCAGGAAGACAGCCAGACTGGCCTTGAGTATGTACAACTCTCAGAAAAAGGACAGTTCAAATTTTCCTCGGAGGACTTAAACATTCATCTTCATTTAAAGAGACTTGAACTGGAGGCCAAACATTTGGAAATAAAAATCAGCAGAGACTGTATAATTGAAGGCTGAAGAAAAAGATGTTTGGAGGCTGAAGAAAAATAAGAGGCAGAGGTAACTGACACCCATGCGCTGACCCAGTAATCAAGGAGCCTCAATCCTCACCACTAACACCAGTGAGGAGTGTCCACATTGGGAAAAACAAATATGCACACAGTAAAGTACAATTTCCCTTAAGAGCACACGGAGATCACAGTCAGTCTGGGGCTGGTTTCTTCCTTTCTCTCCAGATCCCCAATAAGACTCTACTGGCACAGCTATATGGTATAGATCTCAGCTGAGTAGTCAAGCCAAACCTCCAGTGCCCTCTCTAATCAGTTCTTCTTGTCCCTACCCAAGTAGCTGACACGCACCACTTTGAGATTTGGTTTATATACAAACATACAGGCTGGCACAGGGTCTCCAGATATGCCACCTCCTGCCTGGCTATTAGGTAGTAATCACTGCCACAAACTACTCATCAGCTACTAGATAGGTCCTTACCAAAGTGTGTCCAATTAATATTGTGAAATATTATTATCCAAATAATGTGTACGAACAGCAAGACTTATTGGAGTGGCTTTGTACAGTATCACCAAATACATGCAGGTACTCTAGAGCTTAAATTATCTCTACACAAAACAGCCACAGTTGAAGTGTTTAAAAATATTTAATAAATAAAAACACAAGACAAATCTTCTCAATTCAACACAGTACTACTCAAGAGTTCAGAAATCACAGATAGATGCTTAAAATAATACTGTAGAATAGTCTGACAAATATAGAAAACAGCTAGACTAAATATGACTAAATTCCTATCAAACTCTAAGAACAATCACCATTCTAAATAAATTTACATATAGAGCAAAGGCAGAGTACTGATGAGTGATGTTCTTCAGACAAAATCCAAAATGCTCTGATTCTCTCTCTGTCTGAGAAAGTCTTAAAAATAATACATCACTGCTGACTCAATTAAAATTACATCATTCTTCACTGGTTCCCAGGCTAACAGCAACTCAGAGTTTTAACATTTCTTTGATCTTGCACTTGGCCATGAAACTACAGCAATAAAAGGCATTATATATGTAAAATCTAGCAATTAACTCTGGTCTCAAAATAGAAGGAATTCCTCAGTCCAGACATTATGGCTCCGAGCTTTGAGATCAGTCATACAATGCTTGACTTATCAGCTTTCTTCCAGCAGAGTGCACTGTGGTTACATTTTTAAAGTTCAACATTTAACACAGCGTTCTTACATTTAGGAAGACAAGCCTGTGGATTATATTCATATTTGTAATGACATAGAATTATCTACAAAATTTTATCTGGCTAGGCTGGCAGCCTTCACATATCTTCCCCCACTAGAGAACTCAAGCTAGTTTAAGTGACCCTTAAGAAATGTTGCTTGAGAGGGTTAGGTCTGAGTATACCTTACCCCATTCCCTGCCTTGAGAACCCATTTGCATTGGCATTGCTAATCCCACTGTGGTGATGTACTGACATATCATATACTTGCAACCCTAGGCTCCATCTTAGCAGCTTGGCATTTTGCTGGGTGGCTCAGTGTAACCATGTTAGAGGACTCTGATCAGTAACTAAAGTGAATTTCCTTCCATGCAGATAAGGCTGACGTTTCTGCAGTGCCAACACTATGGCTAGACATTTGTTTTCTACAGCTCCATAGCAGTCCTCCCTGGGTTGAAACCTACAACTGAGATATACCACTGGGTGCTCTTCTCCCTCTGAGGAAATCTGGCTAGATACAGCCCCCACTCCATGGTTCAAAGCATCCACCTGCACAGCAAATTCTTTGCTGTAACCTGGACTAGCTAATGCAGGTGGCCCTCCCAAAGCTTCTTTAAGCTTCTGGAATGCCTGCTCACATGCTGTGGTCCACACTACCTTATCTGGCCTGTTTTTCCTTGTCAGGTCTGTGAGGGGAGCAGCTATGGTACTATATCTGGGGACGAACTTTCTGTAGTACCCTGCTGTCCCTAAGAATGCCCTCACCTGATTTTTGGAAACAGGTGCAAGCCATCCCTGAATGCTTCCACTTTGGCAGATTCTGGCCTGATCATACCAGTCCCCACTCTAATGTCCCAGGTAGAAGACCTCTGCCATACTCACCTGACATTTGCTGGGATTAATGGTTAACCTGCCCTCAGTAGTCTGCTCAGCACTTCCTTGACATGCTGAAAGTACTCCTCCCAGGAATGGCTGTAAATGGCAATATCATCTAGGTAAGCAAGAGCAAATGCTCCTTTTCCTTCTAGGATATGATCTACCAGCCTCTGGAATATTGCTGGCACATTTTTCATTCCAAAGGGCATCTTTGTGAACTCATACCAGCCACAAGGCATCACAAAAGCTGACCCTTTCTCTAGCACAGGGAGTCAAGGGCACTTGCCAGTAACCCTTAGTAAGATCAATGGTGGTAAGATACTTATCCCCACCCAGCTGCTCTAGGACCTCATCTGTCCTAGGCATGGGGTAATCTGACTGTCACTATTTAATTTCCTATGGTCCACACAGAACCTGGTACTGCCATCCTTCTTTGGCACCAGCACTACTGGGGAGGCCCGATGACTGTTGGATTCTTGAATTACCCCTAGTTCCAACATCTCCTGTATCTCCTCCCTCAGAGTCGGACTCTCTCAGGCACCCTAGAAGTGGCCTCCCTAATAGGCTTTTGGGGTCTTGTATCCACCTGGTGCTGCACCAGGTGGTTGTGCCCTGGCATCCCAGTAAATATGTCCCCAAACTTCTGTAACTCTGCTCGGATTTCTCGAACCTGGGTAGGAGATAGCTTCTGGGACATTGATACCCTTCTTCTGGGACATGGATACCCTTCCACTGAGGTGTCAGTCCAAGCCTCACTGAGGAGAGCAGTCACCAGATCTCCCTCAGACTCCTCCTGCAGTCCACTGCAAATACTCAGCACAAGGGCCTCCCTATCATGGTAAGGTTTCATCATGTTAACATGGTACAGTTTGAGCTGCTGCCTCCTGCCTAGCAGTTCTACCATGTAGATAACATCACTTACCTTTCTTACCACCTTGCAGGGTCCCACTAAAGCTCCTTGCAGCTTGTTTTGTCTGACAGTAATAACCATTACCTGCTGCCCTACAGCAGACTCTCTAGCTCAAGCATCCCTGTCATACTAGGCCTTTTTCTGTTGTTGGGTTTCTGCCAGGTTCTCCCGGGCCAAGCCCATGAGTTTCCTGAGTCTTGTCCTCAGGTTTAGGACATATTCCACAGACTCCTTGTGAGATTCACACTCACCTCCCACTCAACATGAATTAAATCTTGAGGTCCCCTCAACCTATGCCCATACAACTCAAAGGGTGAAAAACCTGTGGATTCCTGGGGAACCTCTCAGTAAGCAAAAAACAGATGGGGCAAATATTTGGCCCACTCGCCATTAAACTGGTCTGAAAATACCCATAGGATGGACTTGATTGTAGAGTTTAATCTCTCAACAAGATCATAAGTCTGGGGATGGTATAGGGTGGTCTTCAGGTGCTTCACCCCACAGTACTTCTATAGACAAGCCAGCAGGATTGGCATGAAATTGGCACCTTGGTCAGTCAGTATTTCTGTTGGGAACCTACCCTGCTGAAGATCTCTTAAAGCATTTGCCACCTTTTCTACCTCAATGGAGGACAAAGCCACTGCCTCGGAGTACCTTGTAACATTGTCTACTACCACTAGGATATACTTTTTCCCTGTGGAACTTGGGGTACTCCAAGGCACCACAATATCCATAGCTACCCTCTGAAATGACTCCTCAATCACAGGCAAAAGCATCATAGGAACTCTCACCTTGTCTCCTGTCTTGCCTACCTTTTGGCATTAATCACAGGTCCTGCAATACCCTGTTATATCTCTGGAAATTCCACGCCAATAGAAGTTCTGCATAATACGTCTCTTTGTATGTTTTATGCCCATATGACCTGCAAAGGGAATATCATGGGCTATGGCTAGAAGCGCCAGACAGTAGGCTCTTGGCACTACCAACTGCTGTACTCTCTCACCTTCTAGCCCTCCCTCAGGGTTCCACTCTATACAGTAACCCTGTCCCAGTATACAGATTTTCCCTTCCTTTGAGAATCAGGTGCCTCACTAGCTACTTGCCCCAGGCTTTGCAATGTAGGGTCTGAGAGCTGAGCCTGTCTCAACTCTCTTTGTAACCCTTCAAAGCTCCCCTTCCACAGGAAGTCTGGCATCCTCTGACAACGGTGCCTAACTGTCAGCCTGGATACTACTACGCACCTCTAAATTTGCAGTCACTCTGCCAAGGGAACATCAGTACCCACAAGCAGCTGTGGCTCACCTTCAGTCTCACTGCTACAGAGTAGCTCCATCCCTGAAGCAACCACATCACCAGTCCTGGCTGCAAATATACGGTCTGTCTGGGTCTCCACCAGGCTACCATGTAACTGCATTAACACATAGTACTGCCTCATCAAAATCCTTCCCTATCAGGACTACCCCTGCTGTCTCGAGACAATCTACTATTGGCATTATGTCTTTCCCACTTACTGGCTCTCACCTTTTGTTCCCCACCTTCCCTCCATGGACATTGGTATGCCACATGACCCCACTGGTTGCATTCAAGACATTTAACCCTAGGTTCTGGACGTGTACCTGGTCTAGTGGCTTCCCCTGCTACTGGCATTCTGTTGGGGCAGTCTGGGCTGCACTCCATGGGTTCCTTTAGACCCATGAGCAGTACTGGTGATCCCTTTCCTGTGCAGAGATGCCCTGCTTGCTAGGTATAGGTCTTCCTTCTTCCCCAATTCATCTGAAGTAGCACATTGTGTATCAGCTAGCAATCAGGCAAAGTGCTAAGGGATTGTTCTCACCAAAAGGTCTGCCAGCCCTTCAAAAGTGGTGACCTGACATCCACTCACCCACTTATGAAAATAAGTGCTCAGTTCAGCAATACATTCACACACACTTTCATCTGCTTTGCATCTATGCTCACAATTTTTTTTCCTATAAGCTTCAGGTGTTAGCTTAAAACATTCTAACAAACGATACTTATCAGTATAATTTAAGAAATCATTGTCTGACAGTTTAGAAAGTACATTTCCTGCTTTACCATGGAGTAAGGGGGTCAGGAACCATACCCAGAGCCTTTGATCAACATCATACTGTTTACATACCCTCTCAAACATATGAATAAAGCTATCAAAATTATCCTCCTCTGTAAAATGCGGAATAAATTTACTGTCCTTTTGTGCTTCTGGGGTCCGGTTACTCCCTTCCCATTACCTCAATGACTGGTGAAGAGTCAGCATCTCCTTTTTGTGCTGCATCTACCTCTCCTTTTCCTCAGCCTCCAGATGTAGCAGTTTCTTATTCTTATCAGCCTGTAGACATCTCAGTCTCCCTGCTGCTTCTGTTTCCAAATGCCTGGCCTCCAATCCAAGTCTCTTTAGCTCCAGATGGATTTTTAAGTCCTCTGTAGAAAGGTTGAGCTGTCCATTCTCTGAGTGTTGTACATCTCCATGGCCAGTCTGATCGCCCTCCCGATTGCTCTTTTCTGATGCATGTGTGACCAAAGCTGCAATCATGTCTGCCTTACTCAGGTTTTCATGCACCAGTCCCTTAGCCTTGCACATCTCAGCCAACTGGCTCCTTGTCAGCTTGCCATACTCCACTGCTGATTTGCTTGCTCTCCCTGACTAACTAAGCTAACAAAAGAAATAAAACAATTGTGATCTGAACTCTGAATATTCACTGTGTGGCTGATTTAGAGTACAAAAACACCTTCAGAGATCACTGTACACAAGTTACAGTAATTCACTATCCACACCAATACAAGACAATTGCCAACCAATTAATATGCGTGTTTCTATACCACTACTGCCACCAATTAATATATGACACCCATTCACTGGCTAAGTAATCAAAAAGCCACAGTCCTCAGCACTAGCACCAGTGAGGGGTGTCCACATTGGGAAGGATAACAAAACACACAGTAAAGTACAATTTCCCTTAAGAGCACACAGAGATCACAGTCAGTCTGGGGTTGTTTTTTTCCTTTCTCTCCAGATGCCCATTAAGACTCCCCACTGGCACAGCTGTAGGGTACAGATCTCAGCCGAGTAGTCAAGCCAAAACCTAACCTCCAGTGCCATCTCTGTCCAGCCAGTGCTTTGTGTCCCTGCCCAAGTAGCTCACACACTCCACTTTGAGATTTGGTTTATACAAATACACAGACTCCTGGGGAAGGCTGGCACAGATTCTCCAGCTATGCCCCCTCCTGCCAGGCTATAACATAGTAGTCACTGCCACCAACTACTCTTATCAGCTACTAAAAAGGCCATTACCAAAGGGTGTCTAATACTGTGCAATATTATTATCCAAACAGTAAGTGGATGAACAGCAAGGCTTATTGGACTGGCATTGTACAGTATCACCAAATACATGCAAGTACTCTAGAGCTTAAATTATCTCTACACAAAACAGCCACAGTTGAAAGGTTTAAAACTATTTAATAAAAAATAAAAACACAAGACAAATCTTCTCAATTCAACACAGTGCTAGTCAAGAGTTCAGAAATCACAGGAAAATGCTTAAAATAATGCAGTAGAATAGTCTGACATAAATATAGAAAACAGCTAGACTAAATTCCTAACTCTTAAGAGGCAATCACAGTTCTAAATAAACTTACCTATCGAGCAAAGGCAGAGTACTGTTGAGTGATGTTCAGACAAAATCCAAAATGCTCTGATTTTCTCTCTGAGAAAGTCTTAAAAATAATACATCACTGCCGACTCATTTTAGATTACATCATTCTTCTCTGGTTCCCAGGCTAACAGAAACTCAAAGTATTAACATTTATCTGATCTTGCACCTGGCCAGGAAACTACAGCAATAAAATACATTATATATGTAAAATCTAGCAATTAACTCTGGTCTCAAAACCATAGAAGGAATTCCTCAGTCCAGACATTATGGCTCCGAGCTTTGAGATCAAACAGTCATACAATGCTTGACTTATCAGCTTTCTTCCAGCAGAGCACGCTGTGGTTACATTTTTGATGTTCAACATTTAACACAGTTTTCTTACATTTAAGAAGACAAGCCTGTGGATATATTCATATTTGCAATGACACAGAATTATCTACAAAATTCTGTCGAGCTAGGCTGGCAGCCTTCACATACCTTCACAGTAACATAAAAAGTAGATGCTGACTCTTCGCCAGGGTCATGGATGTAATGGGGAAGGGGATAACTGAACCCCAGAAGCAATAAATATCAGTAAATTTCTTCCACAGTTTACAGAAGGTGATAATTTGGATAGTTTAATTCATATGTTTGAAAGTGTATGTAAACAGTATTATGCTGACCAAGGCCTCTGGATACAGTTCCTGACCCCCCCTTACTGAATGGTAAAGCTGTAACTGCTGTTTCTAAGTTGTCCGATATTGATTGTCTGGACTATAACCAATGAGTGTTTTAAGTTAACACCTACATTTTAAAGAAAAAAAGTTTTGTGAGCATAGGCGCAAGGCAGATGAAAGTGTGTCGGATTATATCACTGAGTTAAGCACTTATTTTCATAGGTGGATGTGGGATTTTAATTGAGCTTTAGTAACCTGTGGGTAGTTTGTCACTTAGGTGTGCACTCTCGACAGCTACAAGATAAACAGAGTTTCATTTCACAATAGTTCTAATCATTTTTTAGTCAGTTTAGTCAGGGACAGCAGGCAAAGATATCAGCAGATGATTATAATAAGCTGACGAGGAAACAGTTGGCCAAGGTGTGCAAAGCCAAAGGACTGGTGCATGCCAACCTGACTAAGGAAGCAATGATCTCAGTCACAGCTGCTGAGCAGGCCAGCAGCTCAGAGGATATCCAGTTTGGTGTTGAGGATAAGCAGTCCTCAAAGACAAGACAGTGTTGCTTTTATTCAGAGGACTTTAAAATTCATTTTGAGTTAAGGAGACTCAAATTGGAGGCTGATGTATAGAGACAAACAGCATCAGTATGAACTGCGACATTTGGAAGCTGAGTTGAGGGAAAAGGAGAAGCAGTGTGAGCATGAGCTGGAGGCTGAGGAGACAGTATCAGCATGAACTGGAGGCTGAGGAGAGACAGCATCAGCATGAACCGCAGAGTTTGTAGACAGAAGCTGTGAACTGGAGGCTGAGGAGAAACAGCATCAGCATGAACCACAGAGTTTGTAGACAGAAGCTGTGAACTGGAGGCTGAGGAGAAACAGCATCAGCATCAGCATGAACCACAGAGTTTGTAGACAGAAGCTGTGAACTGGAGGCTGAGGAGAAACAGCATCAGCATGAACTGGAGGCTGAGGAGAGACAGCATCAGCATGAACTGGAGGCTGAGGAGAGACAGCATCAGCATGAACTGCAGAGTTTGTAGATGGAAGCTGAAGAAAATGAGAGGCAGTGATGTTTGGAGCCTGAGGAGAGGGAGAAACAGTGTCCTCATGAAAAGGAGCTTCTAACCCTTTGACAGGGTCATGGAGGTAATAGGGAAGGGATTGACCAAACCCCAGAAGCCATAAAGGTCAGTAAACATTTTCCTCAGTACAGGGAGGGAGATGACTTTGATAATTTTGTTTATATATTGGAGAGGGTATGTAAATATAATGTTGATCAAGGGTTCTGGGTATAGTTCCTTACCCCCTTACTCCATGGTAAAGCTGTAAATGTAATTGCTAAACTGTCTGATATTGATTGTTTGAATTATGATCATGTAAAACACTCATTGGTTATAGTCTAGACAATCAATATTAGACAATTTAGAAACAAAAGTTACAGCTTTACCATTCAGTAAGGGAGAGGGGGTCAGGAACTGTACCCAGAGCGCTTGGTCAGCATAATACTGTTTACATACACTTTCAAATTAATTCCTGAAATCTAAAGAAAAAAAGTTTGCTGAATATAGACACAAGGCAAGATGAAAGTGTATGTGATTACATTGCTGATTTAAGTACTTACTTTCACAGGTGGATGAGTGGGTGTCAGGCCATCACTTTTGAAGGAATGACAGACCTTTTGGTGAGGGAACAAGCTCGCAGCACTTTACCTGAGGACATGAGTATCTATCTGGTTAACAGACAGAGAGTGTAACTCTGCAAATGAGTTGTGGAGAAAAGGGGATGGTCTCCTTGGCAAGCAAGATGGCACTGCATAAGAAAGGGATACCCAGTTCTGCACATGAACCTAATAGAACCCATGGGAGGCAGCATAAACCACTCCAACAGAGTCACCAGTAACAGGGGAAGCCACTAGTTTAAGCACATGGTCAGGATCAGGGATAAGATGTTTCAGGTGTAATCAGAGTGGCCGTATAGCATGCAGATGTCGATTGAAGCAAGACGAGAATCAAACGCTGAGGGGGCCAGCAGGTGGGAATGACAGAATGCCACTCATAAGTTGTCTGGAAACAGACATGCCAAGTTACCACCAAAATTTGTATATTATCTTACTGGATGGAAGACAGACCACTACTAAGAGAGACACAGCTTCTGATATAACCATTGTGAGGCCTGCAGGGGTTAAGGAGGAGTAGTACTTTCTTGGGCAAGCCACTCCAGTCAGAGCTTTGGGTGAGACTCCATTCCAAATTCCTTTGGACAGGGTTCATCCTGACTTGGAGGGTGGAGAAGGGAACAAGCAGATAGGTGTGTCTGAGGATATCCCTGCAGATGTCTTAATAGGGAATGATTTTGACACACAGTCAAGCTTGGAGACAGGCACGTAGGTCTGGTAGCCTGAGGGAGACCCAGACAGATCTTATGCCTGAAGATGGAGCTGGTGATGTTACTTCAGGGAGGGTGCTACCTTGTAGCAGTGAGCCTGAAGGTGAACCACAGCTGTTGGCAGGGACTGGTGATCCCATGGACATGGTGGCTGCGATGACAGAGCTGAGTGATAATATGCAGGCTGACAGTCAGGCATCACTGACCAAAGATACCAGGCTTTGTGTGGGAGGGGTCTGTAAAGTAGAGTTATGGCACAAACAGCTTTCAGACCCTACCTCATGAGGCTTGAGGGAGGTAGCTAAGGAGGCAGGGGAAACTGTATACTGGGACAAAGGGTTCCCGTATAGAGAGTAGACCCCTGAGGGAGGGCTAGAGGGTGAGGTAATACAGCAGTTGGTAGTACTCGGATCCTACAATCTGGCACTTCTAGCCATAGCCCAGGACATTCTTTTTGCAGGCCATAAAGCATTCTAAGAGACATTATGCAAAACTTTTATTGGGCTGTGATTTCAAAAGATATAAAGGAGTATTGCAGGACATGTGAGCAGTTCCAAAAGATAGACAAGGTGGGAGACAAGTTCAAGGCTCCATTGATGCCTTTTTCTGCGGTTGAATGCCATGAATATTGTATGGCCTTTGAGTACTTCAATTTCTACTGAAGAGTAGTACATCCTGGTGCTGGTGGATTATGCTACCAGATACCCTGAGGCAGTGGCTCTGTCATCCATTGAGGCAGAGAAAGTGGCAAATGCCTTATTAGAAATTCAGTAGTGTAGGTTTTCCAAGGGAGGTACTGAATGAGTGCCAATTTCATGTCAGAACTGCTGGCTTGTCTGTGGAAGCATTGTGGAGTAAAGCCTCTAAAAACCACCCTTTCATCCCCACACTAATGGTCATGTGAAGAGGTTAAACTCTACATTAAAGACAAGGTTACGGGCATTTGCAGATCAGTTTAAAAGGGAGTGGCACAAATATTTGCCCCATTTATTATTTGCCTCCAGATAGGTACCTCAGGAATCTACAGGCTTTTCACCATTTGAATTGCAGTATGGGCAAAAGGTGAGGGGGACTTTAGATTTAATTTGCCATGAGTGGGAGGGTGAGCATGAATCACACAAGGAGTCTGCTGTGGTGTATGTCCTAAACATCAGGACAAGGATTAGGGAGCTCATTGGTTTGGTCCAGGAGAACCTAGCAGTAGCCCAACAGCAGAAAAAAAGTTTGGTATGACAGCGATGCTTAACTCGAGAATATACTGTGGGGAAAAAGGTTATGGTGCTCATTCCTGTCAGACACAATAAGCTGCAGACAGCTTAGGAGGGATCCTTCAAAGTGGTAAGGAAAGCTGGTGATATTAACTACATGGTAAACTTAGTAGGCAGGAGGCAGGGACATAAGATGTACTGTGTTAGCATGATGAATCCTTATCACAATAGGGAGGCCCTGGTGCTGAGTATTCCCAGTGGATGGCAGTAGGAGGGAGATCTGGTAACTGGCCTTCTCAGTGAGGCTCAGACTGATACTTCTGTGGGATAGGTAGCAATCTCAGAAGCTACTGTATCCCCTATTCAGGTTAAAGAATTATGAGCAGTGTTAAGGGAATTTAGGGGCATGTTCACTGGGAAACCTGGGTGTACTAACCTAGTGCAGTACCATGTGGATACATGACCCCAAAGGCCTATTAAGCTCCTTATAGGGTGACTGAGCAAGACAAACACACTTTGAAGGAGGAGATACAGGAGATGTTGGTGGTGAGGCTGACCACTATTGAAATGACCAAAGGATGGTAGCAGATGCCCTTGATTCACATTGCTAGAGAGAAGTAAGTTATTGTAACACCTTTTGCATTATATGACTTTACAAGGATGCCTTTTGGGATGATGAATGCCTCATCAACCTTCCAGAAATTAGTAGATCATATCTTGGCAGGAGCAGGAGATTATGCTCCAACTTATTTGGATGATGTTGCCATTTGCAGTCATTCCTGGCAAGAGCACCTTTCAACATGTCAGGGAGGTCTTAGGTAAGGGGTTGGGAGGGTGGCCTAATGGTTAAGGTGTTTGCCTTACAAACACAAGGTGCAGGGTTTGAGTCTCACAAGGGATAATTGGCTAGGCTTAAAATGGCTCACAAGGGCAGTTAGCTTAGTATGAATCTATGAATCTATGAACCTATAAATTAAAAAGGCAGGGTTAAGCATTAAGATGTCAGGTGGGTATGGTGGAGGTCTCCTACCTTAGACATAGAGTAGAGAGTGATAAGATTAGGCCAGAACCTGCCAAAGTGGAAGCCATTCAGGTGTGGTCTGTCCTTGTTACCAAAAAGCAAGTGAGAGCTTTCCTAGGGACAGCGGGGCACAATAGGAAAGTTGTGCCCAACTTTAGTATAATAGCTGTACCCCTTACTGAGCTAATAAGGAAAAACAAGCCAGATAAAGTAGTGTGGACTGCAGATTGCTAGCAGGCATTCCAAAAACTTAAAAAAGCTTTAAGAGGATCCCTCCTGTGTTAGCCAGTCCAGATGACAGCAATGTCAGTGCAGAGGGATTCTGAAGACCGGATGTGGGTTTATACATTTTCAGTCAACCCCATTTTTTCTCAAGCTACGATCTTCCAGGATCACTTAAAAATCTAGCTTGAGTCTTTGGAGGGGGGTGAGGATATTAGATATTTTTATCTGTGCTAGGCTACTGGCTGAAGTTTTGTAAATAGTTGTAAATGATTGTAAATTACCTTGTGTTATATACAACAGGATGACTAGCTATGACTTTGTAAGTAAGTTTGTGTTTTGTGATTATTAACGAAATCCACCAATAAACATCACCAACTATGAACAAAAACCACCTGGCTCCGTGGTAGGATGAAACAGTCTTTATTAGTTATAAAAAAGTTAGCTCAAGGTAACCCAAAAGGTTTTACATCACAGTAAGCCACCTTAAAAACTTGGTACTTCCTTGTTGTACTGGTAATACAGGTGAACAAATACCAAACGTTTCAAGTGAGTTTTCAAAAAGTTTATATAAAACTAGCTGGTGTGTTTACACACTGTGTGTAAGTCCATCAAGTCAAAGCACACTTGGCCACGAAAAAACCTTTTCTTAAAAACACTAAGAACAGCTGTACACATGTAAAAGCCAAACAATATAAAAAGCTGGTGTATTTAAATAGTTCAGTACCTTTTCCTTGAGTAATGCCAAGGTGAAGCACAGTCCCAGGTGTAAACTGTCAGCACACTGCCATGAAAGTTCCAATGGAGTGACTGAAGAAGCATCCACATTGGGTCAAACAGTCAAAATAACCACATGGTAGCAAATTCAAAGAGGCAAGTTGCTTTTAAGAAGTTAGTCCAGCAAAGGTGCTTCTTTAAGTTGTAGAACTTCTTTCACGTTGTAAAAACCAACAGGTAGATGAAACCAAACAGGAAAAAGTACTTGTACACTTGAAGTTCTTCAAACAAAATCGCTGGTGAAAAGTCTATTTCTTACCCCAAGTGTAAACTGTCAGCACACTGCCATGAAAGTTCCAATGGAGTGACTGAAAAAGCATCCACATTGAGTCAAACAGTCAAACCAGCCACATGGTAGCAAATTCAGAGGCAAGTTGCTTTTCAAAAGTTAGTCCAGAAAAAGTGCTTCTTTAAATTGTAGAACTTCTTTCACATTGTAGAAACCAACAAGTAGATGAAACCAAACAGAAGAAAGTACTTGTAAAGCACTTTTCGTTCACTTCAATAACTGAACTTCCTCAGACAAGTTTTTAATGATTTGTCACAGTTTAAAAAGAGCTCCTTTTGGTTAATTAACCTATCAGAGCTGACAATTATTTAATGCACCCAGTAAATTTAAAGTTATAGTACCTAAAATTCACAACAGTATCTCAAATATTAAAGGCTGTATCCTTAGGTTACACTAGACTGTGTTAATGTGAATCAGAAGTTAATATACAAAGTTGTATTCCCACCAATAGTACCCAACATTCGTTCTCTATCTTTGTTTAGTTGTACCTGTAAGACAAAGTTCAGGTTACAAAACCTATTATAGTATGAAATGCAAAATCCCAAAGTTGTGTAAAAAGTCCACTGTAAAAAACAGTCTTATTGGAATCTGCAAAACTAAACACAAGTAGAATAGTTTAACTTGTGTGTACATATATACACTCAACTTTATTTACTAATATGAATGGGAAAACTGTACTCTCAGTGTTCAGTCCCTTTGTTGTCACATAGTAAGTAATTAATGGAAGCTCCAAAAGTAAACATGTATATAAATGTGCCCCATTATCTGTATAAACTTTTAATTTTTAGTATACAAGCTATACTGCAACTGTCATTTAAGCCAGGTTCCTGGTGCGCATTCAACCTAAATTGCCAGTTTAATTCACTTTTTTCTAACAAAAGTTTTATTAAGCATACATCAGTTGCATTTTTGTTCCCTATAGTACTTGCAACCTGTGAAATAATTCTGAATTTAAAGAAGTGGCCTGCCCTTCATTCACAATGTTGTGCTAGTGCATTATTAGTGTTCTTTTTACTAATGGCGTATGTGTGTTCATATATCCGGTCCCGCAACCTACGGTCGGTTTTGCCCACATAGAATGCTTGACAACATTGGCATTCTGCAAGGTAGACCACACTTTTAGTGTTACAGTTGTATGTACCCCTAGTGAAAAATGTCTCACTCCTGATTTTAAAATAGTTCCCAGTAACTATGTACTTGCATTGGTTACAGCTACCACACCTACGTGTGCCTCCCGGTCCTTTGTTATTGTAGTCGTAGTTCCTTTTTTCCAAAAGCTGTTTAATATTTTTTCCTTTTCTGAAACTAATACAGGGGTATTCCCCAATTTTATCAAAAATCTCCTTATTTAAAGAAAGGTAGTACCAACATTTACTCACCACTCTTTGTATGTCACTAGCTATAGGTGTGTATGTAAAAGTAAATGCTAGCTGGTATTTACTTGAATTAACCTTACCTTCCCCTATTAAATTTACTTTTGTACATCCAGTATTGGATGTATTAAGTTCACCATCTACAGGAGTTAGTTCCACTGTACTGCCCATGGTGTTATTAAATGATGTGAGACAATTAAGAATAGGTCTATAAGTCCCTGTAGTTCTTTTTCTTATAAACTCCTCAAAAATATCCTTCAAAAAGTATCCAGGGTACCCCCTACGTGTAAACATTTGGAAAAGAAGGTCCATTTCCTGCTCAAAGTCCTCCTCAGATGTCACCATCCTAGCTGCTCTCACTAATTGGCCTTTAACCACGGATTTTTTCTGATATAGTGGGTGTTCGCTAGAAAAATGTAAAAAGGACTTTGAGTAAGTGGCCTTTCTATAGATCTTAGCAGTATACCTCCTATTCATTGTATCTTTATGCAGGTCAATATCCAAAAAGTTAATCCCACACTCTTGGTAGTTGTGTGTAAATTTAAGAAAGGGGGTTGTGTTGTTGAGGTATTCCACAATTTTCTCCGCTTCTCTCTGGTCACCCTTGAATAGGAGAAAAATGTCATCTAAAAATCTCTTGTAAACCTTTACCTTTCTAAAGTACTCATGGTTAAAGGCAAAATTAGTCTCCCAATATGCCATGACCAGGTTAGCAAAACTAGCCCCTGTAGGTGTCCCCATAGCTACTCCGATTTTTTGTAAGTATACCTAACCATCAAATTGTAAATAGTTGTTTTGCAAAATGATGTCTAAAAGTTGTTCAACCAGTAAGGTTTCATTGTCGGGTGCTCCCTTAGACCTCATGTGTTCGGTTACCCATTCCACTCCAGTGTTATGAGGAATGCTGGAATATAAATCACAGACATCCATTGATAAAAAGTTGTAGTCCTCCTCATATTTAATTCCATTTATTTCTTCTAAAAATGACCAAGAATCCTTACAAATTTGGTTCTCTTTTTGTACGTATTTGGTCAAAATTGTGTCTGCCAATTTTGAACATGGGTAAGTAATTGACTGTCTACCGTCCACTAAGGATCTAAGTGGGGGGTCCTGTATGTCTTTATGGATCTTAGGTATTCCAAACATTTGTGGTGTTCTTGGGGCAAGAAGGGTTAGGTAGTTTAATATTTTAGTGTCAATTAGTCCATCTATGAACAAGTCATTTAGGAACATCTTAATCTTGTTGTAAGCAATATTCATCTCATTAATGCTAACTTCTTCGTATGTCTCTTTTTCCAAAATAGTAGTCATCTTCTTAGTATAGTGAGCCTTATGCATAACAAGAAGGCCACCTCCCTTATCTGGCTTCATAGCCCTAATGGGAAGTTTACAAAAGGATGTAAATAAGTCCCTTTCTTTAGTGGTAATATTGCTAGTCCACCTTTGTTTATTGAAGTTACAGACCACCTCTCTGATTTCATTTTCACACATTACTTCAAACAAACCAATGAAAGGATGTATAGGTGGGTTGTAAGTACTAGTGACTTTCAGTTCGTTATTGCTATAAGAAGAGTTACCAAATAAAACAGTAAGGTTTAATTTCCTAGTAAAAAGTTTCAAATCCACCAAGAGGTCTGCAATATTGCACCTATCGATAGGAATAAAAGTGAAACCCTTGGCCAAAAGGTCAACCAATTCCGGTTCTAAAGTAAATGAAGTATAATTATAGATTGTAAAATCTTTTTCCTTATTTGTGACTAAAACACATGGTTTCAGTTCCTGTTCACATAACTTCGAGTATTGTATCTCCTTTGAGGCTGATACTGTGTTTTGGGTGTCCAGCTGTTCCCCCCTCCCCTTGTAGTTTTTTGAATGTTGATTTAATTCATGTTCAGTATTTTCACAATTTGTATTAGGGTTAAAGTTATATGTATTTTTTGGACGAACCACTTGTTGTCCCATGTTTTCACTCCCATTAGAGTTTCCTTCCAAAATTGTGTCTTCATAAGGTAGGCTGTTAGTAACCTCAGCATAACTGCCCATGTTATTTCGACCTATAGTGTGTGTTTCCTTTGCTTGTGTTTCCCCTTCATTTCGGTTGAACCTCCCTTGGGTGCCTCTCCTTCCAGTATACGGTTGTTGGTTAGGTGGCTTCTTGTATGCGTACCCCTCCCTATATGCTTTTAGGTCCCTTTGCAATTTACCAATCTTCACAGTCCTAAGCTTTTCTAGTTGGTGTGCAATAGTAACAAATGACCTGTCATAGTCATATTGAAAATGAGGAAAAAACACATCCTGTTTAATGACCTCCTCTAGTAACTTAATTTCATTTGTTAGTTCCTTAATTGATAATTCATAATGTTTGACCATTGTGTGTAATAATTCTAAACCTTGTCTGTTGAACTAGTCAATCAAGTCCCTATGAAACTGGGACCCCTCTGTCAGTCCAGATGGATAAATACAATGTCTAAGTCCCTTAGGGACCACTTTTTCCTTAATACATTTGTTTAAATAATTCACTTCTAACTGTAATTTTTTCATTTTAAACAGTTTATAGTCAAACTGTTTAAGCCTGTCTACCAGTGCATCCTCACAGTGGTCTTAAATTTACACACAACTACCAAGAGTGTGGGATTAACATGTTGGATATTGACCTGCGTAAAGATACAATGAATAGGAGGTATACTGCTAAGATCTATGGAAAGGCCACTTACTCAAAGTCCTTTTTACATTTTTCTAGCGAACACCCACTATATCAGAAAAAATCCGTGGTTAAAGGCCGATTAGTGAGAGCAGCTAGGATGGTGACATCTGAGGAGGACTTTGAGCAGGAAATGGACCTTCTTTTCCAAATGTTTACACGTAGGGGGTACCCTGGATACTTTTTGAAGGATATTTTTGAGGAGGTTATAAGAAAAAGAACTACAGGGACTTATAGACCTATTCTTAACTGTCTCACATCATTTAATAACACCATGGGCAGTACAGTGGAATTACCTCCTGTAGATGGTGAACTTAATACATCCAATACTGGATGTACAAAAGTAAATTTAATAGGGGAAGGTAAGGTTAATTCAAGTAAATACCAGCTAGCATTTACTTTTACATACACACCTATAGCTAGTGACATACAAAGAGTGGTGAGTAAATGTTGGTACTACCTTTCTTTAAATAAGGAGATTTTTGATAAAATTGGGGAATACCCCTGTATTAGTTTCAGAAAAGGAAAAAATATTAAACAGCTTTTGGAAAAAAGGAACTACGACTACAATAACAAAGGACCGGAGGCACACGTAGGTGTGGTAGCTGTAACCAATGCAAGTACATAGTTACTGGGAACTATTTTAAAATCAGGAGTGAGACATTTTTCACTAGGGGTACATACAACTGTAACACTAAAAGTGTGGTCTACCTTGCAGAATGCCAATGTTGTCAAGCATTCTATGTGGGCAAAACCGACCGTAGGTTGCGGGACCGGATATATGAACACATATACGCCATTAGTAAAAAGAACACTAATAATGCACTAGCACAACATTGTGAATGAAGGGCAGGCCACTTCTTTAAATTCAGAATTATTTCACAGGTTGCAAGTACTATAGGGAACAAAAATGCAACTGATGTATGCTTAATAAAACTTTTGTTAGAAAAAAGTGAATTAAACTGGCAATTTAGGTTGAATGCGCACCAGGAACCTGGCTTAAATGACAGTTGCAGTATAGCTTGTATACTAAAAATTAAAAGTTTATACAGATAATGGGGCACATTTATATACATGTTTACTTTTGGAGCTTCCATTAATTACTTACTATGTGACAACAAAGGGACTGAACACTGAGAGTACAGTTTTCCCATTCATATTAGTAAATAAAGTTGAGTGTATATATGTACACACAAGTTAAACTATTCTACTTGTGTTTAGTTTTGCAGATTCCAATAAGACTGTTTTTTACAGTGGACTTTTACACAACTTTGGGATTTTGCATTTCATACTATAATAGGTTTTGTAACCTGAACTTTGTCTTACAGGTACAACTAAACAAAGATAGAGAACGAATGTTGGGTACTATTGGTGGGAATACAACTTTGTATATTAACTTCTGATTCACATTAACACAGTCTAGTGTAACCTAAGGATACAGCCTTTAATATTTGAGATACTGTTGTGAATTTTAGGTACTATAACTTTAAATTTACTGGGTGCATTAAATAATTGTCAGCTCTGATAGGTTAATTAACCAAAAGGAGCTCTTTTTAAACTGTGACAAATCATTAAAAACTTGTCTGAGGAAGTTCAGTTATTGAAGTGAACGAAAAGTGCTTTACAAGTACTTTCTTCTGTTTGGTTTCATCTACTTGTTGGTTTCTACAATGTGAAAGAAGTTCTACAATTTAAAGAAGCACTTTTTCTGGACTAACTTTTGAAAAGCAACTTGCCTCTTTGAATTTGCTACCATGTGGCTGGTTTGACTTGACTCAATGTGGATGCTTTTTCAGTCACTTCATTGGAACTTTCATGGCAGTGTGCTGACAGTTTACACTTGGGGTAAGAAATAGACTTTTCTTTTCACCAGCGATTTTGTTTGAAGAACTTCAAGTGTACAAGTACTTTTTCCTGTTTGGTTTCATCTACCTGTTGGTTTTTACAACGTGAAAGAAGTTCTACAACTTAAAGAAGCACCTTTGCTGGACTAACTTCTTAAAAGCAACTTGCCTCTTTGAATTTGCTACCATGTGGTTATTTTGACTGTTAGACCCAATGTGGATGCTTCTTCAGTCACTCATTGGAACTTTCATGGCAGTGTGCTGACAGTTTACACCTGGGACTGTGCTTCACCTTGGCATTACTCAAGGAAAAGGTACTGAACTATTTAAATACACCAGCTTTTTATATTGTTTGGCTTTTACATGTGTACAGCTGTTCTTAGTGTTTTTAAGAAAAGTTTTTCGTGGCCAAGTGTGCTTTGACTTGATGGACTTACACACAGTGTGTAAACACACCAGCTAGTTTTATATAAACTTTTTGAAAACACACTTGAAATGTTTGGTATTTGTTCACCTGTATTACCAGTACAACAAGGAAGTACCAAGTTTTTAATGTGGCTTACTGTGACGTAAAACCTTTTGGGTTACCTTGAGCTAACTTTTTTATAACTAATAAAGACTGTTTCATCCTACCATGGAGCCAGGTGGTTTTTGTTCAGAGTTTTGTGATTATTACTTTGATTTATGTAAGATGTTTGAATCCAACAGTGTTCTTCTGGCTGACCCAATTTACATGTTTCTTAAAAGAATTCTGACTGGAAGGTTATGCCAATCAGCTGAACTAGATGTGACATCATTGTGTGCCAGAGCTAAGAGGAATAGAATCTCCAACAGCCATTTTGTTTACTTTCTAAAGTCTGATATGAGAGAGTAGAATTATCATAACAGCTTTCTATGACTTTTAAAAACTTCTGCTATAAAAGCAGGTCCAGAGTCAGTTAAAGTTCAGCTGTTTTTCAGTAGTTGCAGTAGTTGTTGTGGTAGTAGGTTAGTAGGATTTGCTGTTCCAGTTGCTGAGGACCAGACAATGGCCTGAAGAGTGGACAAATATTTTTATCTTGCCTTAAAGAAGTATGAGTATCATCTTGCCTTGCTGAGTTAATTTTTAGACACTTAGGGATCTACAGTTAGATAGCTAAAGTTGTTCTTCAATCGACGTGAAACCTATCCTCCAGTGTTATTTTCATAATTCCTGTTTGTGAAACACTGTGGTTTATTGTAATCAGTTATTCAGTGTATATATGGTTTAAATTTTATTTATTGAATATTTTCCTAACTTCTATTGTGTCTGGTTATTTAGAAAATACTTTTAGTAATCTGAGAGTGTTTATACTTATAACACTAGGGCCATTCTGAAAAGACTTACTGCTTGGATTGCATGCTACCATTTTATATCAATATTTATTTTACTCTGTATAATTGAACACCCCTTTTGAAGAGTACTGTGGTATTTTGGCTGGTGGCAGCCATTACTGTGTACCTTGGGAAAGTGGACATATCAGGTAAATTTGTACCAGTCTTTCCCAAGAGTGTTTGTATGAGTGAATATTAAATATTTAATAGTGAGTGTGTCAAATATCTAGTACTGGGACACAGTGTTCTGCAGTGGTTAATGTGAAGACTCATTTGGGGACCTGGACTGAAGCATAAAGTCCAGTCCCAGGTTTGGAGCCTTTTCCCAGTGTACTGTTAGGGGAAATTGTGTGTTTCTATCACTGTTTTCAGTAATGCTGCCTTACCGGAGACAGTGTTGAAGATTGAGGTTCCTTAGTTACTGCCCTGGATTAAGTGAGGTCATCACACCAGGTTCCCCAGATTATCCACACAGAAATAATAGCACAGTATTTCTGTAAATATGTTTATTTCTGTCCCTATTTCTTACCAAGATCATAAAAAATACAATGCTATTTAACCAGAGACTATATATGTGTTGCCAATAACTACCTGAAGGTCTATTACTCTTTTCAGGGAGGGTAATGCAGGTAAGTTTTGGGATATATTTAAGGTATCAAACCAGTTTTGCAAACTGTATTTAAAGGTCAGCAAAGAATCATACTGCTTGACATGTAGGGGAAGCCTATTCCAGACCAAGAGGAAGCCTAGGTGAAGATCCTCCATCACTCTTTCTCCACTTAGTTTTGTTTATTTCATGGTGTAGGGTGAGATTGCTTGTTCATGTTGGTTGTGACATTTGACTTATCAAGAAATAGGTAATAGGATACTTGAGGGTGCAGTAAGTGAGTCAGAGATAACCCTTTAGAGGCCTATATGTCACCAAATACAAGATTGGAGATTTAGGCCTCTCCTAATAGCTAAGATCTTGAAGGTCAGAAATCCTGTTAAGACCTCTAGATGTTTTTGAGTTTTTTATGTCTGGACAGACACAGGCTGAAGGGTGTGTTATGTTCTATAATAACTGTGACAAGTTTAGGGAGATAACTGCCCTGGTTTTAATGAGTCTGACAAGTATAGCAGGAATGATAACTGCCCTGGTTTGAGAAGATGCGATTAATTGTAAGATATAGAAGGATTTTCCGACTGTGGTTATGACAGGATGGTGTAAAGCAGAAGGAAATGTTTGATCTAGGTACTCAAATCCCTAATCGTCTCACTAGATAGCACTATGCTTATTGGTACTGCAGGATGTACTAAATTGCTGTTTCCCAAAAGGGATGAAACTTCAATTCTTGGTGTTTACCTTAAGCTCTTTTTCAGCACATCAGGCCTTAATACTTATTACTTCATTACAAAAGGCACTAGTATCTTATTACTTCATTACAAAAGGCACTAGTATCATCGGTTTATTTGAAAACTACACCTAGCTTAGAGTCATTGGCAAACATGGACAGACTCAAAACTCCAACTATTCTCTATCTCATATTGCCTATTTAGAGGTGATCTCTGCTTGACTTACAAAGCCATGTCTGACCCAGCTCTGTTAGAAATGCTACATCTAAAGAAATCCCAATCCACACCACATGCTCTAGAGACCTCAACCTCATTACCACAATCAACAGAATGTGCTGGAGGGAGAGGTTCATAAGACTGCCCATGCTATACAATGAACTTCCCATACATGTCAAGCAGAGCACCTCACTGGCCATCTTCAAGTGAAATCTTGATGAGTGGATGGGAAATAGAAAATGGGATTACTCCAGTGGGTCTACTCAACAGAGGCACTGGGATTTAAGGTCTGGTGGCATGATGCCAGGGTAATCTTATGGGCTAGGCTTGTAAAGGCTCCAGGCCCATTATCCTAGTACACACCTATGAACCTATGGTGAGCCAGAGCTCATTATCAAAAGAGAGGCCTAGCACTGAGCCCTGAGGGATACCATGAGTCAGTGTTTCCCTAACTGAGGAGGCATCAACTGCCAGTACAAATGGCATACCAATGCCACCCACACCTTAATGAAAACTAGAGACAGGGCGTTGAATATGTGGGTAAAATCTAAGCTCCCTTCCCTTTTCCAAAAATATAAAGAACTAAGAAATCTGGCTAAAAAACACATCAACAAAGACAAAAAGGACTTCTACTTTAACCCATCCAACTGCCCAAAGATCAGATCCCAAGAAATTCTGAAACTCTATAAACCAAATCCTGGTAACCCTTCTCCTAACCCCTGCCCAAACAACTCGCCAGAAGAAACAGCTTCCATATCCAATACCTATTTCACTTGATTCCATATCTAAGATGATAAATTCCTTCCCCTCTACTACCAACACTAATAACTCTTCCAAATCCTCTCCTACTCAACTCTTCTACCACTTTCTCCCTTGCAGCTGTACCCACTAACTATATAAAATCCTTGCTCTGTAAATGCAAATCCTGCTCTTCTGCTGACAGTCTGCCTCCATATTTCCTACAAATTGCAGCCGAATCCCTTGCTATCCCTGTATCAATCCTAATCGCTCCATCTCAGAATCAAAGGTCCCTTCTATCTGGAAAGAATTCTACACCATAACTAGTCACAAAGGACGCAACTCCACTGACATCACACACTTCAGACCCATTGCAATCCTCTCACCACTCTCAAAAATATTGGACAAATGCATACATAAGCAAATTATGCAATACCTTCTTCAAGAAAGCTTGCTCACACCCACACAGCATGGTTTTCGCCCTAAACATAGTACTACAACTGCCTTTATATACTTCATTAATACTATTTCTCTTGCCAGAGACAATAATAAACTGGTCTCCTGCCCATTTCTCAACCTGTCTAAAGCCTTTGATATGGTGCCCCACCCTCTCTACTGAACAAACTGGCTAACCTTAACTTATCTGCTTCTACTGTTACCTGGTTTTCCAGGTATCTCATTGACCATCTGCAATCAGTGAGATGACTCTCAGCTCTATCCCCTCCTCTTCCAGTCAAAATGGGTGTCCCCCAAGGATCTATCCTTGGCCCATTACTATTCAATATATTCACTAATCTACTCTATACATCCTGTCCACAGTCATCCCTTGTACAATATGCAGATAGGGTTCCGGCATGTAGATCATGAGACTAATGCCCGCGAGCTACAATGCCAAAAACAGAAGGCCACAGCACCACTAGACCATAGAATGGTGCAGCCGAAAAAGAGATACGCTGTTGGAATCCACTACGGTGGGAAAACCTACAAATGGAAACTACCCCTAAAGCAAGTATGTGGGCTGCCACCCGACAGTGGAAACAGCTGCGGTACACAGCCAAGCAGCAGAACAAGGCTAAGACATACACCAAGCAGCAGAACAAGGCTAAAACGTACACAATTAAAATAAAAATGCAGCATAACTTTTGTGCTCCAAGTTCACACACAACCCGTACATCAAGCCATCCTGGAGAAGCTGACATTAAAACCCAAAGAAGCTGCAGCCACAGCAGAGCGTACATACATGCACATTGTCCAAACAAGCAGCAAGAACACCACAAGCATCCCTGCCAATAGCCCTAACAGTATAAATGGCACAGACATCCCTGAGCTGTGCAGAATATGGGTAGCCCAATTCCACATGCATGTGGCTGTCTGTCACTATAGTGGAACAGACATTTGAGTTTCAGACTTCATACCCCTCAAAGTACATGCTATTGCAAGACCTGTTAGTGTAACTCTAACCAAGCGTATCACAGCATGATGGACACAGTGTCCTTGAGAGTACCACTGGTGTGAATGGCTCTACCACATGACCAACCCAAAGAGGTGGAGAGGCATGCCTGCAACAGACAGTAACTGTCCTGCCAGAGCCCCCCTAGTGCATTGGCAGGTGGGAACATGCCAACCCGGGCAAGCACAGACTACCAACTCAACAGCAGGAAAGAAACATTGTAGAAGGGAACACTGTCACACAGAGGTAGCAACTCACCTCCCAGTCCACAGCAGCATGTGTGTATTGTGGGGGCCACCAAACCCATCCATTGGTTGCTGCAGCTGGGGTACACAAGTATGCAGGCCCATGTAGGCAGGCAAGGGTGCAACACAGGGAAACATCCCTATGTAACCTCCGTCCCTGAAACTGAGACTGGGCCCCACACCCTGATTGGCTGGCAGCAACAGCTGGGAGTTGAAGGGGACCTGTGCAGTACAGGTAGAACCTGTGGTGCAAGCTGTGTAGACTCCTACCAGACTACAATCACTTGTCAACCCCACGGCTGTGTGAACTGCACATAGTGAAACCCTAGCAGACCAGGCAGTCAAAGCAAGGTGGAGTGCAGACAGCTGCACAGGGCCACTGTGGCAGGCAGCTCTACTTCAGAGGGTACAACACAAGGTGGTGTACAGCAACTAACCCAACGTCTGATAGTGACTTGTACCGGGGTCATGTCTACATCCTGTTCCCTGCTACACTGGCTGTGATGGATACTGAGATGCCATCAACAAGTGGTGTTACTATGAAGGAATCTATGTACCTGTATAGTCCTGGTCAGCTTGGCAACAGATACAGCACAGTGCCCAGCCAACGGGGCAAACCAATGCTGGTAGTGGAGGGATACCTCTATCATTTGCAGTGTGAAGCACCACCTAAAACAATACTGGGCATGTATTGAGCGGAGAGTAAAGGCCTACATAGGTCATGCCATCACTGTTCGCCAGGATGAGGGGGAAGAACTGCTGAAATCACTGCCACACCAGCACAGCCCAGATGCAACAACAGCCCAAGTGGCTACACTGCGAGCAGAACTGCGGCAGAGGATGGTAACCGGCAATGACCTGCCAAGCCTCGTAATGCAGAGTGTCCTAGGCACAGCGGACGACAATGTACTACAAGAGATGCCTTGCCATGCCACCCTGCATCATAGCATAACCAGGGTATGGCAGAGTGCACTGGCATCCATGACCACACCTCCAGTAACACTTGCAGATATTGACGTCAGCCAGTATCCACTCCGTAGTGGCAGCTTTATCCTCCATAGAAGGTCTGATATGGATGGGACTGATTCCTTGGCTCTACTTCATCACAGAATTGGACTGATCTGTGCAGGTCTGTCATCATTCTTGGGGATGGCACCTTCCCCACATGGGCCGATATATGTCCTCACCTGTATACCTTACATGGATGTATTGGCACCCCCCACCTCAGCAAGGATGGATGTCAGTCTGCATACAACAATATGTGGGATATACTGCAGGATATGGCCGCAGAACAGGGATACACCTTGGCTCCACAGTATATTATGATTGATTTTGAGAAGGCCAGCCGTAAGGTATTCCCTAAGAGTATTCCGAAGGGATGCCTATTCCATTTTTCCATTTTGCACAGATCATTTGGTGCCAGATCCAGCATCACCACCGTGTGGCTCTCTATGGTACGGACACTGCTTTCTCAACTGCCATCCACAAGCTGATTGCATTGGCATTCCTACCACTGAAAGATGTTATCCCTGCATTTCTGGACATTGTGGCTTCCTTATCAGACTGTGCTCAGCCTACAGGTGTATTTCTGGACCATCATTATGTGCGAGGCCGACCATGGAAGTATGCATCCCACTGCTCAACACTGCAATGCCTGCCATCGTCCTACCCTTTGAGGTTTTGGAATGTGTGTGATGTCTCTGACATGGACTTCCTGTGGACTAATAACCATGTGGAGGCATGGCATCATCAGCTGAAAGTGTTACTGGGACGCCCTACATTGCAGCTGTCTGACCTTCTGTCTGTTCTGCAACAGGAACAGAACCTGACAGATACCTGACGGGAGTCTCTTTTGAGGGGGATGCCTGTGACACCACGTAGGAAGGCTATTGTTGTAAGGGAGTGTCGCCTAAAGCAGATCTTGCAACATAAGTGTGACTACAGTGATGTGCAGGATTTCTTCCATGCTGTGGCACATTTCTACAAGTTGTGATTATATTTGGGTTTAGTACGCACAAAGCACTACACCCATCACTTTACATATTGTGTTAATAAAGACTTTGCCCACAGCACACAGGTTTCACGTTACCACTTTCATGCCCACTTGGCATCCTATGCCAGCCACATGTTCAACTGACTGTCGCACATGGTGGCTTCTAGGGGGGTGCAGAGTGTATTACTGTGGGGGTTTGTGTCTGCCACTTGTGTTTAGGGTGCAGGGGGTTCCTCTATTCCCACAGAGAATTGTCCGCAGGCATTTGTCACTGCAGCTAAACTGCCAACCTGCCATGTGTCCACATCCAGCTGTCTCACAGGGGGGTGTTGCACCGCCTAGGCGCCTGAACCCATGCAGATGACTCCACTATCATTACCATCATAGATACTCCCTCTGACATTATCTCTGCAACTCAAGCATCTTTTAACTCAGTCCAGTCCTAGCTCTGTGACAACCAGCTAATTCTTAACCCTAAAAAAACAAAACTCTTATTTTTTCTTCCCAAAAACATCCCCCACCTTAACTCTACATTTTCTGTACCATCCTTCAACAACACCCCCAATAATGTGAACGTAGTACAAAACTACTAGGAGCAATGATAGATGACCACCTCGAGTTATAATGTGAACGTAGTACAAACTACTAGGAGCAATGATAGATGACCAACTCGAGTTATAATGTGAACGTAGTACAAAACTACTAGGAGCAATGATAGATGACCAACTCGAGTTATAATGTGAACGTAGTACAAACTACTAGGAGCAATGATAGATGACCAACTCGAGTTATAATGTGAACGTAGTACAAACTACTAGGAGCAATGATAGATGACCAACTCAAGTTATAATGTGAACGTAGTACAAACTACTAGGAGCAATGATAGATGACCAACTCAAGTTATAATGTGAACGTAGTACAAACTACTAGGAGCAATGATAGATGACCAACTCGAGTTATAATGTGAACGTAGTACAAACTACTAGGAGCAATGATAGATGACCAACTCGAGTTATAATGTGAACGTAGTACAAAACTACTAGGAGCAATGATAGATGACCAACTCGAGTTATAATGTGAACGTAGTACAAAACTACTAGGAGCAATGATAGATGACCAACTCGAGTTATAATGTGAACGTAGTACAAAACTACTAGGAGCAATGATAGATGACCAACTCGAGTTATAATGTGAACGTAGTACAAACTACTAGGAGCAATGATAGATGACCAACTCAAGTTTGATCTACATGTGAACAACTGCATTAAAAAGACATACCAAAAACGTGGCCTTCTTTATTGAAACAAAGTTTCTAACAAACAAAGCAAATGTAACCCTCTCTCGTGAGTACCTCCTGCCTAGCCTTCTATATAGCTGCCAAATTCTTACCAGTCTTAACTCCATACTACTGATTAAACTAGAGTCTACCTACAAGGTTGCCAGATTCCCTGCTCACCAAACTTATAAATCACTTCATTGTCTTTCACTAAGATAATTAAACTGGGTAGAATTACCTCACCATCTTCTTGTTCTCTCCCAACTACAAATAATTCACTCAGTTCTATACCTGCAGTCTTTCTGCCTTAGCCTGTCTCCCTCATCTCTCAATATTCCCCCACTAGGTCTCTACGTAGTTCTGACCTAAACCTGCTAAAAATATATAAACGCACACTAAAATTGGCTGTAACCTTTACAGCTTCAATCCTACCATATTATGGAACAAATTACCGTTAGAAATCAGGTCCCTCAAACATCCAAATCAATTCAAAACTGCTACTAGAGAGTATCTCCAAACTGACTGGTCCTGCCACTGCACTCATCCTCCTTGAACCACCTTACTATCTTCTAAGACATTGTGCTACCTGTCTTCTAGTGGATTCTTTCCTTACTTAATCTGTCAGTTTCACTCTTGCCTCCCAATCATGTATAATCACCAAAAGTACAAATCCTTTTAGCGCTTAACCTCTATAAAGTGTTGCTCTACTTGTCCTAGGTTCATAGATTAGCAGTAGGCTAACTGCCCTTGTGAGCCATTTTAAGCCTAGCCAATTATCCCTTGTGAGACTCAAACCCTGCACCTTGTGTTTATAAGGCAAACACTTTAACCATTAGGCCACCCTCACAACTCATGGTCCATCTGTCATTTCCTCTTCTGATTTCAAATATCTCATGAAATAACTAAATATACTATGTAATGTTGCTGTTTTATTAAAAACTTTTGTATTGTATAATTTTTTTATTTATGCTTATAATGATTTTCAGCTATTTTTTGTATAACTATACTTACATTGTATGCATACATTGTAACCTTCTGATACTGTTTTTTCTAATATTCCTGTATAACAAATTGTAAAACGTGGGACTTTTCTCCCTGGACCTCTACTGAAAAAGTGCTACTCAGCAAAGTCAGACAAACCTGGTCAAAAAATGTAAAATAAAATAAATAAATATCTCTGACAACATATGTTCTGGCCTTGATAAAGTTTGCTATCCATCTCACCACATAGGGGCCAATGTTTCGAGCTATAAGCCAAGCTGTGCCAGTTATTCAGTTTGGTAATGATGCACTCCATGACTTTGCAGTTAGGACTTGCAAAAGCTAATAGAGCTATAATTTCCTGAGTCCAGGGTGAGACCACCCTTGAAGGGCATCACCATGGTGTTGCACCAAGATTCATGGACATAAACTATATCTAATCTAAGGTTAAATATCTGAAAATGGGTCAGATGGATAAGGTCTGACACTAATCGGACAGATCAGTTTATTGTCTGGACCCAGACAAGAACCAGTTTTGGTATTCGATAGGGCTTTAAATATGATCCTTAATGATGACTGGGAGGAGACCAAAGTCTAGGATGACTGGAGTGGGGAACTGGGGATGACAGTTTCAGGAGAAAAGATGGTCACAAATGTATTTGCTAGTTTGTTTGCAATAGCTTCCAGTTTTTGAGAGGAAGACACCATTGGGAAAACTTCAGAGCATTAAAGTGAATTATTTCTTAGTTTTCTAACATAACTGAAGAAGGACTTGTAGTTATCATTTGCCCCAGTAGCTAATCTAAGTTCACGCGATGCTGTGTTGCTCTTAATAGCTTCTTTTCAGCTTCTTGGTGAAGTTTTTTTTTATATTATCTTCGTTATGAGGGGTTCTTACCTTATGTGGTGCTTAGAGCAGTTCCTTCCTTTTGATGTAAAGTTTGTTTAGATCAACTGACCAACAAACCATTTCCTTTTTGTTACATTTACTGCTGTATTTGGTTCTAGTAGGAAATGCTCCATCAATGCAAGGTTCTAAATAGGTGTAATGACCCTTGGCAAAGGTGGCTGCAAATACTTGGTCTACAGTGGAGTTAGCATTGGTAAATTTAGAGATTTTGCCAAATGGTTACAAGTTTTTGCTTTTTTCAAGTTCCTGAAGAGGGTGGACTTGGTTACCCAGGGTTGGATGTCTTGCAGTTGAAAGTAACAGATTTGTTTTTTTTTTTTGCTCCAAAATGTTTTTATTTTTTTTTGTTTGTAAACAAATTATGATACAGAAAATTTAAATTACAATTCAAAATAAAAGAAAATAGTTAATAACTATAACTATGTACAATATTTACAGGTGGTCCAATGAAAAGGATTAACCAACAAAGTTATATAAAAGAATAATCCCATAGAACAAATATAACCTTTACTGACATATATTCACATAAGTCCATCTTAGTTTATGACATTTCAATTTCATGTAGAAGAAATTATATCCTTTTGTAATGTGTCTATAAGTATTAAGATTTTATTCAAAGGATTGTCTGTCCAACGTCTGGGAAAAATTCTTTCTTCTTTGACTTTTATTTCTTTTTGTGCAGACTCCTTTAATAGAGATATGAAATCTTCATAACTTGGAGGGACTGTGGATTTCCATTTTCTTGTTATACATTTTCTGGCTACAGCCAGAATAGACCATAAGAGATATTTATCACTTTTACTCATAGTTACTGAGTTATCTACATTCAGAAAAATTAAAGATTTTGTTAGAACAAATTTGTCATTATAAATGGCTTGAAGAAATCTATTAATATCTTCCCAGAATTTTTTAATGCAATCATAAAACATATGTATCCAATCTGCCTCACAGTTTAAAGTACATCTCCAGCATATGGGCTTTTGGGTAGGGTCAAATTTGGCTATTTTATATGGTGTATAAAAGGCTCTATGTAAAAATTTCCATGTGAAGATTTTCCATATCTGAAAGTTTGAGGTTAGCTTAACTGACAACAAAAGGTCATTTATACCCTCAGGTGATAGATTTATTGTCAAGCCCTTTGTTAAAGTGTTTACAACATTTTGACCTATTTTGGTTTTATACACTTAAAATTTTGTATAATTTAGATATAGAAATTAGCTTTTTATGATTTCCATAAATCAATTCTTGCATATATTTTATGAATTTAAGTATAGTATTAAAGTTTGAACCATTAATAATTCTACATAAATCACTTGCATATTGTAATATTTTTGAGTTCTATTGTGTCTATTTCAAATATATTAAACTCATTTATTACTTGTTGGGTGGTTAAAGTACTGTGATTATTTAAACATTGAAACCAGTAAGTAAAGTTATTGGATTCCCAATTAGTGTTTTTTCTTGGATCTTTTCTTTAAAATTCTTTGTTTTAAATGGTATTAAGAGTTCGAACCATATTTTTATGTCTGGATTTGTAATTATAAATTTTCTAAATAGATTATAAATATTATTCAAATATGATAAATTAGTGGGCTTTGTTTTATTTTGTAAGCTAATACATAGTACATGCCAAAATATGTTATTATAATTCTCCAAATCCATGTTTTTTAATATTTTGTTTTCATTTAAGAAAAAAGTTATATGTAGAATTTTCCATGCCGATGAATAATTTGGATTTACCCAATTTAGTATAAGTTTAATAATGGAAGCTTTAATGTACGTTTCTATGTCTGGAAATTTAATTCCTCCCAAGTCCCAGGGTCTAATATGATGTGAGAAAGCAATTCTATTCTTTTTTGGATACCAAAGAAAATCCATTAAAAGTTTCTGTATTGTTTTTATAACTTTTTTATCTGGTAAAATAGGGATTGCTAATGCTATATAGTTTATTTGTGGTAGTAATATCATTTTTATTAGCTGTAACCTATCTTCCAATTTTAACATTAATTTATTCCAGCTATTAACTTGTTTTTGAATTAAATTTTAGATTTTATTATTTAATGTCATGGTAGTATCTATGTTCTCAGATATAAGAATTCCTAGATATTCTAGTGAAGAAACCTTTTCTCCAATTATTTGATATTTATTCAGATGTAAGTCATCTATTTTATTTAGAAGTATATGTTTTGATTTGGATTTACTGAAACAAAGACCTGAAATAGAAAAAAAATCTTCTACTTGTTTCTCTAATTATTGTATGGACTCTTCATTTGGTTTTAAAGTCAGCAATATATCGTAGGCAAATAACATGATTTTAGAATTAAATTTATTATAAAAGTTAATTCCTTCCATTTTTAGATCACTTCGTATTGCAGACGCAAATAATTCTATCGCCAGGGCAAACAGAATGGGAGACATAGGGCAACCTTGCTTAGAGCCTTTAGTTATTTTAAAAGCTTCCGAGGTAAATGGACCTAATTTTAAGCCAGATTATCTTTATATATATTCTTTATTAAGTTTATAAAGTTTAATGGGAATTCAAAAAGTTCCAAGATTTTAAATAGATATTTCCAGTTTACCGAATCAAATGCTTTCTCTATATCTAATGTGATTATAAGAGCTTCTGAATTATCTCTGTTCAAAGCTTCTATAATGGTTAAAATTCTCTGAATGTTGTCATATGTGTGTCTTCCAAATATAAAGCCTGTTTGGTCTTCATTTATGATTTGAGTCAGGGATTTCTTAATTCTATTTACTAAGATAGACATAAAGATTTTATAATCATTATTAAGCAAAAAGATAGGTCTATATGAGCTACATTGGGATGGATCTTTTTTTGTCTTTTTTTATAGGGGTAACTAGTGAATATTTCCAAGATGGTGGAGTAATAGTTTGAGTTTGAATATCATTTAGCATGTTATGAAGTAGAGAAATTGCCGAATTTGGAAGAATTTTATATAATTCCATTATTATTCCATCCATTCCTGGTGATTTGTTGTTTTTACTTACTTTAATTATATCTTTTATTTCTTTTATGGAGATATGTTTGTCCATTTCTACTTTTAATTGGTCAGGTAGTTTTTTATTAAGGAATTATTAAATTTCAGATCTGAAAATGAAATATTATTATTTTTTTCCATAATGCTTAGCATAATAGAACTTAAAAGCTTCAAGAATATCATTCACATCAGAGACTTTTTTTCCCTTTTCCTTCATGTATTATATTTATGATGTTATTTTCTAAGTTCTGCTTTTTAATTCTCATTGCTAGATTATGTAAGTGTTTTGGAGAAGTTGAAATTGAGGCAAATTTTAGTTTTTCCAAAGCTAGATTTGTTTTATGAGTGAGGAATTCATTGTATTTTTTTATTTAAATCTATAATTTCTTTTTTTTTTCCTGAGAGTCTACTACATCATAAGAACTTGTATTTATTTCTGTTATTCATTTTTGTATGTTGTGTAATTCAGATTCCCATTCCTTTGTTTTATTTTTAAACCATCCTATAATCTTACCATACAAAAAAGCCTTAAGTGTATCCCAAGTTATTATATTATTTGTAGCTTTAATAGGATTTGTTTCTAAGAAATATTTGATTTCTGAATCTAGCCAAGGTTTAAACTCTTTTAATTTAAGGATGTAAGCTGGTATTCTAGTTACAATGTTTAGTCTTTTGAAATCAATTTGTACTTTAAGAATTAAGGCATTATGGTCTGAGAGAGGACATGGAATAATAGAAAATTTTGTTATCCTACTGTTTAAATCAGAGGAGACAAATATTTTATCTATTCTTGTTTTAGTATTAAAGCGATAATTGCTATGTGTGTAGCTTAATGAGTTAGAATCTTTAAAATTAAATGTATCTATCAGATTTAAGCTTTCTAACCATCTCTTGAAGTGTTTACTTACGGGTGTAAGACGTAACTTTCTTTTATTAGTTGTTTCAAAGTTATCTAGAATACAATTGAAATCTCCCCCCATTATTATCATACCTTTGTTTACTTTGTTAATTAATTCTATGTGTTTTTTAACCGTAGACCATCCTATTCCAGGAATCCACTAAATATTTATTAAAGTCCAAATTCTATTTTGATATTTTATTATTACAATTGATATTAAACCTTCTTTATTTTCATGTTTGTAAATTATCTGTGGAATAACTACACTTCTTTTCCATAAAATTATAACCCCTCTTGTTTTTTTTTTTTTTTGTATAGGGAGTGAGAAAGAATTAGATAGTCACTAGGTTTCCATGTGAAATTATCATCTATTTTAAAATGAGATTCTTGTATAAATATGATTTGTGCTTTTTGTAATTTCAAATATCTTAGAAAATTCGACCTTTTTATAGGATTATTTAAACCATTAATATTTATAGATAATAAAGTTGTGTGTCATTTTTATAAGTATTTATTTGTACTTTTGGATTGTTCTTGAAATTTTGTTTTACCTTGGAAATTAATGTGTTTTGAGTGTTAGATTTATCCTTTCTTTTAGAAGTTATTTTGAAGTGAATATGTTTATTTCTATTTGTGTTTAAAAAAAGTTTCAAATTGGACCACTGGAAAATGAAAAAGTTGAAAAACATTGCGTTAACATATTTTGAATAAACCAATTAATGATTTTGCCATTCTAGATCCCAAACATGAAGTGTCAAGCACCTCAAATCTGTTTGGACTTAAAAGTTCAAACAGATTTACCCTCCATAATAATAGTTGCATTAATGAGGAAATGTAGCTTTAAATTGAGCTCCTCATTAAGAAAAAAAAAAAGAAAACTAAAACCAGAGAACATGATGCACTTATTATGTAAATAACATATATGTCTAGCCTGTAAAGTTTTGTTCATTACAAATTGGGTTCTAAAATGAGATATTATTTCCAATTACAAACGATTTTAAATAAGACATTTGTTAATTACTTTAACAACATATTAGATGTTCATTTTTCATTAATATTATGAAATTTTTGCAAATTACCAATTGTAGATAATATATTGGCAAATGTCAGGTCATTAATGTTTATTAGTGACATTTAACATTGTTATTAATAATAAAAAGAAGTAGAGTGAGTATGATAGATAAATACTGTTTAAAATAAAAAGGATTTTTTTACATATTTTTAGATCTATATAAGGTATTACATCAACATAGTAAAGTTAATTAATATGTAGCTAACCACTTATCGAAGCCAATTAAAATACTTACAGATAATAATATTCATTTATAAGATTTAATATAATAACAGTTAGAATTAAAGCAACATTTATAATGCTTTGCATAAAGCATTTTCTCATTCTTCAATTAATGTCAGTTTTATAACTTCTGATAATTCCACAATCTAAAATTAATAAAATGTGTAAGAGGTTTCACTCTTAAATTACTTATATGTGACCTTTTTGTAGTAAGCTATTATTCATAAGATTTTCTCTATTAAGTTCAAGATTAAAGATCACACATCAGAAATTGCCTTCTACTTATCACAAATGTAGTGAGCGTCTGGTAACTAGTAAAAGATCTCATCTTACATGTTAAACTATAAAACAAAAAAGAAAAAGGTCAAAATTAGAATTATACTTGTAAGAGAAATCTACCTTAATAATGGTGCAATAGCACTCTTGTCCCATAACTAATCATTTTACGTAACTTATCTAATACAGTGTCAGTTAGATGTGTTCACAGAGCGCATGTATTATACTTTTACCAGACACTCACCCACTAAGGCACATCAGTATTTAAATGATTCACTATCTTTCTTGTTATAATAGCGCTTTTTTCCAAGCAGATCTAGCGCTATACTTGCATGAGATATTAGCTGAGTTTGATAGTAAACCATAAAATTTTTAATAAAATATGAAAGAATATTTATGAAACGTGAAAATAATTGAAGCAAACGCTTCCTTTACAGTAATCAAAACAGCAGTGTTATGGAAAAAACTCTGCAATAGTGCGTGATTACGTGCCATCTTGTGGCCAGTAACTTAAATTACATCTAAACACGCTAGGATGTATTGCGTGCTTATGAATGTGAACGGTGAACAACTTTTCAGATGAAAAAACTGAAAAAGCCGAGCAGAAGGCTCATGAATACTGTCCACTCTCAGATAATACAATAATGTTCTGGATACATCCCAAAATGTTCACGAGTGGTTCCATTTTATAATATTTTCATCATATACTTTACATTAATTCAAATTAACAAATTCTAAATGTGTACCTCTAAGCAACATAGATGCATTCTCCAAGAACAACAATATTTATTCAGGCAATGATAGCGCACTATTTTAGTAATCAAATACTTGTATAGAAAAGAAACAGCAGTGTTAAAGGGGAAAACTCTGCAATAGTGTGTATTTATACGCCATCTTCTGGCCAGTATCTTAAATTACATCTATGTACGGATTAAATATATCGCGTGCTATGTATGAAGCGGTGAACAACTTTTCAGATAAGAAAGCTAAAAATAACTGAGCAGAAGGCTAGTGGATGTTTATTTACTTTCAAATAATACGATAATATACTGAATACATCCAAAATGTTCATGAGTGATTCTATTGTATAACATTTTTATCACTATACTCTACATCAAATTAAATCAATGAATTTTAAATGTGAACTTTTATATAACATAAATGTAATTAGTAAAAATGATAATATTTATTCAGGCATTGATAGCACCTTAATTTATCAACTGAGTAGTTGTATAGAGAAAGCCATTTAAAAAGACAGTTTATATTAAAAGCTTAAAAAAAAAAAAAACTGCTTTATATTAGTGTAATAAGAGTTTAGTTTTAATATATTATAATCATACCTTAGTTGATACTTTGAGAGAAATAGTATCGTCAGAGTTCTTTTTGTCAGTCTTTTGTTTCTTTTTTTCTCTTGCCTCCGACCAGATATTTTTCCCTGGAGCTCTTTTTAAAGAAGATGAATTTAACCAGTCCATTTTTTCAGGTAGTGGAATTATGTTATTATTCTTTATGAAAGATGTGGCTTCCTCTATGCTGTTGAATGTTCTCATGTCATTGTTATGTTGGATTCTTATTTTGGCTGGATAAGAGAGCTGCGCTTTGATTTTATGTTTTAAAAGTTTTACTAATGGCCATGTTTTCTTCCTTATATCCAGAACTCTTGTTGAATAATCATTATCAAATCTTAATAATGACTGTTTATACATAACAGGACTTTTCCTCCATGCAGATCTCAGTATAAGCTCTTTGTCCATAAAAGAAAGAAATTTAACTACTATGGATCTTGGAGCTGATTTAGAAGAATTAGAAAGTGTCTTACCAATAGCTCTGTGTGCTCTTTCTATCCCATAAGATAAGCCTTCTTTTACTCCAAGAACTTCAGGAAACCAAGAGTTCAAGAATGAGATAATGTCGTCACCTTCGGATTTCTCTGGAAGACCAAAAATCCTTATATTTGTTCTTCTTTCTCTATTCTCTATATCATCCACTTTATTTATTAACCAAGTGTTCTGTTGTAGCAGAAATTGAGTATGTAGTTCATCTTCTTTTAACCTCCCATCAACATCACTTAAGGAAGTCTCAATGTCTGATATTTTTATTTGTTGCTGTTGTAAGATTTCTTTAAAAACTTCTGTTTGTTTTTGGCAATTATCCTTAAGACTCTCTAGATTTTCAGTAAATCTGTCCATTTTTAGTGATAAGTCCAGCAAAGTAGCAGATATCTGTTGCATCTCTTTTTTTATAATAGAGTCTGAGTGTGAATTCTTGGAGTTACTTCTCTTCAGGCAGTTTGAAATGTCCTCTGTAGTATTTGACAGGAAAATTTCAGAATTTTTTCTTCAAAATTGGTAGCTTTGTTATAAATTACTTCATCTTCAATATTTACCCCAATTTTTTTAAATATATTTAGTTTTTCCTGTATTTTCTAGTATGAGTGTGAAGAGCTCAAAATCAAGCTGCTTTCAGTTAGCCATTAGGCTCCGCAATCTCTAAAGTAACCTATTTGTGATCATGCTTAACCAGTGAGGGGCCAATCACAAGTATGGAACAAGCCGGGGACATGTTAGCAGAAAAACTAGGTCCTCAATGTTGCTGCTCCTAGTGGAATTTATGGCAAGTTATTCCAGGTAGCTTTTAATTACCCATTCCAGTAAAATTACACATACCCAACATTGGAGGTTTGGGTGTTCCAGTTTATGTAGGGCTAGAGGGATCATTTTTATTTATTTATTTATTTATTTTGCTTCTCCAGTTTCATAATTTCATGTACTAAAGTTTGCCACTAATGTAGTAGCATATTTCTTCCTGGGTACAAACGGTCTGTACGTCCGAGCTTCCAGTTGTCCCATAACTGAATTTGGGAAAGTAGCATCTGGTCAGCTCCTTTCAATATGTCCAGACTAATCTGTCAAAAACTTCTCACTTCCTGCATCAAAAAAGTATGTTTGTCAAACAATCTAGACTATGTTGATCTATATGTCTGACTTATCTACTAAATTGTTTGCATTGCTTTGTGAACAACCTGCTGCAAATATTTTATTTATTGGAAGCAAAGCACCCCGAATATCTTTTTTAACATTTGTTAGTGAGGTATGCTATGATTGCGAAATCTGCTATGGATGTCTATAAATGTGCCCTTTAAATATGATATGGCGCATATAATATGACATATTTCATTCTCACTCCATAGTGGCATGAGAACAATGTCCTAACTGCCCCCCAACAATCTATGTAATTTATGAAGTTCATTGAACACATTGGCAGTTATGTTGAAATAGTCATGTCCACTTTAATAGAATTAGTAAGCTATTGTATTTAATCATTATTTTTAAGTTATAATGAATCTAAATCAGACTGGAAAGTGTTATTTTACTTTACCCATTCGTTAATCAGGCTAAGCTAGGTTTACATTACTAATCTCAATATTAGTCCAACTTGTAAGGGGGAGGGGTAGCAGCCCCCTGTTACCCATGTGAAATTCTAAAGGGTAGGTGGCTGCTGGGATTCTCCAGCCCCACTTCAAAACAGAATTAATGGAAAATATAGTTTGATATCATTGACTTAGTGGTGCTAGTAGCACAACAGGTAGCTTAGTCACCTTTGGTGCTGAAGGTTGTGGGTTCTGTTCTTGCAGTGAGTAGATCAATAGGTGACCCTCCCATTCAGCATAAGGGGATGCTGCACTCCTGAGTGTGCTGTCTTTTGGAGGGCATATTAAATCAAGGCTCCATCAGATTGAGCTAATGGTAGCTCAGGTGGATATGAGAGATCCCACAACACCTAATGAAAAGAACAGGGGAAGCTTCCCTCTGTTCTTTCAGAATTTCCCCTAGCAGTATAAATGACACCTCAGGGCTCCCTGAAAAGTGCTACTAGGCTAGTGGAATTAACCCAGTCATCAAAGGATAAATAAAGAACTAAGTAAATTTTGGAAACCTCTCCCAAAACATGACCACTTCTTTCTAAAATTCAGGATGGTGCAGTGCTGCAGCTGTAGCGTTGTCACCTCATACAAGAGGTTCTCTGGTTTGATGCTCAGCTGGGGTGCTTTCTGTGTGGAGTCTGCAGGTCCTCCCTGCGTTCGTGTGGACTTCCTCCGGGTGCTCTGGTTTTCTCCCGCATTATAAAGACATACTTCTTGAGCGTTTCTCCCTGTGCCTCTGCTGAAAACTGGCTTAGTTCCAAGTTGGACTTCCACAGTTAACAAATGATAAATAAAAATAAAATAGCGGCATGAAAGTTTTGTTCTTAAAAGTGGCAAGGTATTGCAAAATTATGCCCAAATGGTAGTCGTACAATTTACTGCAAGCTTTAATAGTTTCAACCTAGAGCACTAAAAACTTATACTCCTGGCCACTGATTTTCAATTTTGTGGGATAATCCTTGTAGGAATTCAAAAGGTCAGACTGTCTGAATGCAAGAAAATGTAGGATTTCATAGCAGTCTAGATTTTGTAACAGATTAGTCTCCCAGTGAAATATCTGTTTTACTACATACACTTTGATATATTACTTCTTCTTATTCTGTTTGAGATCATCTTTAGTAGGGTTATAAATGACACATTATATTTAAACAGGAATTACCACAGTCATGGGAAAGCATTTGTTAACATATTTTTTGCATCACAGCTGTAGATGGAGGGTTCAGTCTTGACTTCCAGGAACTGCCACATGGGATTTGGATTTGGGTAAAGTGCAACTAAAACATGAATACCTGTTTTTTAGTTTTACTGTTTGTTATGTGGTTAATATATTTGATGCCCATTAAAAGTCTTTGCTGTACTTTTACATTTTATTTACATTTTGGTCTGTACCATTAAGTGACCAGTTTGTGGACAAGATTCATTGTCTGCACAGAGTAAACATGTTCTTCTATCTGTATGGAATTTTGCTATATTTTAATTTCATCCCACTACCAAATGACATGCAAATTAGATTTCTGTTCTTGATGTAACTGCTTGAATTTAATTTCACAAGAAGATTTTTTAGTAACCATAAATCATTTACATTGCTAATAGCCATTACTTTGGTCTTAAGTCAATAGAATATTGTGGCAACTTGTGCCTTTTTACAAAAAAGAATTATACATTTATAATTTTTCAAATAAGTTATTGCTGTGACAATGACAAGGATTAAAATGAGTAAACAACCTTTAGAAATGTGGGATATAAATAACAGACTTCCTTTAACCTCAAGATTTGTAAAACTGAAAAAACAAATAGTCCTGTAATTCAAAAAGAATCCCATCACTGGCATTGAGAGGTGTGAACAAAATGAGCTGTTTGTGCAATGCATGAAAATGTCATTCAAAGATATACTAGCTACAATGAGGAAACGCCTAATTATTGGCTAATTTGCATGTCTCTGAATCATCTTTAACCACCACAAGTGCACATCAGCCCTTTTCTGTAGTGGTCAACACTGGTGGCCCGTGCATCACATTGGCACAGGCATCCCTCCTCCTTCACTCTCTTTTCCTCTCTGTCACTCTTCCACACAAATGCACACACTGAAACTGAAGCACACACACACACACACACACACACACACACACACACACACACACATATATATATATATATATCTATATATATATATATATATATATATATATATATATATACATACATAAGCACACACACACATATATATATACATAAGCACACACACACATATATATATACATAAGCATACATACATACATACATACATAAACACACACACACACATACACACACACATACATACACACATACATACACACACACACATACATAAACACACACACATATACATAAAAACACACACACACATGTGAATCCATCTCTGAAAGTTGGAAAGAAAACACCTATAGATCCTGATAACATTCCTGCTGTATTAATATCCATTATTAAGAACATTCTAGTACCGATAGTATACCATACCGAAGATTTGAAAGTCATCTATCACACAGAGTTTAAAAAGAAGAAATAAAACTTTCAAAACTTGGTCCTAGTATATATATGAAATTACAGCTATGGCTCTTATGAATCACACAGAAATTAAACTCAACTATCTTTCTATCTACCTTCCTTTTTATACTAATTTGATAACACATGTCCTTCACTCTCCTCCTACATTGGTTCTTGTGAGCACAGCATTATCATATTGTGAAATCACTCCCCTTCAGCTATTTAAATTTACTGGCCATCCCACTGTATTCTATAGAACCAGAATATGAAGTGCCCAACGTCTTCCACTCTATCTTGCTTTTTAAAATTAGTGGCATTAGTTACCCCTCTTTCATATCTAACTGCTTAGTGCACACTGCATATGTTAGGTTATTAACCCATTTTTTTATCTTTAAAATCCACAACATCTAGTCCAAGAACACCAATTATTAGAGAGCCCACATTCTGCATTGTTCTGATTCTGGTGAGGCAAGATGCAAAGGAACACTATATCCCAGCACCACGAAGCAGCCTGAAGCTGTGCTAAGACCAGCACTAGTAATAGCTAAGCAGTAGCCATTTAGGGTTGTCTCCTCTTTTCATAATTCTTCACAAAGCGAATTCTTATTTTTTTCTGTTACGTATGCTTCATTGCTGTTTTCTAACCTAACTTCAAAATATCTGCCTAAATACTTCATCCATAAATCATCAGGGTCTGCTTATTATTTTCTCCTCAAGTGTTTGGCAGTGCCCTGTAGAGCCACAGACACCCTGAGTTGACGAATGCAGTCTTTTAAAACTACACTCACATCAACACATACCGCCACATCTCACGTAGCCCTTGCTTTAAAGCCCATAAGGCAAGGCACCACACAATCCAACACACAATCCAACATTCTGGTCAATGCAGATTCCATTGTTATTCATACTGGTGTCTCTCAAACCAGCTGGAGTAAGGAGAAAGCCATGTTCAGTTGCTTATCAGAGACCAGGATCCACCACATTACACATGCACTCAGATCCCTGGGACACAAGTATCAGTATGACTCAGTCATAGCCCATGTGGGTGTAATGACCTGAGATGTACCTCCCTGGTCAATATGAATTGAGACATCACGGAGTTCTTGCAATGTGTCCCAGTCTGGTATGAGCCTTGGACTGAGCAGCATTTTACCTTCTGCAAGGATGATGCCACAATATGAACAGACTGACTTTAATAACTGGCTCGGTTTATGGTGTCAATCTAAGGGGTTGCAATATTATGGGTGGGAAGTTGGCATAATGGTTAAGGTGTTTACCTTGCAGGCACAAGGTGCAGGGTTTGATTCTCACATGGGGTAATTGGCTAGGCTTAAAATGGCCCACAAGGGCAACTAGCTTAGTACTAACCTATGAACCTATTTGTCAGCCTGGAAAGACATGGTCAACAGACCACACTGCTTTTCCAGGGATGGTCTGCACCTATCCCCTCTTTGCTTTCAAATATTAGCTAAAGAAGTTTCCTCTCCCATAGTGTCTTTTTAGGTAATGCCAGACTGAAAGTACTTCTGATATAGCAAATTAAAACAAAGAAAATCCAAAGGTGTTACTGCTCAATACTAGGAGTCTTAACAAAACCCCCACTACCTACAAACTTTCCTAACAAGAAAATACTCACCCGTGTGGTCACGGAGACATGATTTTAAGTCATAGAGAAAACATCAGCAGTGCAAGATAATAATGCCTTCCACACATTTATATCGGGTTCCTATTAAGTGATCAAAGACGCATTCTTTCAAATGCATCTTGATCGAACTTAAAAGAATGAAAAGGCAAAATAGCGAAGTGGCTTTTAAGCAAATTCTTTCCTTGGGAAAGAATTCACTTGGCCGCTTCTGTTACTTTGCTGTTTTTGGCACTGTAGTGCCATCTCAGAGTTGGTATATTTAAGAAGGGGGTGTGTGGGGAACATAGCCCCCACATTGGAGTGGTGTGGGGGGCAAAGCCCTTTTATGTACTGTTTTAAAGTTTTTTTTTTTTTTTGGAACAGCAATTTTTTTCCCTTGGAAAAAAATCACTGTTCTGAGCTTTCGAGATTGTAAGCTTTCACTTACATGGGGTCGATTATTCATCGTTCACTTTTTTTAAGAGTTTGATTTAATACAGAATCTTTATCAGCTACTACACAGACAGGGACTGAAGGTGGAAGTGTCTCAATTTACATCAAAAGTAAATATACCTCAAGGCAAGTCAAACCGGACAATGCACTTGAACTTCTCCACATTCAAATCACCACAGGCAAAATACCATGTCACTTCTTTGAAGCTATAGGTCCCTCTCTATGACCCAGGAATCCCATAACATGCATTTAAATGGGAGCACTACAGAATCCTGAAAGCCCAAAATCCTGAAGATCAAAATCCTGAGACCAAAATCTCGAAAGTTCAAAATACTGAAAACTCAGAATACTGAAAACACACAGGATACCAACACTTACTATATTCCAGCACAAGTACATACAGAAACAAATAAAACACAAATCATATTACTCTTCAAGTATAAGCAGGGAGGAAAGCCCCCCTGCACCCCCCACACCCCCTGCTACTTAAATATATCAACTCCGAGATTGCACTTAGTGTAGTGAAGTGCAATCTCAGAGGTGATATATTTAAGTAGCATGGGGTGTGGGGAGCACTGCCCCCCACATGGGGGAGGTGCAGGGGTGATTTCTGTATTTTGAGTTTTCAGTATTTTTAGTTTTCAGTATTTTGAACTTTCCAGATTTTGGTCTTCAGGATTTTGAGCTTTCAGGATTCTGTATCCCTCCCATTTAAACATATTGGAACCTCTCATCATCCATTCCATTAATTATCTCACTATTAACTGGGGATCATATATGAATATATGACATCAAAAGTACAGGCACAGAGATTCTTAGATTTTTGAAAACACAGACTCCCTGGGCAAGACTGTCAATACACTGACCAGGGATTCAATCGTACTAGATCTGGTCCTTACTAATATGGGAGAGTGCTGCATTCCCCTTAGTGTTTTAATGTCTTCTCTGGACAGGTAAGACCATGTAAAAATAAAACCTGGGCCCCCTGCTAAACCTGGAATATACAGGAACTACTCTAAAGCCGACTTCCTATTAAGTGATAACCTGCAAATTTCAAGGCCTTGTAAATCCTGACAAGGCTGCTACTTATGCAGAACTGTTCAAAGAAACACTACACAAGCATGTTAATAGCTGCATAGAAGCAACTGTACCCACCAGGAAGAAGTACAGAACTAACTCAGAAAACAAGCCACCCTGGTGGAATCAGAAAATCAATAGGTTTTATAACAGAAGGAAGAAAATCATGGCAAACATTAGGAGGTGTACCACCCAGCAGGATAAACACTCTCATCAAACTAAACAAAAAAACTCAGACAACAAATAGTCTACCAAAGCCAAATTTGAGGTAAATTTGGCCTTGCAGGCTGAGGACAAACACAAAGCATTCTTTGTCTATGTCTGGAACATCAAAAGCAATACACAGTGGTGTGCAGAGTTCATTTTTAATGGAGCCACCTATACTGAGCCAGAAGATATAGCAAACCTACTGGCTGACAAATTCAGCTCCAACTTTATCTCTCTCACCCCTCAACCTCCCCTCAGGAAATACCATCAAATATAACTCCCCCTACTATCACTATGGAACAGGTCCTTAATGCCCTCTCTGAGGTCAAAAACACTGCATCAAAGGGCCCAGACAACATCCCAGGATGCCTTCTAAATAGCATGAAACATGACCTATCAGGCCCTCTGGAATTGCTATTTAACTGTAGCCTCCAAACAGGCTTCTTGCCTCACAAATGGAAAACAGCAACTGTCAACCCTCTTCAGAAAGGTGGGTCATCGACAGACCCTGGAAACTACAGACCCATAAGCCTCACTAGTCTCTTATGCAAAGCCATAGAAAGAATTATCATGGAAATGATTAGTAATGATGTAGGAAACCTCCAGACACTGGACCCAACCCAATTGGTTTTTCAAGGGCAGGTCATGCCTACTTAACCTGGTGGGCATCTTTGAGAAGGCCACCAAAGCAATAGATGAGAACAAAATTGTTCACCCTGCATACCTTGACCTTGCCAAGACATTTGACTCGATAAACCACTTGGACATTGTTGATAAACTCAACAGTTAGATATAATCCCTTATGTCACCTGGTGGGTAGCTAGCTGGTTCACAGACAGGACCCAAGAGGTTAGAATTGGGGAGTCCACCTCTACAAAGAGGCCCGACACAAGCAGAGTACCTCAGGAATTGGTTCTGGGACTGCTCCTTTTTGGCATTTACTTCTCTGAAATCAAGGCTCATGTCAGTGGCCTCTGGCTGACTAAATTTGCAGATGACTTTAAATTAGCAGCAGGCACAGAATCCCCATAACACAAATGTTCTCCAGGAAGGGGTGACACAGACAAACAACTGGTGTCATAGCCATGGACTAAAACTAAATGTCAAAATATGCATAATAGTATCCTTCAGGAGGTCATCCATCCCTGGTAACTATCATACTGACAGCACACCCCTAAGATGACCCAGTAGTCAGGGGCTTGGGGACACACATAGGCAGTATTCTAGCCTTTGACCATCATATGTCTGCAGTCGTCAGAAAATCATTTCCTGTTGTGCAACTTATAAACAAAGGCATGGTATGTAGAAACAAGGAGGTTATTGTTACACTGTATTTGGGATTCATCTGACCTATCATTGACCACAATGCCCCCTTTGGTATGTAACTAAACAGGCACATTCTACAACTGGAACATCCACAGAGGCTCCTAACTAAAATAATACAGGGTATAAGTAATGTAACATGCTCTGTCCAGATCACCTCAAGGACCTATCTCTGTATTCTTTCTCCTACAGGCTGTTAAGGGGAGGTCAATACCTGGCATGCAAGGTATTGTCAGGCCTCACCCTGATGGATCTCTTGCATATCACAGAACAAATGACACCACAATTATCCATTCTAAAGACATAAACCTAGGCCATGATATAACTAGGACCTGCTGGAGAGACAGGGATGTAACCCAGAGACCACCCTTTCTATGGAACAGGCTCACCATCCTTGTGAAGCAGAGCTCCTCCCTAACTGAATTCAAGTGCAACCTGACAATTGGATGGGAACAGGAAATTCATCCCTGGTTTGGAACTTATGTCTTTAATAGACACAGGCAGCCTGTAAATAGTTTCTCTCAGAACCCTGCTTGTAAATATTTTATCTTTCAAGCCTCTGTTTACACTTATCAAGGGTACCAGCACTTGTCAGAGATTTGGGATGCATGGCTAGGCTTAAAAAGACCCTTGTGGTCATTAGCCTAGTACAAACCTATAAACCTATTAAGTCCATTTTTGGCCATTCATTCTCAGCATTACAGAGCTAACTAAGTGGATGCTGAAAATTCAAACAGTTACCCTTTGGGCTTTATGTATCCCTGGTGTTAATGGTGGAGTAGAGGATAAAAACTCTGTTAAACAGCTGGGTGTGTGATGGAGGCATGGGGTCTGAACCTCCTTTTTACCGTAACCTTTTTTTAACCTTCGAACCTTCAGGTAATATGTAAGAGGCTACCTGGTACCTAATGATAGTGCAGAAAGTTAAGGCTTTGTGAAAGAGCTATTTGTACATGCTGAGGGTACAGTGCTACACTCTTTTGTGAGTGCCCTTAGAGCACAATATCAAGGTGTCTCTGATGTCTAGTGTTCACCTCACAAGTCTTTTGTCATGATACTAAGAGTATCCCTGTTAGCTAGGGTTCTCCTTGCACCACATCTTTTTCAGTGCTTTCATCTTTCTACATCTTAGGGCATGATATTTATGTCTAGTGTTCCCCTATCTCAGATATTTCATAATGCAAAACTTTGTTCAACTGTTTTTATGCATGACTTAGGGCCTGATATAGTGTACCCCCCCCCCCATGTTGCAGGATTTGTTAGTCTAGGGAGGTGTGGACAGCCACACACTCACATGTTCATGCATACAGTATGCCCCCCCCCCCATGTTGCAGGATTTGTTAGTCTAGGGAGGTGTGGATAGCCACACACACACATTTACATGTTCATGCATACAGTACACACACACACGCACACACCTTACCCTACCAATCCTGTAACTAATCTCCACTGCAGCCTCCCAGGCAGAAGAGGTAGACAGACAGGCATACACACACTTATCTTAATCCCCTCATACCTCTACATACACTCAAACATGCAGCCATACACATATACCCATGTAAAAACCTTTCAATACTAACTGTCCACTACAACCTGGCACATACCTCTAACATGACCAGGTGAATGCAAGCTTTTGGCTGCATTCATTAACATGAGAGGCTAAGGTAACTTATGAAGCTGAGTGATTCTCTGTCTGACTCTGCTCCAGAAGTGCCTTACTGCTGGCATTTCTGACTGAGTGCACATGGCTAGTTAACATAGGCTGCTCCTCTGGAATGCCACACTGGTATTTACATTAGGATGCAGAGAGAGCCCCTACAGTATACAGTAGGACACAGACAGCCCCCCTACAGTATACAGTAGGACACACCATACAGTGTAAGGTAGGATGCAGAGACAGCCCCTACAGTATAGATTAGGAAGCAGAGACACCCTCCTTCAGTATACAGTAGGATGCAAAGACAGCTCATTACAGTATAGGTTCATAGGTGTGTACTAGGCTAATGGCCCTGGAGCCTATATAAGCCTAGCCCAAGAAGATTCCCTGGCATCATGCCGCCCAAAGTTAGTTCCCAATGGCCCTGTCAAGCAAGGGCACTGAAGTGATCTCCAGGATGAACTTCCTATTGTCTATAAAGTAAGATGCAGAGACAGCCCCTTAAAGTATACAGTAGGATAAAGAGACTGCCCCCTTACAGTATACAGTATGACACAGACATAGCCTCCCTACAGTATACAGTAGGACACAGATAAAACCCTACAGTATAAAGTAGGATGCAGAGATGGCCCCTACAGTATACAGTAGGATACAGAGACAGCCCTCCTACAGTATACAGTAGGAGGCAGACACAGCCCTTACAGTATACAGTAGGACACAGACAGCCCCTAAAGTATACAGTAAGATGAAGACAGCCCCTACAGTATACAGTAGGACTCAGACAGTCCCCTGCATTGTACAGTAGGACACAAAGACATCCCCTTACAGTATACAGAAGGACTCAGACAGCCCCTTACAATATACAGTAAGACACAGGGACAGCCCCCTACTGTATACAGCAGGACGCAGAGACAGCCCCTTGACAGTATACAGTAGGACACATATAGCCCCTACAGTATACAGTAGGACTCAGAGACAGCCCCCTACAGCATACAGTAGGATGCAGAGACAGCCCCCTACAGCATACAGTAGGATGCAGAGACAGCCCCCTACAGCATACAGTAGGATGCAGAGACAGCCCCCTACAGCATACAGTAGGATGCAGAGACAGCCCCCTACAGCATACAGTAGGATGCAGAGACAGCCCCCTACAGCATACAGTAGGATGCAGAGACAGCCCCCTACAGCATACAGTAGGATGCAGAGACAGCCCCCTACAGCATACAGTAGGATGCAGAGACAGCCCCCTACAGCATACAGTAGGATGCAGAGACAGCCCCCAACAGTATATATAGGTCAATAGGTTCATAGGTGTGTACTAGGCTAATGGCCATGGAGCCTATATAAGCCTAGCCCAAGAAGATTCCCTGGCATCATGCTGCCCAAAGTTAGTTTCCAGTGCCTTTGTTAAGCAAAGCCACTGAAGTTATCCCTGGGGTGAACTTCCTGTTGCCCATACAGTAAAGATGCAGGGGCAGCCCCCTATTGTATTGTTCTAGTCACACCTGTTCAAACAACATTGTTACAGCTACAGCTAAATTTACATTGTAATGACACTTGTCACCAGTTTGTATGTGTAACTTAACAAGTATTAATATCTTTTATTTCACCCTCTTATGTTTAACTGGCATCAGATCGCACATGAAGTTCTTTGACTGTGTAGGCCCTTCATTTCCATCGCTTATGGTACCATAGTCCAGCGGTGCAATGTGCCACAATGCATGATTACTAGACATACTTTCCACAAAGGGAATTACCCTCCATGTTAGGTATACCATCTTCCTTCAGTATGTTTGAAATATGCTAGCAGTTCTTAAGTTGCTGACTTCTACAGACTGAGGCATGTGGCTGCCATTTAGACATGATGACCTATGTTACTGACTCATCTATAAAAGTTCAGTGTGTTTTAAAAAGCAAAAGTCTACAAAAACATAAAAGCAGCACTTACCAAAAGATATGTCCTTTACTGTATCCAGCACATCATATAAGCCTTTACCTACATAATTGAAAAACATTTATAAGTAAAGCATTTCAATGAATGACTGTTAATGCATTGTGAGTTTAACTGTGTTTATCTCATACCACACAGTGTAAGGGCTGTTTTAATATATATTTATAAAACAATTGGTATGATTTGTTTTCTATTTGTATAGTCCTTCATTTACAAATATTCTTTTTTGATTAAATTTGATAGTGTCATTCCTTTTAAGCACATTTCAGGTGTGAATATAACTTCCTAATAATATACATTGTTACTTAATTCTGTTACAGTGTAATAACAGAAATAATCCATTGTATAACAGTCCATATAATCTAAATAATCCATGTATAACAGAAATAATCATTTTTAAAACCTTAATCATATAACTGGCTACATAATACATTAGCATTCCTGTTAAACACATTTCAGCTGTGAATATAACTTCCTAATAATATACATTGTTACTTAATTCTGTTACAGTGTAATAACAGAAATAATCCATTGTATAACAGTCCATATAATCCAAATAATCCATGTATAAATTTTTAAAACCTTAATCATATAACTGGCTACATAATACATTAGCATTCCTGTTAAACACATTTCAGCTGTGAATGTAACTTCCTAATATACATTGTTACTTAATTCTGTTAGTGTAATACTGCTGTATAACAGAAATAATCCATTTTAGCCCATTAATCATATTTTAACTGGCAACAGAATACATTAGCATTAAGCACATTTCAGCTGTAAATATAACTTCCTAATATATATTGTTACTTAATTCTGTTACAGTGTAATACTGCTGTATAACAGAAATAATCAATTTTAACCCCTTAATCAGATGTTAACTGGCTACAGAATACATTAATATGCCTGTTAAGCACATTTCAGGTGTGAATATAACTTCCTAATATACATTATTACTTAATTCTGTTACAGTGTAATACTGCTGTATAAGAGAAATAATTTATTTAACCTATTAATCATGTTAACTGGCTACATAATACATTAGCATTCCTGCTAAGCACATTTCTGGTGTGAATATAACTTCCTAATAATATACATTGTTTCTTAATTCTGTTACACACCAGTATTACACTGTAACAGAAATAATCAGTTTTAGCCCCTTAATCATATGCAAACCAGCTACATAATACATTAACAATTCTGTTGTCCACATCTGTGAGATGTTGTCAGCAGTACAACTTTACAAATACAGCATTAGCTCTTGCATGTGCTCAGCTCACATATACGCAGCACACAGGTGCATGATTACCTTTTGTGCAGTACAGCTCTACACATAAGTATTAGCTCTTGCACTTGATCACATATATGCAGCACACAGGTGCACAGTTAGCGTTATTGCATTTTGGCTCTCAGTTCTCCTGCTCAGTTCATGGTTTAGGTTCATAGGTTCATACTAGGCTATCTACCCTAGGGCATTAATAAGCCTAGCCAGAATGTGTTTGGCTTTTGCCACCCATTTTAAATTTAATTTTGCTATGCCCTTTTTCGAGGTTAGTATACTGTGCTTCTGTCTAACAGTGACACAGAAGTGATACCCGGGATAAACCTACGATCTCCCATCCACTCATCAAGATTCCTCTTGAAGAGAGTCAATGAGGGAGTCTGCCTAACCTGGACTGGGATTTTATTCGAGAGTGAAGGGAGCCTCTGGGTTATGAATCTGTCCCTCCAGCATGTCCTATTTATTTCAGTGCTGAGGTTCAAGTCTCACGAGCATGTAGCTCGATGGGATTTGGATTTTCTGAGGTGCAGCATGTCCATCAATTCCGGGTTGGACATGGCTTTATACGTCAGGCACAGATCGCCTCTGAGCAGGCAGTATGCCACTGAGTAGAGCTGGAGTTTCTTTAACTGGGCAGGATATGGCATCTTCGGTTTCTTCTGTCTGGCGTCTACATATACACAAAAACAGAATGACACTTAAGCATGGGGTCTCAGAGCATGTAAAGGGAGACATGTTAAAAACCTGTGGAGTTGTAGTCCCCTTTATGTCCAAGGGGAGCAACAGGGTAAAATAAAAGTGTAGGTGGGTGGTGGACTCTCAAGAGGCTTCTTCAGATAGTGGAAAATTTTAAAGGAGAGTGAATTTGCCTAGAACTATCCATTGTAGGGGAAGACATAGAATAAAATGTGTTGCCAATATTTTTGAGGAGAGAAAGTTAAGCTTCTACCTCAGTACAAGCTAGTGAATAATATATCTGTGAATTATCAGACTTATAGGTAAGCCGTGTAAGCTTTAAAAAGGCATAACAAAGTTCCTACCTCAAGTGGAACAAAAGAGAATAGAACTAGGGTTGTAGGGGAAGAGAATGAATGGTATGTCTCTATTAGTTCTTATAATTCTGAGTTAAAAGATGACCACTTAAAAACATTCTACAACAGTTGCCATTGCAAAGCCTTATAGGATACAAAGTCAAAATCAAAGTCAGAGTAAACTTTATTGTCATTTAGATCTGCACATATTGCAGGCAAATTAAATTACATTGCTTTGCTCCCAGTGCAAGAAACATACATACATTCAACTACTATTCAGTAATAGTAGGACAGGCACATACAGACATTACATGCATAAAATGTGCCATTTAGGGTATTGCACAATTAAATATTGCACAAACTTGAATTTTCACATTAACAGGTACCAGTGAAGCAAAAATATTGCATACAGTATTGTACATTCAAGTTTCAGGATAGATGAAGATTTGGATATCGCACTAACCTATGCTACTAGTAGTACTGATCTTTGAATAAATGGACATGAGAGGATGTCATTTACTGGATTAGTCAAGAGAATATTCAGTCAATTGTTTGAAAGAGCCAGATGGCTTCTGGCATGCCTGTTAAGAGTTCAGCAATCTGGTGGATAAGGGGAAAAGCTTCAATTGAGCCTGGAAGTCTTACAGTCCATGCTGCTGTAACATCTACCATAGGAAAGGTGAGAGAACATACCACATGCAGGGTGAGTACGGTCATTTATTATCTTTCTAGCTCTTCCAATACATTGACTTTTGTGTTTACTCATTCATGGATGCCAGTGGAGAGCCAATGATTTTTTCCACTACTGTTACTACTCTCCAGAGAGCCTCGCGATCTGAGGCATTACAGTTCCCGTACGGTGCAATGATGTTGTTTCTCAGTATGGTCTCAATGGTTTCCCAATAGAAGGCTTGAGGGATGGACTGTGACAGGATTGCTTTCCTCAGTTTCTGTAGGAAGTGCAAACACTGCTAAGCTTTTTTGACAATGTGGTTGGTGCGCACTAAGACAGGTCCTGTGATATGTGTAAACACAAGAACTTAGTGCTCTTGACTCTTTCTACTGTTGCTCCCTTGATTTCCAGAGGTTGATGTCCTCTCTGAGACATCCTAAAGTCCATGCACAGTTCCTTGGTCTTGCTGAGGTTTAATGCCAGATTGTTGCTGTCACCCCAGCCTAGCAGATGTTCCACTTCACCCCTATGTGCTGTTTCCATGCCTTTCTTGACAAGACCTATGACTGTGGTGTCATTTACAATCTTGATAATTCTGTTGGATTCATATCTGGCTACACAGTCATGTGTAAGCAAGGGGAATCCTAGAGGACTCAGGATGCAGCCCTGTGGTACACCCGTGTTCATTGTTATGCTTTTAGAGCTATTATTTCCCACATACCTTTTGGGGTCTGTCTGTGAGAAAGTCTAGTATCTAATTGCACAAGGGGGTGTTAACACCTAGGTGTATTAGTTTCATCACTAGGTTCTGGGGGGGTGACAGTATTAAAGGCAGAACTAAAGTCGATGGATAACATCCTGACATAACAGTCCTTATTTTCCAAGTAAGTCAAGGTTTCATGAAGTGCTAAAGAGATGGCATCTGCTGTGCAGTAGTCTGACCTGTAGGCAAACTTCAATGTATCTAGTGTTGCAGATATGCTTGCTGAGATGTGGTCTTTGATCAGCTGCTCAAGGCTCTTCATTACTGTCAATGTTAGAGCAACAGGGCGATAATCATTCACACTTGCTGGTTGTGGTTTCTTGGGTAAGGGAATGCTAGTCATGTTCTTAAAGAATCTTGGTACAATTTCTAATTGCAGTGATGTATTGAAAATGTCTGAGTACCAAGCCAGCTCTGCAGTACAGACCTTGAGAACCTTGCCCATCAGTTAAGGCTTGTATGCCTTTCCATAGACATCTAGAGTACCTTTGGTCATTAAAGTGATGCTGAATTTTTCTTCCCTAGGTTCTCTTTGCCTTTTTATGCCTTTGTTTACATTTGCTCTGACCACATTTAGGGCATCCTTGTCTTTAGATCGGAATGCTGCATTACTTGCCTTTATAAGCTTGTACACCTGACTGGACAGCCATAGTTTTTGCTTTGCACATATGGTGATGTCTTTGATAGTTGTCACATCATCCACACATTTTGAGATGCAGGCCATAACAGATTATGTATATTCTTCCAGGTCTATTTGGTGATTCATTGTGGCTGCCTCCCTGAACATTGAGCAGTCAGTACGCTTGAAGTAGTCTCGCAGTGCTGTGACCGCACCCTCAGGCCATTACCTTATTTGCTTCCTTGATGCTTTTCTTGATTTTAGCAGTGCTTTATATGCAGGAAACAACATAATGGCAAGATGATTCGAGCTGCCCAGGAGTGGATAAGGTGCTGCCTTATATGCCAGATCTGTCGGTGAAAACCTTATCTAGTGTATTCTCCCCTCTGGTCACGAAGTTCACATGATGATGGTAGTGGGGTAGTATCAGTTTCAGGCTGGCATGGTTAAAGTCACCTGCAATTACATGGGCAAACTCTGGGTTCCTGTTCTGGAGTTCACTTATGGACTGGTATAGAGTGGCAAGTGCTGCACTGGTGTTTGCACTGGGTGGAATGTAAACAGCTATTATGCTCATTCCATTAATGTCTCTAGGCGTGTAATAAGGCCTGCATTTTAGAAACAAAAATGCAATGTTCTCTGAGCAGTGTGGGGCAACCTCCTCACAGTTTATACACCAGTTGTTGTTCATGTATATACATGCACCCCCTTCATGAGATTTGCCACAGAGTGAATGAATTCTGTCAGCACAAAATAATGTAATGAGACCAGCTCATAATTATGTTTTAGATGGTCACATAAGGATTGACAAAACAAAGGCAAGATTAGAATCTGGATTCCACTGGTCAGACATAATAAATGAAATGGAAAATTTCTGTACTTCTTGTTATGACTGACTGTAAAGTGCAATGTCAGTTATCGGGTTATCATTTGAATCTAGCACTATAGACTTTGTGGGACCACTAGTGGAATGTAACAATGTTTATCAGTACCTGTTATTAAAAAAACTGACTATGCTACAAAACAAGAATAATCAGTGTCATTATGCACGGACTGTGCTACATAAGAATAATCAGTGTCATTACGCACAGACTGTGCTACATAAGAATAATCAGTGTCATTACGCACAGACTGTGCTACAAAATAAGAATAATCGGTGTCATTACGCATGGACTGTGCTACAAAACAAGAATAATCAGTGTCATTATGCATGGACTGTGCTACAAAACAAGAATAATCCGTGTCATTACGCACGGACTGTGCTACAAAACAAGAATAATCAGTGTCATTACGCACGGACTGTGCTACAAAACAAGAATAATCAGTGTCATTATGCATGGACTGTGCTACAAAACAAGAATAATCAGTGTCATTACGCATGGACTGTGCTACAAAACAAGAATAATAAGTGTCATTATGCATGGATTGTTACCTTACCCAGTCCTGGTCATGTTCATGTTCATCACCAGGTTACCTTACCCAGTCTTGGTCATGCTCATGTTCATCACCAGATTACCATATCCAGTCCTGGTCATGCTCATGTTCATCACCAGGTTACCTTACCCAGTCCTGGTCCTGCTCATGTTCATCAACAGGTTACCTTACCTAGTCCTGGTCATGCTCATGTTCATCACCAGTTTACCTTACCCAATCCTAGTTATGCTCATGTTCATCACCAGGTTACCTGACCCAGTCCTGGTCCTGCTCATGTTCGTCACCAGGTTACCTTATGCAGTACTGTTCATGTGCTTGTTCATCACCAGGTTACCATACCCAGTCCTGGTCATGCTCATTTTCAACAGGCTACCTTACCAAGTCCTGGTCATGCTCATGTTCGTCACAAGGTTACGTTACCCAGCCCTTGCCATGCTCATGTTCATTACCAGGTTATATTACCCAGTCCTGGTCATGCACATTTGCATCACCAGGTTACCTTACAGAGTCCAGGTCATGCTAATGTTCATCACCAGATTACCTTAGCCAGTCCTGTTCATGCACATGTTCATCACCAGGTTACCTTATTCAGTACTGGTCATGCTCATGTTTGTCACAAGGTTACCTTACCCAGTCCTGGTCATGCTCATGTTCATCACCAGGTTACCTTACCCAGTCCTTGTCATGCACATGTTCATTACCAGGTTATCTTACCCAGTCTTGGTCATGTGTATGTTCTTCATCAGATTAGCTTACTCAGTCCAGGTCATGTTTATGTTTATCACCAGGTTACCTTACCCAGTTCTGGTCATGCTCATGTTCATCATCCAGTTTACCTTACCCAGACCTGGTCATGCTCATGTTCGTCACCAGGTTACCTTACCCAGTCTTGGTCCTGTTCATGTTCTTCACTAGGTTACCTTACCAAGTCCTGGTTCTGCTCATGTTTATCACCAGGTTACCTTACCCAGTCCTGGTCATGCTCATGTTCATCACCAGGTTACCTTACCCAGTCCTTGTCATGCACGTGTTCATTACCAGTTTACCTTACCTAGTTCTAGTCATGTTCATGTTCGTCACCAGGTTAACTGATCCAGTCCTGGCCCTGCTCATGTTCGTTACCATGTTACATTACCCAGTCCTGGTCATGCTCATGTTCTACAACAGGTTACCTTACCACGTCCTGGTCATTCTTATGTTTGTCACCAGGTTACCTTACCCAGTCCTGGTTATTCTCATGTTCATTACTAGGTTACCTTACCCTGTCTTGGTCACGCTCATATTCATCACCAGATTACCTTACCCAGTCCTGGTCATGTGCATGTTCATCACCAGGTTACATTACCTAGTTTTGGTCCTGATCACTTTCATCACCAGGTTACCTTACCCAGTCCTAGTCATGCTCATGTTCGTCACCATGTTACCTTACCCAGTCCTGGTCATGCCCATGTTTGTGACCAGGTTAACTGACCCATTCCTGGTCTTGCTCATGTTCATCACCAGGTTACCTTACCCAGTACTGGTCCTGCTCATGTTCTTCACCACGTTACCTTACCTAGCCCTGATTATGCTCATGTTCATCCACCAGGACAATACCTTACCCAGTCCTGGTCATGTGTATGTTCATCAAGAGGACAACACCTTACACAGTCCTAGTCATGCTCGTGTTCATCACCAGGTTACCTTACCCAGTCCTGGTCATACTCATGTTCATCACCAAGTTACCTTACCCAGTCCTGGTCATGCTCATGTTCATCACCAGGTTACCTTACCCAGTCCTGGTCATGCTCATGTTCATCACCAGGTTACCTTACCCAGTCCTGGTCATGCTCATGTTCATCACCAGGTTACCTTACCCAGTCCTGGTCATGCTCATGTTCATCACCAGGTTACCTTACCCAGTCCTGGTCCTGCTCATGTTCATCACCAGGTTACCTTACCCAGTCCTGGTCATGCTCATGTTCATCACCAGGTTACCTTACCCAGTCCTGGTCATGCTCATGTTCGTCACCAGGTTACCATACCCAGTCCAGGTCATGCTCATGTTCATCACATGGTTACCTTACCCAGTGCTGGTCATGCTCATGTTCGTCACCAGGTTACCTTACCCAGTCCTGGTCCTGCACATGTCTGTTACCAGGTTACCTTAGCCATTCCTGCTCCTGCTCATGTTTGTCACTAGGTTGCATTACCCAGTCCTGGTCCCGCTCATGTTCATCACCAGGCTATCTTACCCGGTCTTGGTCATGCTCATGTTCATCACCAGTTTACCTTATCCAGTCATGGTCATGCACATGTTCATCACCAGGTTACCTTACCCAGTTCTGGTCATGGTCATGTTCGTCACCAGGTTACCTTATCCAGTCTTGGCCAAGCTCATGTTCATCACCAGATTACCTTACCCAGTCCTAGTTATGCTCATATTTGTCACCAGGTTACCTTACCCAGTCCTGGTCATGTTCATGTTTGTCACCAGGTTACCTTATGCAGTCTTTGTCATGCTCATGTTCTTCACCAGATTACCATACCCAGTCCTGGACATGCTCATGTTCATCACCAGGTTACCTTACTCTGTCCTGGTCATGCTCATGTTCGTCACCAGTTTACCTTATCCAGACCTGGTCATGCATGTTCATCACCAGGTTACCTTACCCAGTCCTGGTCATGCATGTTCATCACCAGGTTACCTTACCCAGTCCTGATCCTGACCATGTTCATCACCTGGTTACCTTACCTAGTCCTGGTCATGCTCATGTTCATCACCAGTTTACCTTACCCAATCCTAGTTATGCTCATGTTCGTCACCAGGTTACCTGACCCAGTTCTGGTCCTGCTCATGTTCATCACCAGGTTACCTTATGTAGTCCTGTTCATGTGCTTGTTAATCACCAGGTTACCTTACCCAGTCCTGTTCTTGCGCATGTTCATCACCATGTTACCTTACCCAGTCCTAGTCATGCTCATGTTCAACAACAGGTTACCTTACCACGTCCTGTTCATGCTCATGTTTGTCACCAGGTTGCCTTAACCAGTCCTGGTCATTCTCATGTTCATTACCAGGTTACCTTACCCTGTCTTGGTCATGCTCATATTAATCACCAGATTACCTTACCCAGCCCTGGTCATGCTCATGTTTTGTCACCAGGTTACCTTACCCAGTCATGGTCATGTGCATGTTCATCACAAGGTTACCTTACTCAGCCTGGTCATATTCCTGTTTATAACCAGGTTACCTTACCCAGTCCTGGTCATGCTCATGTTTATTACCAGGTTACCTTACCCAGTCCTGGTCATGTGCATGTTCATCACCAGGTTACATTACCCAGTTCTGGTCCTGATCATTTTCATCACCAGGTTACCTTACCCAGTCCTAGTCATGCTCATGTTCATCACCATGTTACCTGACCCATTCCTGGTCTTGCTCATGTTCATCACCAGGTAACCTTACTCAGTCCTGGTCATGCTCATGTTTGTCACCAGGTTACCTTACCCAGTCCTGGTCCTGCTCATGTTCATCACCAGGTTACCTTACCCAGTCCTGGTCATGCTCATGTTCATCACCAGGTTACCTTACCCAGTCCTGGTCATGCTCATGTTCATCACCAGGACAATACCTTACCCAGTCCTGGTCATGCATGTTCATGTTCATCACCAGGTTACCTTACCCAGTCCTGGTCATGCTCATGTTCATCACCAGGTTACCTTACCCAGTCCTGGTCATGCTCATGTTCATCACCAGGTTACCTTACCCAGTCCTGGTCATGCTCATGTTTGTCACCAGGTTACCTTACCCAGTCCTGGTCATGCTCATGTTCATCACCAGGTTACCTTACCCAGTCCTGGTCATGCTCATGTTCATCACCAGGTTACCTTACCCAGTCCTGGTCATGCGTATGTTCATCACCAGGTTACCTTACCCAGTCCTGGTCATGCTCATGTTCATCACCAGGTTACCTTACCCAGTCCTGGTCATGCTCATGTTCATCACCAGGTTACCCAGTCCTGTCCTGCTCATGTTCATCACCAGGTTACCTTACCCAGTCCTAGTCATGCTCATGTTCGTCACCAGGTTACCTGACCCAGTCCTGGTCCTGCTCATGTTCATCACCTGGTTAGCTTACCCAGCCCTGTTCATGTGCATGTTCATCACCAGGTTACCTTACCCAGTCCTGGTCATGCTCATGTTCAACAGGTTATCTTGCCAAGTCCTGGTCATGCTCATGTTCATCACCAGGTTGCCTTACCCAGTCCTGGTCATGCTCATGTTCATCACTAGGTTACCTTACCCAGTCCTGGTCCTGCTCATGTTCATCACCAGGTTACCTTACCCAGTCCTGGTCCTGCTCATGTTCATCACTAGGTTACCTTACCCAGTCCTGGTCATGCTCATTTTCATCACCAGGTTGCCTTACCCAGTCCTGGTCCTGCTTATGTTCATCACCAGGTTACTTGACCCAGTTTTGGTCATGCTCATGTTCGTCACCAAGTTACCTTACCCAGTCTTTGTCATGCTTATGTTTGTCACCAGATTACCTTACCCAGTCCTGGTCATGCTCATGTTTGTCACCAGGTTACCTTACCCAGTCCTGGTCATGCTCATGTTTGTCACCAGGTTACCTTACCCAGTCCTGGTCATGTTCATGTTCGTCACCGGGTTACCTTACCCAGTCTTGGTCATGCTCATGTTCATCACCAGGTTAACTGACCCAGTCCTGGTTCTACTTATGTTTGTCACCTGGTTATCTTACCCAGTTTTGGTCCTGCTCATGGTCATCACTAGGTTACCTTACCCAGTCCTGGTCCTGCTCATGTTCGTCATCAGGTTACCTTATCCAGTCCTGGTCCTACTCATGTTCATCACCAGGTTATCTTAGCCAGACCTGGTCATGCTCATGTTAATCTCCAGGTTATCTTACGCAGTCCTGGTCATGCTCATGTTCATCACGAGGACAATACCTTACCCAGTCATGGTCATGATCATGTTCATCACCAGGTTACCTTACCCAGTCATGGTCATTTTCATGTTCATCACCAGGTTACCTCACCCAGTCAGTCCTGGTCATGCTCATGTTACCCAGTCCTGGTCATGCTCATGTTCATCACCAGGTTACCTTACCCAGTCCTGGTGGTGCTCATGTTCATCACCAGGTTACCTTCCCCAATCCTGGTCATGCTCATGTTCATCACCAGGTTACCTTATCCAGTCCTGGTCATGCTCATGTTCGTCACCAGGTTACCTTATCTGGTTTTGGTCATGTTCATGTTCATCACCAGGTTACTTTATCCAGTCCTGGTCATGCTCATGTTCGTCACCAGGTTACCTTACCCAATCCTGGTCATGCTCGTTCTTCACCAGGTAACCTTACTCAATCCTGATCCTGCTCATGTTCGTCACCAGGTTACCTTACCCAGTCCTGGTCATGCTCATCTTCAGCACCAGGTTACCTGACCCAGTCCTGGTCCTGCTCATGTTCAGTGCCAGGTTACCTTACCAAGTCCTGGTCATTCTCATGTTCATCTCCAGGTTAGCTTTCCCAGTCCTGGTCATGCTCATGTTCATCACCAGGTTGATCTAGTGAAGCACAAACTTGTTATTGCTTATCACTATCATTTTGCCCAACTGTACTTGAATCATTACACCCATAACAGCTTCCCCTCCGCACTTGAATCAATACATCCCTTTTCACTCCCACTTAAACAACACCTCTCCTACTGCTCTTTTCCTAACTGCCCCATCCACCACTCTACCCTTCTCTTGCATTCCCTGTATACCTAAGGTATAAGCCTTCTAGATAACACCAGTTTGGAACAGGCAGCTTAAATAGCACTAATCCTATACCATGCTCTCTCCGTCACATGCTAGTACCATTATCCTCTTATAAAAAATGGTGCGCTGGTTTCCATGGTCACCTCACTGCAAGAAGATCTCCAGTTAGATTCTCATCTGGGCTGCCTACTTTGTAGAGTCTACATCTTCTCTTTGCATTTGTGTTGGTTTTCTCTGGGTGCTTCAGTTTCCTCCCACATTAGAAAGCCATGCATCTGGAGCATTTCTCCCTGGGCATCAGCTAAAAATTGGCTTGTTCCAAGTCGGACTTTCTTGGTAAACAAATGTAAAAAAAAAAAAATAACTTCCACCCCCTCCTACATACTTTTATAACTTATCTCATTATATCTGTTTAATTTTAACAAACTTCTGCACTACTAATATCTCCTTCCTACCTAATTTTATAGCATTACTCATTGCGTATCTTGAACTCCTTGCAAACCTGTCTTAACTGAAATGTAAAAACACTAAACTTCCTTACAACAATATTCTAGATTCTGCATTATCAATCCATTTAGTTCCTGAAATTTTTTACAGCTGGTACAAGTATAGACTTACAATTGTTGATGTAAATACTTGACTGTATATACCCATCTTGTAATCGTGCTTGTCATGAGAAATCTATCTGTTTTTCTGAGAATTGTTTGAAATTCACCTGTTAATATAAATGTACTGTGATGGAACTTTTCCTCTCAGCCCTCTTGTGAAAATCAGATCTGCCCACTCGGACTTCCCAGTCAACAAAGACAAGTAAATATATAAAATAGCATTTAATAATTTCTTAAGTTATAATGATTGTAAATAAACTGGAAGATATTTTTTTCCTTTACTCACTCATTAATCAGCCTAAGTTTGGTATGTATTATATAACTGAATATCAGCCCAATTTGTAAGGGGGTGTTGCAATCCTCTTCTTACCCCTGTGCAATTCTAAAGGGTAGGAGGTTGCAGGGAGTGCCAGCCTTACTTCCAAACAAAGTTAATGGAAACTACAGTTTACCGTTCAGCATAAGTGGGAATGCTGCACTCCTGAGTGTGCTGTCCTTTGGATGAAACATTGACTTGGGGCCCCATCTGCTTGAGTTGGAGGTAGCTCAAGTGGATATAAAAGATTCTATGGCACCTATTAAAGAGTAGGGATCCTTTATTTATATACTACATATTTACAAATATTTACAAGGGTACAAATATATCTATATCTTTCCATAACCACTATCTGATTTTCTTCAATATTGTTGCTAAAATCCATTTATTGTTAAACATAATTTCATATATTCCTTCATTCAATATGACCCTTTATCTATTATTTTAACATGTTCTTTACTTCTATTCATATAATATCCATATTTAATAATATAAATGTTTTATCCGCTTCATTTATATTTTCAAAAAAATCTTTTTTAAATAGTTTTCCCCATAACTTCTTTACTCTTTAACATTTCAAAAACATATGTCCTATAGTTTCTTCTTTATTACAATGTAAACGTATTCTATCAATTTTCTTCTTATATGGCATATTTCCTTTAACTGACAATTTATCTATTACTAGTCAACACAAAAATCTCAACATTCTACTTTCTGATTACACTATTTGCTTCTTAATTTTTATAGCTTTAATCTTTTCATCTGTTAGATTTTCCCAAGGTTTTACATAGTAATGTTTTACCATTACATTCTTCTGAGCTGGGAATTTCTGGTTAAATGCTTATTGTGCCTGCTTATTTGATCTGTTTCTTTCTGAAATTTCTGCTCTTTGTTTGCTGTAGCCCAGAAGTTAGTAGTTTATTGGCCATTTTGAGCTAATTTCTTTCTCTTTCATTTCCCTGCTATAGAAAATGCATTTGTGTGGTTTTGCGTGCCAGGCAGTGCCAGTTAGCTAGGGTTAAACTATTCCCAGCTCCACAAAGTCTACTCTTCAAATTTTCCCTTGGAACTAGACAAACTTTCAACTTAAGCACTCAAACCATTCATTTCACAGCCCAGCACTTGCTCAAAACTCGTAGCAAGCATTAATTAACCCTAGCGCTAGACCCCCTATACTGTCCAGAAGGACAAGGCTCTCTATTCGTCCCTACCAGCCGATCAGTAAAACAGCTTACTTTACCTATTCAGGCATGTACAAACGATAGTTTCAGGTGTACTTTCCAGTCCAACTAGTGAATCTGGGCATTTTGAGGCAATGTTACAACTGCCTCATGTACACAGCAACCCTCTCCTCCTACCACCAAACACTAATATATGCGAGAGATGCAATTATACAGCCAAACTGGAGGCAAAGCTCTCTCAACCCAAGACTGGAACTGACAGTCAAGAGGAGAAGGAAAATACTTGCAACACACCACCAGTCTCATATAGACCTACTAAACCAACACTGGCAAATAACACACATAAATAAACAAAAAAAATACACAAAAACATACTCGGAAGCTCTAAATAAAAATCTGCAAAAGAAACAGAGACCTCCAAAGCAGACACCCAAGCAACCTCCATACCCCATCACAAACCATGAAACACATACTTCACATATTCAGTGTGCCATGCAATCACAGCCTTAAGGCAAAATAACATACCCAACAAACTACTAATAGGTGACTCTATAGTCAGGCACACTGATGTCCCACTAACTAGGCTGGACAAGGAGAAGGTTACAGTTAGCTGCCTGTTGGTTGCCAGGATCCGCCACATAACACAAGCACTGAGGTCACTCCAGAGCAAGTACAAATACGACTCTGTCATTGTCCATATTGGTGTTAATGACCTGAGACGTACCTCCCTGGACTACATGAAAAGAGACATGGAAGAGCTCTCTGATCATGGAGACCAGGCCGGTATGACCCTGACCCTGAGTAGCATCCTGCCCTCACCGAGAATGATGCAACAGTATAAAGAAAAAATGATCAATTTCAACAATTGGCTAAGTTTCTGGTGTCATTCAAAGGGGATCCAGTATCTGTCCACCTGGGATGACATGCTCGACAAGCCATGTTGATTTGCAACAAATGGCTTGCACCTGCCACCCTTAGGCTTTTGAATACTGGCCAAGGCTTTTGCCGCCCCCATAGTGACTTTTTTAGGTAAGGCTCAAAAGACAAACCCACCACCGGAAATAGCACAAGTAACCAAAAACTGAGGGTAATGCTACTCAACGCCAGAAGTCTAAACCTCAAAATGCATGCACTCGAGGCACTCCTCAGTATGGAGAACATCAATATCTGTGCAGTAACAGAAACCTGGTTTACGGCTCCTGAGAGCACCCTGGCACTACCAGGCTATAACTCATACCATACTTTTCGGCCACAGAACCCAGACCGAAACACAAAAGGCGGGATTGTATCCATATTCATCAAGGATACCCACACCTCCAAGTTAGTGGCACAGCACAATGCCTCAGAGATCATCCATGTGCAACTAACAATGGGCAAAACTGCTAGCTTGCTACAGATCACCCACCATGACCCAGGACCCCCATTCTGCATATCTGGAGACATTGGAAAATATGAAGGTCCTACAAAATGCCCTAATATTGGTGATTTCAATTACCCAAACATTAACTGGGAGAACTACTCAAGTGCTAACTCCCTTGCCCAATGCTTCCTAGAATTTATAAACTCGAGTGCCCTAGATCAACTGGTCAACATCCCCACCAGAGGTAACAACATATTGGACCTGGTCATCACCAACATGGGTGACCGGTGTTCTACACTGGAGGTCAATCCCTCACTGGTTAAATCAGACCATAGACTAATCACTCTGGATATCCACATTCTGCCCCCAGCCCCAGTCAAGGAAACCACAGTGAAAAACTTTTCAAAAGCAAACTTCACGTTACTTTAGACCAAGGTGGAAAGGTTCACAGCCCCCATGCTAAAGGACAATGCTGTCCAAGCTGCTGAATCCCTTACAAAGGCACTCTATGAGCACCTGCAAGAATGCATGGATCATGCTATCCCAGGCAAAACCAAGACTCACTCCTCCAAGAAAAGGAAACCAGTCAGGTGGACTCCTGCCATAAACAAGCTATACAATAGAAGGAGGAAACTAGTACAGAAAAGAGTAAAATCCCAAGATGGAAAGACATCCCTGATCAGTATCAGCAAGAAACTACGATCCTTCATAAAATCATGTAAGGCTAGCTTCGAAAGAAAAATTGCCAAAGACTCCAAAGTTAACCACAAAGCGTTCTTTAGCTATGTCAAGAACCTAAGTGGAAACTCTCAGATCTGCTCTGAGTTAGTGCAGAATGGCACAAAATACACTGAACTGACTGATATTGCCAAAATTCTAGCAGACAGGTTTAGTGCAAACTTCACCCCCCTCTTACCCCCAAAAGGGCCCATAACCATACCAGAAGAATGAAGAGCCACAGCAATCACTGACACACAGGTTAAAACAGCCCTATCCAAAGCCAAAAATACAGCTTCAATGGGACCAGACGGTGTCCCAGGATGTGTCTTAGATGAGCTCCAAAATGAACTAACCCCTCACCTAAATGCACTGTTCAAACTCAGCCTCTCTACAGGCTATGTACCCAGAGAGGTGCACAGCTACAGTTATCCCACTCCACAAAGGTGGAGCCACAACGGACCCCAGGAACTATCGCCCTATAAGCCTGACTAGCCTGGTTTGCAAGGCTATGGAGTGCATCATCATGGAACTCATTAACAGACATTGGGAACCTCCAAATATTGGACCCTACCCAATTTGGCTTTAAGGGCAGATCATGCCTCCTAAACCTGGTGGACTTCTTTGAGACAGTTACCAAGGCTTTAGATGAGGGAAAGGAGGTCCATACAGCCTACTTAGACCTCGCAAAGGCTTTCAACACCATTTCCCATTCTGGTATTATAGACAAGCTCAGCAGCCTGAACATAAACCCCTGTGTCAAGAGGTGGGTTGCCAATTGGCTCACAGATAGAACCCGCACGGTGAGAGTTGCAGGCTCTAAGTCCGACTCTAAACTGATTACAAGTGGCATCCCCCAGGGCTCAGTCCTGGGACCCCTCCTGTTTGGTATATACTTCTCAGAGGTACTGGCAAGCACAGGAGGACTATGGCTGACCAAGTTCACAGACGACTGCAAACTGGGGGCCATGACTGACTCTCCGGCTGATACAGACATCCTCCAGAAGA